>NC_142711.1:58919971-59227888 GCF_055471065.1 Atractosteus spatula
AGAAAAGTACTTCAGCCATTCTTTCAATATTATCTGAGTATTATGGTTCTAGAATGGCTGTATGGAACATGTATGCTCTTTTACTCCAAACTATGTTAATAACCTTCTACTGCCTCAAAACATCCTTTAAGCAGGCAAAGATTTTTTTTCTGTAATATAAGAAGGTAAATGTCTTATATTTTGTTTATTAAACTAATGACTGTTCAAGCCAAATTGTCAGCCAATGCTTGAGATAGGTGCATTACCTGAGGCACTTTATCAGACAATAAAGATAAACAGCTGCCTATCTTTTCCTTAAAAACATGAGCAGATATTAGCCACATAAGACAACTCTTCAGTTACATGAAAATAGAGATGATTGTGAACATTTTACTTTTCAGTATAAATCACTTTAAATGCTACACAGGCAGTCATTCACAAACAGATAGAATCATGCAGATTGGCAAGTACAGTCAGAATGTAAAAAAGACTTTTCAAATAGTATGAAACATTCGTAAGTGGTCCCACATGTACCAGTCACATCCGACCAAAGACTTTCTTTTACAGCCTTCTCGAATTCTTTGTAATCTTAAAAGAAATGTTGTTTTTGGCTCTAAGTAATCACTGACTATTAGATTCAAGTAGCAAGATCTTCAGATAAGTAGGAGTAAGATTTGGAAAACATTTATAAATTAGCTGTAACTGACGCCCTTTCTAACTATTCCATGGGGGCAACCATTGTGCTGGCTTCCCAATACAAACTCTAAGAAATCGTGTAATGTGTCCAGCTAAATGATGTTCCATTCTTGTAAATAAAATTACAGTAAGGATGCACTTAGTTTTCCATGGATTGTGGAAAAATCTTCATTTTGAAATATTGAAACCCTCCATTTATTTGTAGGACACTAATTGCTTTTCAGCATTACTGTTTATTTTCCAATACCTTTTTTGCTATTTATATTATGCCATGGTTTTTCCCAGTACAAACTTGAAGAAATTGTAAACTGTGTCCAATTTAATGACACTGCATTCGTTGTGCTGCCTCACAATAGCTGATTGTAATGAAACAATAATGCCTGCTTATTAATGGACATTAATCTTCCACATACTGTATATTAAGGACCATACGCAGTAAATATCTGTGGTGTTTTCTTCTGTGTAAGTTAAAAGTTTTTTATTTAGTATTGACTATTTTTGTTTCTGATTTTTTTTATTTTACTCGTTTTATTTTACTATTTTACTTCAGACGACGACCTCAAATTTGCCAAGGCAGTGAGAAGAGAGGGGGCTTAAGTTTGAAACAGCCTGAGCAGAGAGAAAGCGCTGGTGAGAAACTCATTGGTGAACTGTCCTAACTGGTATCTATTGAGGTGTGATTTGTAAACTGGAAGTAAATAAGAACACAGAGAAGAATATTGCAATGCAATTCAGTGTCAATAGACTGCAGCAGCACTGTCAAATGATAAAAAGCAGCTGTGATTGATTCACTCAAGCACATGCAATAACCTGGGAGGGAGTACATGAGCAACTACAGTACAGCTGCTTACACAGCTTGATACTGTATCACGGAAGATTTATAATCTTGATTTCTTTAATCAGGCAACTCAGATTTGCAAGTATCTAATACTACTACCCTGTACTGGATTACATTAATATAATAATTCAACATCACTGGTCTACACGACCGCTGTAAACTTTAAAATAAATAACAAATATATATTTGAGTGTTTTCTGATAAATCCTGGTGATTTGGAAACAGCAGACCACATTGCAGCTGGGGGACACAACAACATTTCACTGAACGACATCTATTTGGTAGCAACAAAATTAGTGTGTAAGAGACAACAAGGAAGAAAGCAATGTTTAAAATAAACACTAAAAAATCAAGACTTAACTCCATTTCGAGTACTGAGCACAGTTTTGGTGACCACATTGCACAAAGGACATTGCTGAGGAAGTTTAATAATTCACAAGCTGAAGAAATGGATTTTCTTTTCAAATAGAGGAAGTTAGAAGGGAATTTTATTTCATTTTATTACAAGTGTAAGGCAATCCTGTGGATAATTTCAATCTCAATGATGAAACCAGAGCCCAAGGACAGAATTGAAATGAAAAGTAAAAGCAGGCTTGTTGAGGTCTGATAACAGAAGACATTTCTTCTTATAAGGTATTTTGTGGTTGATTCTTTGGCTGAATTAATGCTTTACTCCTACAAGGGTCCTAAATAAAATAACCATAATAGTCCTTCTTGTGCCAGTAATTTTTGAACCCTAAAAGATTCATTTTATCTTTCCATTAGTAATCATCTTACCCAAAGGAAAATCACTCATGATATTTATTACACATCATAGACTCATACTTTTTCCACAGTCCGTTTCAAGAAATAGCTAAGTGAATTCATGATCTCATTAGTAACTACTTCTTGCTTCTTCAGAGCAAAAGCCACTTGTAGTCTTCCCCATTGAATCATCTACAGGGGTGACTTCTGAATCCCTTTGTCCAAAAACGGAACCTGCTTTATTTTCTGACACAGAAGCCTGCAAGATAACATTAAATTGCATAGGTTAGGTTGTAACTGTAAAAAAATCAAAACCAATATTTTTATCTGTTCCACAATTTTCTTCAGCCCTCTGCCATCTGCCTTTTTTACACTATATGCCAGACTTTTAAGATGTAAGTACATCCAGACTCTTTCAGAAAGTTTCAAAGGATTTACAATTTAAAAACATGCATATACAATCATATACAAATTATTTTCATAAGATATTGATGGACAGTACATTAATAACATACTGTGGCTGTTTAACTCTTGCACTCTTATTTCTAAATGTTAACTCAGCAAAAATGTGACTGACCTTATCGTGTATAGTACTATTATAAAGTTTACACTTTTGCCTTGTTCAAAATTAATCAATTTTGCTTTTGTATAAACATTCCATGAACATAATAGTATATGCTTAACAGAATAGGAGACAGATGTTTAGCATTTGTAACACTGCATGGTTGACTGAGTGTGAATACATTACTGACAGATTGCAAAAGTTACTGTGTCTTTCCATCAACACAGGCTGACTTTATAAGGATTGTTTTCAGACCTTTGTAACATGTATACATGTGTGCTAACACAGTGATGGCTGCTAAGGACTTCTGGATGGTAGTTTAGAGTCACTTCCAGATATTTTTCTTTTAGACTTTGATGTATCACTCACAGTATGTATCAGAGAGGTATCTAAAAAACTGAGCTTGTTGCAACCCAATATTATCAGCATTTTCATTTGTTTTATATATGTATACACGGACTGTGTATGGACTGGAAAAATCGTTTTCATTTGAAATTTTAAAACTTTCATTTATTTGAAGGACAGTAATTGCTTATCAGCATTACTGTTTATTTGCAGACACATTTTTTGTTATTGATATATTTTGCGAATAATATCAAAAATATAAAAAAAAAAAACACGAGGTTTTACAAATTGTGTAGAAGACATTATACAAATTATTTTTTAAAAACCTGTGATCGGTTTGTGCTGGAGGTCATCTCTGGTACTGTATCCCTTAATTTCGGACTTAGAGACCTATGAGTACAGTTCCAGCACCTCCCCTTGTCATGAAGAATTTAACATGAATGTTTATAATTTACAAATAACAAATAAGAGACAGTCACTGTTTTATCTCATCAAGGTCTCTGCTATATTTACACAAAAAATACTCATTTGCTCTCTGTGTGTAAATACCTTAAAAATAGACTTGAAGAATAAAAAGCCGTGTGCCCTGCTGCATTGCTGATGCATTGAGCCCTCTGCCAGTGTACATTGTCTGCAATTGAATAGGAATGATGTGAGACGGATTTTGCATTCTGTTGCATGCTCAAATATTCATTACATTTCCCCAGAAATGAGGAGAAAAAATGTTTAAGTACAGTACAGTGTGCTCTTAAAATCTGGATAACGATGCTACTAGTTTGAACAAAAAAGTGCTTTGATTGTGTAACACACCAGTTTCATGCCTTTTATTTTAAACCAAAGATGTTTAAATTGTTTTTATGAAAATTATGAAAAAAATGAGATTACCCTTAAAGTAAATGCTATGTTTTTGTAAGCATATTTACCCAAGGGCTACGTACAATTCAGGCTAGTAGATCAAACAGTCAGTTCATTCTGAAACCCTATAGACCTGACTATAGGCATAATAGGATATGATTATATGGTATTTGAAATAATTAATTAAATTAATTAAAATGGTTTTAAATTATGTTGTTGACATGGTATCAATAGCGATGACTTGAAAATATGTTGAAGGTACGTTAAATTAATATTAAGTGTTAAGCAAATGTAATGTCCAAAGTTGCATTGAGCAAAACCTCAAGTATGAAAAATGCTGGGAATTAAAATCCTAAATCTAAAGTTAAATTAAAAAATTAAACATAAAAAGTCACCAATGGACATGGAGAGCAGAGACAGTGGGAAAGATCTTTTTTCCTTGCACAGCTATCGTTTTTCTCCACCATTTTTAAACAATAGTTTCAGACATGGCTTGCCTCAGTTGCTAGGCTTCAGGCTTTCAATCCTTAACTCAAGGGCTCACATACTCTGTGGCTGTCAGCTCTCTTGAATTTGCAGTGCTAAAGTTGTCAGATCTTTTTCAATGATTATGTCTTGCACAGAGCCCTTTGTGATCAGATACTGGATTGCGGGGAAAGTTTTACTATCTAATCTCATAATCATCACAACTTAATGAAAGACAAGGACAATGTTTTCGTTTGATTTTCAATGCATAATATGTCTGCAGATAACTACAGTATTTTTTCACATGATCTGTTTTCTCTAATAGACCTTCCTTGTGAAAATAATAAAGTCTTCATACTTCCTCAAGGGCATTGCATTGCGAATCACTGTATATGAAAAAGGTACTGTGAAATATCTCATCTGGACTAGTAAATACTGTTACCCAGTTCCCTACTCTTTTCAGATTTATCTGCTAATAAGACAACCCTGTATAAGACGGCATGATTATTAGGGTCATGCATAATGCTAATTGATTATTTAATCATTTCTAGAATGGAGATTATCTGGAATAATTGTAAGCATAGGATGTGTTAATTTGAAGCTGCTTCTCCCTTCCAAAAAACTTTTGTTGTCCTTCTATGTCATTATACTTACAGGTACTCACCGACTACAGTACAGTAATCTGATTAAAGGTTGCGTGTGACCTCAAATCTTGTTCTTTATTGCCTCATGTGCATATCTTCTCTTACGTGTGCTTTGTCTGGAATTATTAGTGTTTGCAGTTTAACATTTTTAAGTCATGGCTAAAAACTATTCTAGTGATGTCAAAGGTGCAAGTGCTTCAAAAAAAAGTATTGTACAAATACTCTACACAAATACATTTTCACAACAGTGTGATTTTACAAGATTATAGTACTTTAATCATAATGAAATAGTCCAGCACAGATACCAGTACAGGTGTCAAGGATGGAACTGAGGCCTCAGGCCAAACACCTCTAATGCTCTGTCCCGGTCTCCATGATTGATTCTTGATTCTTGTCCTCAAGATAGATAGATACTTTATTGATCCCGTGAGGGAGATTGCAGAAAGAACAAGAACTGATTACAAGATTACAAGTGTAAGAGATTAAGAGATTACAAGAAATGAATAAAAAAATGAAAAATGAGGCATCAACAATTACCAAGGAAAACCACAATTAACAAGCTGACAATGATATGCTGATTTAAACATATGGATTAAAGACTACAGTAAATTACAGAAATCATGATTGTCCAGGAGTGACAAAAGTGGGTGTGAGCAACAGGTTTGGGGACTTCAGGACTTTATTGACTTTGAGTTTGCATGTCATTATCTTTGCAAGCTTGGACTTGTTCCTTTTTCTTCCCTTTGTGTCTACAGTCACCCCATAATCAAGGCCCCCCATTTTTCCTAATGTAAATGGTAAAACAATTGGGAATCCAGAAAGACTGAACGACACACTGTATTCATATGTACTGTATATTTATAAATTACCACACAATTCGTAAGTGATGTGGGATTGAGATACAGGATCTACATTAAAATGTGCAACAAAAGCTTTTTATTTCAGTACTCATTTGCTGGGTTTTTAATGTCTCTCAGTACATAATCACTTATCTTGACTCTCCAAATGCCAAAATTGAACATATACAGTATATGCAATAGGTTCACAGATTGTATGCATTTTAATATTAAGTTAGTATTTTCATATTAGTGAATCTTGACAGAATGTTACAAAAGTTTATAAACAACAAAAATAAATGACAAGGTTATTTCCTGATTTCTGGCATGTCAATTCCAAGGTGGCAAGGTGGTTCTAAGACCCTACCTGATCAACCTGGAATTCCGATTCTGTAGCACCTGGAGAAAAGTGAGATCTCCACTGAGATGGAATTCAGAATGTCATATCAGAAACAACGCAATTCCTATTTTATTACCAGGCATTTGTTTTCTGTTCTTGGCTCCAGTTTTCCCATATTGGCTGTGATGCACAATTTACTTTGGGAACAACATACAGAAATATCTGATTTTTTTTCAGTACCATTCAAAGAAAAACAAACATATCCAATATTTTTTTTAAATTTGAAGTGACATTGGAAACTTAATAAATGAGTTTTAAAGTACTTAGACTGTAGACTTAGTATAAGACTAAGGTAAAATATTCCATCAAGGTGATTTGACATTTCTTGTTTTAGCTTCATTACCATATAAATGGCATGTCATAGCTATCATTCTAGTCAGACAGTGTAAAGGAGCCCAGAGTAATGCCCTCTTAAATTAGATGGAGCAGATAGCAAACACTGTCTGCTGATAAATTTGACTATTTGCTTTTACTAAAAGGTTTAGTAATGTGTGATCTATAGCACATCAATTAATAATGGGTAAATGTAAAAGCTGATTGTACAGTAAGTAAATGTATCACCATTGAAAAGCATTAGTAATACTTTTATGTTCCTTGTAACAGTATAATTATTGAATAAATCGGGTATTTCCAAGGGATTACAAAAGGAGGAGAAAATTCTAAGTTTTTAATGAATGACTCACTACAATATATTTTTTTTCTGTCCAGTAGTTTTGCTTAAAAAAACAACTATTATAGCCTTATTAATATTGTTACAGCTATGGGTGACTAGGAAGTGTACAAATACACACCATATAAGACCACATTGAAACCACAGAGAAGCAGGGAAGAAGAGGATGAGAACAGACAACAAGAAGAGGGAGAGGACAAGAAGAGAGGAGAGAAAGAAGGTCACACTACAAGAGAGGAGTTGGAACTTGAAGCTTGTGGCAGGCGGGAGCCCCTACTTCATGATCATCCAAACAAACCTGACTGAATCTTGTTAGAGACAGCTTGCTCTTCTGTGTTTTTAGGGAACTTGGAATTTCTTAGAGATGTCTTTTCTGCTTAGGGTACATCATTAAAAAAGGGAGATAGAATCCCATTTATTCTGCAGCATTTTGCAGAGAGAGAAATGTAACTGCAGGTTATATCACATTTACTTAGAAAGGCATCTTATCTCTCTACTACTAAAGTCCAGGGATTTTTTAGGTGATTAGGATGTAAAGCCTCTGGAACACCTTGTTTGTACATAGTGTAAACATAGTAACTTGTGTGTTGTATGTTTTGTTGTGTGGAGAGTTTGTCTTGTCATCATTAATAAATATTTGTTTAAACAAGTGTGCCTGGATTATTACTCTTTTCACCAATGCTGTGCCAGAGAATAAAGAATTCCTGTGCCTCTAATTACGCCAGCTGCTTGGGTATATTCTAAAGGAATCACTTACAAGTTGGGGGTTATGAATATTTATTTTACTTATCGGCTAAACCGCTCAGTCAATTCCTGAAATTCACTATTTTGTAACCCACCCACCCCCATCCGTAACAATACTGTATGTTCGGAAAACAAACCTTTTGTAAATGTGCAGGCAAAGTGAGGAGTTTGTAGGTGGAACTGGATAGATGATAGAAGCCCTGGACAAAGTGTAAATTGTGCACCAGAAGGCAAAACAGAGATTAACTAACATGGAGTGAGCAGTGAGATTGTGTGAAGTTTCATGTAAGAAAAGTTTCACAGTGACAGACAGACAGCTTGAGTATCTGCCTGAAAGGAGATAGCTGTCGGTTATTACACTCCCCTGATACTTGACAGCTGAGATCCTCCTTATTTATTTCCCAGCCTGTAGGTGGGAAGAGAGTAAATATAGCGCACCCAGGTCTGCCAGGGGAGCAAAGAAGCAGCTGGATACCTGGCCGAGGGACAAAATGTGGGGGACCATCTGTACGAGTGATCAGACAAGCCAAATGGGTACCTGGGTAGTTTCACAGCAGCTGATTTTCTCTCTTTTTGTTAAAGAGGTTCACACTGAACACATGTATTATTTCTTGCAAATGCTGAGTCTTTTTGTTTTAAAGAATACATGGCATTAACCCTCCAATCTCTGACTCCCAACCGGCTCTGTACTGGTAACATCACCCTTGAATCCGCTCATTTTACAATCCACAGATGTTGCCAACACCTAATAAAAAATGCTACTTTTTTATTGAGTTAATAAATAATACCTCAGAAAAGTTAATGGGCAGTCCCTTTGTCTGAGGTACTTGTATTGTTTGGCATGCTATAGCAGTGTTTTTTTTGTTGTTGATTGAAAGAGGCTTTTTCTCTTTTCATTACATTTTACAGAAATCTTTTATGAACTATTGGGTGAGTAAATTGTAACCTATACTCATAACAAGTGATCAAAGTCTTCTATCAGACAGCATATTGAAAACAAAGAAGCCAATAATAAAATTAAACTTTTGAGTGTATACTAGTGTTTAGAAAGAACGAACACATAAATCTCATTTAAACGGAAGTACATAAACAAAGCCTTTAAGGTATTAGCTCAACAAATCCTGCATAAGTGAAAACCTACATTGGAAGAGGATTTGAAACAGCCGAGTGTTTCCATTCGTGTAAGAAAGACAATCCCTGAGTGTGGGAGCAAGATAACAAAACAAGTGGACTGTCAGAAAACTACACTGAACACTGAGCTGCATCAAAAATCAGCAAAGATAATCCTGGGCGAGGAATAAATAAGAGGAAAGTTGTTTTCATTCTCAGAGGGGCAGTAAACAGAAAGCAATTAATTTAAAAACGGATCTCTTTTTGGCATGATGTACTTTTAGCCTGGCTAGAAAAAATATACTAATCCGGGGATTTTCCTTATATTGAGCTTTTAATACACAAAACATGCTCCCAGTTCGTTTGTCATGCCTCTACAGAAATGCAAAGAGCTCTCTTTACTAGGGTGAGAGCAAGATTACTGTAATGAGGAAAGTTAAAAGGACTTAACTGCTTGAGCCAGAAAGACAGCAGGGGTTCTATTGAACTTGAAAGGGGATGTAAAAGATGAAAAACTAATTATTACTACTAAGCTGATGGTCACATGTTCAGAAAAATCCAAATACATACTGTAGAGATGTTATTCCAGTACAATGTGATTGATCGTGCTCATACAGTATACTATATAATTATACATCTGGATTTTACTCTAGTTGAGGAAACTGCAAATACTTTGCAAAAGTATTGATCACATTTCAATGATGTTCCATGTTAAATTAAAACTCTATACATACTTTTGAAGGCGAATATTTTTTATTAAAAGTTGAAGGTAAAACATGGACAGTCTAAACTAAAGACCCAAATAGTGACCCAAAGCACAAGGCCAGAGTTGCACTGGAGTGCTTTTCGAAGAGGATGTTGAATGTCCTTGAATCACCCAATCAAATAACCTGAATCTTATAAAAAATGTGGCCAGATCTGAAAACTGGCATCCATCAATGATTCTTGTCCAATTCAGCAGAACTTGAGTAAGGAATAATGGACAAGAATTACACCATCCCAGTGTGCAAAGACTTATCCAAAAAGACTCACAGCTGTAATTGTTGCTGCCAAAAGTGCTTGTGCCAAAAGTATTGACTGGGGGGAGATGCAATACTTCTTTTATCAACATAGTTTTTTTTTTGCAGTTTTTGCTGGCATTTAAACTCGTTTTCACCCTAAGGCGTTCAGTGTGAGCATCCAGATTTTGTTTTTTTAAAAAAAATTTGCATAATTTGTTACAACACTTAACAAAACGTGACTTCATTGGAAGGAGCTGAATACTTGAATTGTGTGCTGTTGTGCCAGAATTCATAGGCAGAACTGATGATGTCTCAACAGTGTAACATTATGCAAGCCCTGAGTATTGAGATGAAAAATCCTTGATTTTAATATTCTCATTGTAATGCAGGTTAGTAAAACACATGCAAACATCCCCACTTGTAGCCTCGAGTCATTAAAATGCAGCCATTGTAATTATTTAGGCACAAAAGTAGACAAATATATAAAGACTCACACTTTCATTAACATCCTATAGCTTTGCATTTGACATGCTGAGCCCCCTGTGTCTATTGTGTGCCCAGAACTTGGTGTGTCTTTATGCTCTCACACTGATAAGTAATTATCTTTGGTGACAAATGAGATAAAGGAAGACAGGATTAGTAATATAATAAAGGCCTTATGAAGATTTATATTTATATTTATATTTCGTTGTAATATAGTTATGTTACCTTGATTTGGCCATTGGTTTTCAAATGTTTTTTTTTCGAGGATATAGTTATTTAAATGGAAAATTCTTTGTGAGGTCTAGATTTCTTGTTATTTGAAGAACC
Source organism: Atractosteus spatula (assembly GCF_055471065.1). Lineage (NCBI taxonomy): Eukaryota > Metazoa > Chordata > Actinopteri > Semionotiformes > Lepisosteidae > Atractosteus > Atractosteus spatula. The sequence goes on from NC_142711.1 coordinate 58,930,671, forward strand.
TTGTATTAACTGCTTAAGAACATTTTTTAAAGTTTCTTGTTTAAAAAACAATGCATCAAAATTTCATTGCCATGCTGTACTGAATTTTGCATTTCAATTTTTTTTTATGTGGCAGCTAGAGACAGAGGATATTTCTTGGACTATTGAGAATTCTCAAACAAAAGCCTGTGTGGGTGTGTAATTTAACAAGAACAGACATAAAAGCACAAGGTCCTTGAAGCGTAGGATTACTTTCTGCTGGGTGGTTTCATTGGCTTTAGGCTGTGTTCATCAATCAGCATAATTTTAATGTAACACAAAATATTCAAAGTAATTAGGCTACACACTAAGTCATGTAATCCAATGTCCTTGCTCTCTGCCTGTTGAGTTTAATAAAGTAAATGTATTTAAAGTGAGATGGTGTATCATGGGATTTACTCTGTTTTTTATTATATGATAGTTCTATGCAAGAATGATGTGATATATGTACCAGCATTAGGATTAACGATATACTTACAGTATCTTGCAAATATCTGGATCATCATTATGGGTCACATACTGTACACTATGGGTCAGTTGGAGTAGTTAGAGGTTAACTGGAAGTCCTTGCTGTAAATATTTCTGTAACCTTTCAGAATCTGCCCCAGGCAAAATGTACAAATGCAGAATGGTCACATTGCATGATATGCTTGTTAAAACCATAAGCATTTCTTGTTGATCTGCATTGTATTTATCAAAAGTGGTATGGAGAAAAAATATGAGTGTATTTGATGTTTACCACAGAATGTTAATAAAATAAGAAACTGATTAAATTAAAAAACATGTGTAGAACGCTTTAAGAACATAAAAGGGATGCAATGAGATGAGGCCATTTGGTCCATCTAACTTGTTGTGTAGTTAGTAGTTAATTGATACAACCTTCTCATCCAGTCGTTTCTGGAAATAATTCAGGATATCAGGTTCAACAACAAAGTTGGCTAGCTTATTTCCTAGTTCCAGAATCTTTTTAGAAAAATGTAGTTCTTCGTTAATTTCCTCTCGTGACCTCCATTATTGTATATTATATATTATGTCCTTCTTTACGGATAATTCTAGTTTCTGTGGAATTGTGGAGCTGCAAACCACAGAAAAGAAAGCATACTTTAACTCTTAATATTACCTTTATTGTCAAATTAAAAAATAATCTCTATCAACAAGATTAAAGTGAATTTCCACATTAAATGCTGAGTTTTTGCTGATCTGGTGTGCTGTGTTATGCATTTGCTGCTGTGTTATGAGTTTTGGAAGGGCAAACTATTTCACATTAAAATACAACAGCATAACCTGCATAGACACAAAACAAAGGTTTATTGTGTGATTCTTTGATTTAAAAAAATAAACTGTGTAAGTATATAATATTAGACCTTTCTATATAGATTATGAACAGGGTACAAGGGACACAGATTTCAAAAGCTTTCTATTTATTCTCACTGAGACCATTAAGGTAAAAAGTATAGCCTTCTTCTTAGTGATTCTAAACTTCAGGGAACAATTTGCAGCAACCAATGAAACCTAATATTTATGTGTTTGGGGGAAACCAGAGCTCCCAGTGCAAATCCACATGAACACATGTGTGTACAGTGTATTTTATATTCCCAATGTGAATTTGATTCAAAATAAAGAATCTGAAAAAAATAATTAATACAGTAAAGAAGAAAGTTTAGGACATTTTTCATGTCAAGGCTAGCAAGGACATTTCTGTGTATAAACAGTGCCAAAGTCAAATTACTATTGATTTGTTGAACATCAGCGAAGTTTGTTGGTAAGCAAATTCACATGGACCTTGACACCTTGCGAGCAAGAAAACAAACAGAATAACTCAGATGCTGATAATGGCACTACTTAATTTAAAAGTAAAGCTCCCTATTTGTCTGAACACGCTTAGAAATTCAATAAAGCAGTGCTTATTGTGGCGTGGTTAACAAGAACTTTTAGTAAACGACACACTTAACATGCTTATCAACACATTTTAAACTGCATTTTCAGCTTTCGTTATTTGTCGCTCTGCATAAAACACCCTACCTCCCGAAAAATTACTTTAAATACTGATTGCAAGTAGGTAGGGAATGTTCTTCAGAACATTTATGAAAAATAAAACATCCAGTACCATTTTGTTTTACCACCTTAGTCTCATCGCTAGGTTGTAAAACACATAATTGTTACAAATAGGATGAGAAGATGGCTCATCCTTTCTCCAAGGAGAGAATTTAGCAGGAGGAACAATCTGAAAAGTGAAGAACAATCTAAACAGAGCAGCAATCAAGAAACACGGATAAAACATATAGAATAGAAGTTGAAATACATGAAATACCAGGAAGAAGCAGACATTCTCAAATAAACCTTTAAGAGATTGTTCTTGTTTCTTAAACAGAGCGTACAAATCTACAAAGCTCTAAAAGTTGGCTTGGGACTTTTGTCCACAATATTCAGCTAAACTCAAAAAGGTGACACTTATTTTCAATCTAGAGCACATCTTTTGTCTCTGATAAATTATACAGTAGTTAAGGTGTAGCAGCAGCACCTTCTCACAAAAAGCCCATGATTTAATTTTTAAAAATTGACCTTTGCCCATTAGATCAGAAATGTGCAGCACAGCACTTTAAATAAAACAAGGAAATTAATAAAGTTGTCCAGAGATCGCCTATGTATTATTTCTGTATTGACCTTTAGACAGCATGATAAATGTACACTGTGTGCTCTAAAGATCAGCCTTCCCTATTTCATGTCTTGTGTACTATTGTAGCTAATTTGGCTAATTTGTTCTTTTATTGAAAGCCCTTTGAATCCTTTTTTAATAATAATTTTTAATTTTGGACAAAGCTAGTAATAACCCACGCATGTTTATGCATTTGATGATTTAATGCTGTAACTGTCAGTTTTGAGGCATTCTGGTTTTCCCTATTTATAAGCACCAGTTCATGAAACTGAAATGTCTAATTTTGTGAAAATGATATAATTATGAATTTCAAAACCCTTGGTGTAAGACAGAAAGTTTGAATATGTACATTTGTATGAGAATTTCACATATATCAAAAGTAAGACCTTTCAAAAGAAAGTTTACAATTTTATTATAATATGAAATATTAAATTAAATTAAATTAAATTGAAATATCCATTAGAATACACAATTATATGGGCATCAACATGATTCATCACACATTTACAACTATGCTATAATGCTTTGAGGTGAGGATTGTTTTATGGACAATATCCAACTCTGAAACCAATGAAAATGTTTAGCTTGCTGAGCTTACTATGCTGTTCCTGTACTTGTATTGTATGTACAGTATCTAAAATTGCAATGCAGTGGTGGATTGTATTGTTCACATAGATTCAGCCATTCATGACCTCTGTACATGCATGTGTAGACTTATTTTCTTAAATGCTAGTACTTATAGTATTTTAAAGCTAGGGCTCTTGCTGCAGGAGATGAACGCATCAAACAAATTACTCTGATATCCACAAGAGAATCATTCTTCATCACATCAGGAATAGTTGCTCTTAAGCTAAATGGCAAAATATTAATATATTATCCCTGAAGTCTTGGCTTTACGGCAGCACCAATGGTAAGTTAATGAATAAGCATATATACTGTATGCGTTAAATTAGTATCCCATGGGATAAACTCTAATCTTTGTAGGATAGAAATATCAGCAGTATTATAAATATCTCCATGGTTTCGTAGGTATTAGCTGTTGAAGCTGGCTTACCAGTTATTTCTCTTTTGAAATATGTCTTCCGGAGGAGCGTTGGAAGGTCTGTCTTTCAAACTCCCAGAAGCTAGATGTGTACTTTTGTTTGTATGTTTAAGTATGATCTTAGATTGCACAAACAGCATGAGATGGACCATTATTGCCTTTCCATTAAAGCTGAAAACATTTTCCTAAATGCTATCTTAAAGAGATATCAGTGGATTTTATGAAAAATGTCTCCAAGTCATAACATTTGTTCCCAGACAAACATTTAAAAAAAAATGCAGAAAAACTCCAACAAAGCATTCCAAATTCTAAAAACATTCAAGGCAATGCTGTGGGTGTATGTTTATCCTCATTTGCTCTCTTGATTAAATGGCGTATATTATTGATAATAATATTACATTTTTATTTAGAAGCACTTTTCAACAAACCAAAAGTACTGTACATTAGCTTACATATAATGCACAACAGAGGCTGACAGAAAGTCCAAAATAAAGCATTAAAAATTATTTTTTAAACCAAAACACTACTTCTAATTTTTAAATTAAAAGCTTTATTGACTGGATAGGTTGGTAAGCAAGCTTTGAAAATGTAGGCTTTCACAGTGAATTATGCAGTCATGGTGCTGCACACAAGAAGGCCCTATGATCCAACTGTTTAACACATTGTTTAAAGCTGTGGTTAATGATTTATTGCTTACAAAAGTAATTCATTTACGATTATGAAATAATGCTTTAGGTATTATATTTTTTATCAAAAAAGCAAACCTAACTTGGTATTATTAGAAAGGGTTGTTGTATAAACTAGGGACTTAATTGAAATAAAATCGGATATACATTTATAGTTACACTAATATTATTTTATCTTCTTGTGTTGCAAAGAACACAAAATACTAGAAAAGTAACAGTAGATAAATATGTTCAACAGTTATTCTGTTGAGAAGATATTCTCTTTCCTCCTCATACAGTGTCTCTAGACTGACTTTGTAAGGGTGAAGAAAATACCACAGAGAATTCACAGTATGACAATAATAATCTTGACATTTTGCACATTTACAGATGTTTTTCACGGGTTAACTTTGGAAATTAAAAATTCCCAGTAGTACAAAGCACTTTGCAACAACATGGCATACAGATTCTGGTTTATTTTCTTTAAATTTATTTTGTTACTCTATTACACACTCAAAAATAAAGAAAACGATCCTTAGTGTGTCACCTGCTTTAAATTGCAAATTAGATTTTGCATATGGCCTGATATTGACCGAGGATATAACAGGACCCTGACTTGGCTCTTGTGATCCAGAAATACCTGGGGGCATATGGCCAGGGATTGATCTGCCTTTTCTCTCCATGGCAACCATTAATAAGCAGGCCACTTCTGTAAGTAGGTTGACTCTTTCAGTAGCTTAACAGTATGCTCTGACGTCACCATCTTTTAACATTTTTTTCAATATTGCTTATTAAAATTAAATCTTATAGCAGAAAAAACAAACAACTGACACATTCTATGAAGCGTGGTGAAAATTAGAGGAATAGGAGATTGAAAGCTCAAAAATAAAAGAAAGTAAAACACTTCATGAGCGTGACTCATTTTTCTAACCTTCTAATGTTCCAACTTACCAACTTAAACATTAAATAATAGATGCATTTTTATATTTAAGGAGTAATTTTGAATTTCTTAACACATCTTTTGTGTAGGACTCCATTAACTACCCTTAAGATCACTCCTTTTAATAGTTCCCCTACATTGTAAATAGCCAGCAGGGAAAAAAGGAAATATATCATCTATAAAAACAGGAAAGTAATTAGATATAAAAAATAACAGCTATTGCTATTCTTCTTCACAGTATAGCTGCTGTGTTTTAATTTGGACATACTGTATTTTGAAGACTTTATAAGGAGAAAAACTTAAGTCCTTAATTTTTATAAGGCAGTAATGTTATGTGCTTTAAAATAGAATCTAGGTGCCATTTGCCACTTTCTTTTCACTAGAGCAACAGTCAATTTTACATTATATTTTAGTTTCAGACAAATTACCACTGAAAAAACTATAGACTAATATTTAGATTTCCAGCAAATTGAAGAAATTATTTGCAGCCCAGTGGCAAATGTTCACATGGACTATCTAACTTTTACAAGCCTTCTTGAAATGATACTGAAGCAAAACAAGACATTACTTGTGCTGCATGTTGAGTTATTTTCTTACCAAGGTTTTTTACTTGTTTTGTAATAATTAAAAACGACCATAATATTTTTATTCTACCTAATCTAATTCTAATGTATTTGACTGCTAGTTATTAGCAGTTGTAGCAGCAGCAGCAAAGCAGAGAACAAATGCAATTAGATCAAGAGCAGTTAGTGAGCAGCATTATAAAACTAGATTTCTGTATTTCTTGCTTACAGTATGAACTAACATTATCACTTGGAAAAGCACCTAGAAACAAGCCAGCAGAAATTAAGTGTAATGTAAGTGTTATAGACGTATTTCATATTACCATATCAGATATTCAATTTCAGATCATATCAGATAATTTGCCTTCTCAGATTTTTCTTTTAAATATTTAGTTAAATACTTGAAAAGTCAGGAAAGAATAAAGATGACTTAAGGTCATCAAGAGAGAATCATCATTGTTCCTGCCAAAACAAAAAAAATACAGCAAGACAACAACTTTTTAACAGTTATCTTTCCATAAATATAATTTTTCCCTCATAATAAATTAAGAAACTTCCTTTTTTTTGTTAGGTGACTTTATTGGCAGATGTAGACAAAGGACTAGTACCTGAGTGTCATATTTTTGCAGTCATGTTTTGGGCCTGGTGCCACAGGTACAGTAAGTGTCAGCGCTGACATTGTTGATGAAGCCAAAGAAAATCACAGTGCCAGCAAAGCAGCCAATAGTCCCACTGGCATGCCAGTTATAGACTATGAATAACCCTGCACAGATTCACAAAACAGGACAGCCGAATTTGAGAAGAATTAGTCCTGTTTGAAGGCTAGGACCTTGGCTTTGTAATGCAATGACTCAAGTGTTATTGAATAATGCAGCAGTTCGCCACACCGCATCAGACACAGCTAGACAATTTGTGAGTGAAAGCATTACTTTGCTGTAAATGACCATGGCAGAATTGTCTTTTGATATGTTAATTAGACAATGAAGTTATAAGTATATAATTATTACACAAGTATTATTTTATATTACTCTTCCATTTTATACAGAATACCCTCATTCACAAGCAGTTGCAGAATATGCTATTTTGAAATCACAGTTATACCTCTGCTGAATGGTTTCAGGAACTGGATGCCTGGGATTTGTTCCATTTAATTACTGATAAGACTGAGGCAATACTGATTTGGTGTCTAAAATGCTTCTGTTAATGTTGAAAAAATGTTCATTGCTTGAAATTGAATTTAGCCTAGCATACATAGATGTAAAAACCTCTTTGTGTTATCTGTTATCATATGCGTTGCTGGATGTATCTGTAATGTTACAAAGCTGACTTTTTTTTCACCTGTGTAACAATGCTCTTGTCCTGTCCAGAGACAGACAAGCTAAATATGTGGGAGTCTGGTAGATTTAGGAACTGCAATTGTAGTCAATCAGCCACAAAAGGCCTCCAGTAAGCCTAAGATTTCTATAAATAGCATTACCGGGTGTCAATTACTTAATTATTAGATTATTGGTGAAGGGTGAATACATTTCCACATGGGTGTAAGAAGTGGTTTGGCTTGTTCTAAAAAGGATGTGCACAGTACTAGTTCTTTTCATATTGGGTTTTTTTTTTGCAAATTTGGGGAAAAAAATGGAAAAAGTTTGCCGACTGATCTCTGTGATTTATAGCTTAATTAACATTATATTCTGTTAATACTTAAAACAGCAGAGTTTCCACCTTGTTGCCCGGTAAGTACTTCTAAGGAAATTTAGTTTATTTCTGTAATTGGTGGCAATGGAAATAACAAACCAATATTCAATTCAATTTACTGTAAATCAAGATGCTTTATTGGCATGACCAATGAGCAAAATCAGGGTTCCCAAAGCAAAACTAATACAATAAAAAAAAAATCTAGACACTTACAGACATTTACAATACAGACACATCATAAGATACTTACAAATAAACATATTGTATGGAGCATTATTGGAAGACAGGCTCACTGTTCCTGTGACTGTGACACAGACTGTGACAGGAGATCACATATTGGGCTGCCAGTTCGAGTTCCCTCCTCCCTCTCCCAGTAGAATTGGGACTTGTGATTCTGGAAGGTGTGGGAATTCTGGGATTAGATTTGTAAATTTGTGGAAAAATGTTTCTCAAATCCCAGAATATCTGTCATAGTGAGGTAAGAAGTGCACCTCTGTCTCTATTTCTCCTTTTTTGTCCTTGCTGCAGGATAACTACATTAATACATATAACTACACTAATAAAAAAAATCAGGATTGTGAATAATCTTTCACAGTTTTGAGAGAACAATGTCTTGGTCTAAAAGAAGGTTGGAGAGCTGCCCCATTTAGAAGGACAAATGAAGATAACTATGTGTTTTCCTTGTATTATTGCCAAGATTAGAGCTGCCTAGTATTTCCCACTGGTTTAGACACATCGAGTGTGTGTGGTGGGGGGACAGAGGTGATTGAACGCAAACACTTTCTGCAATTTAATTTTGCCTCCCCTTCTTGTGATGACTCACCAGGCAACTCTCTCTTATAATTCTCTCATAGCTCTGCTCAGTGAGGGAGTTTATTGTGGTTTTCCTCGGGTACTCTGAAAATCTCACCAGCAGAAGTTGTAGTTGATTACAGTTGCTTTCTTCTTTTAAACTTTGCAAACGGGGGGACATTACCTGGGTACCATAGACCAGAACCATATTGGAATCAAAAACTCAGGAAAAAAGATATTGCTGTTTAAATCCCATCTACTGTTGGAGGGAACTACTGATTTAAGGGATGTCTTGTCAGTCTGCTAGAGGGTTCTGAGGGTTCTTATTATCCTTTTAGAACATTTTTTATTAGAATAGTTGCCAATAATAATATCTGGCCTACTGAAGAACTGACAATACCAGTACATAGAGTGATGCACAATGTACTTTGATCTTTAGACTTCTTCAATATACATGTCAACATTCATCCTTCATGGAGACCAATTAGATGAACCCCTTCTGTACAAATCTCTATGTCATAATGTAGCCAGGGTTCCCTGCTTTACCTGGCCAAGCTGAAGATCCAATCCATTCTGTTCAACAGATGAAAGGAGAAATTGTTTTAGGGTCAGGGGTGTTATTCTGTTTTTGGGTTGTTCTTAATCACTTATATAGTGCTTTTATGGACACTCCAATCAAAGTGCTTTACAGGTAATAGGGACTCCCCTCCACCACCACCTGGATGATGCAACGGCAGCCATAGTGCGCCAGAACGCTCAGCACACACCAGCTATCAGTGGGGACGAGAGCAGAGTAATGAAGCCAATTCATAGATGGGGATTATTAGGAGGCCATGATTGGTAAGGACCAATGGGAAATTTGTCCAGGATACCAGGGTTACACCCCTACTCTTTCGAGAAACACCCTGGGATTTTTAATGACCACACAGAGTCAGGACCTCAGTTTTACATCTCATCTGAAGGACCGCGCCTGTTTACAGTATAGTGTCCCTGTCACAATACTGGGGCCATTATACAACCCACATGGACCGCAGGTGAGCACCCCCTGTTGGCCCCACTAACACCTCTTCCAGCAGCAACCTTAGTTTTTTCCCAGGAGGTCTCCCATCCAGGTACTGACCAGGCTCACACCTGCTTAGCTTCAGTGGGTTGCCAGTTGTGAGTTGCAGAGTGATATGGCTGCTGGCTGGTAATATTATATCACTATAACTGACTACCTAAAGTGTTCTCCTAAAGTGTACATTCTGAGTCAAAACCATGGAGACTGGTGTTCTTTTGTTTTCACAAAAAAGGGTTACAACAGCATTAGTGGCTGCTATTTCTCAGCCAGTTTTGTGGAAACTGTTCAGAAATAATTTTGACGTGGAACGAATGCATGTGGGAGTTCACTGTGGTGGATAACTTATTTTTCCCATCTGATAATGCTGTCTTTTTGACAGTAGACAAAAAATGTTTTCTTCTATTTTGGTTGGTAAAGGTTGCTTTGTGTTACATACTGTATATCCAGCTCCTGGTGTGATTAATTAATTTGCTTGGATAATTTAACTCATTAAAAGCTGGAACTGGGTTTTTTTCCCCACTTTCCCAAGAATAGATAAGTTTACTGAGATGCAGAACATAAATGTATTACAGTACTTGGGAAAAGTATCAATTCCTTCGATAATGGCTGGGCTACCCTGTTCCTGATAGCCAAAATCCAGTAGGTCTTCAATTGTTGCCATTAATTCACCAATTTGTAAATACTTGAAACAAATGTGTGATTTAATTAATTTAATAAATTAACTGATTAAAGTCAAGAATGTCCCACCACTGTTATTGGCAGTTGGTATTTTAATTTCAAATGTCCTCTTCAATTCAATCTCTTCAATTCAAATGTCTCTTCAATTTTTTAATTGAATACAACAACCTCATTAAATAGTAACAACAAAACAGTACCAACTGTTTAGAAATGGACTATTTGAGAGTGACCCAAAAAATCAGATGGATTGAGGCTGGGTTGGCCACACTTGATATGAATGTAAAACTATCAATTTTGAAGAATACTGTACAGAAAAAGGTTACATAGCCTTCCATAGTAAAATTAAACTCTTAGAAAAGGGATGCCTCATCAGTATTCGAGCTGAATCCCTTTCAGACAAAATTTAATATGATGTTAAGTTAGTAAATGGTTGAACTGCAAAGGTCTAGCAACTGAACTCTCTGCCTGTCTTACCTCATGAAAATAGAACATAAAAAGCCATTTTGACTAAAAAGCACTCACATTTTATTGAAAGAGAAGCAGTGCGATCAGAGTTAAGTGTTCTGAATGCAGCCTCCCTGTTACTTCTTGAAATGGACAACTTTCTTTTCCCGTGGAGCAATCTGTTTCACTTTGAAATATGGTCTCAGTAGGAAATGCCAGTCATATGTTTGACATTTCATGATGAATATAGAAAATGGTATCTAAGGTAGACAAAAATTTAAACTGTAAGTCCAATGGTATAGTACGGGCTGATTTCACTACTCTCTTGATGCAAATCTATTGTAGTTCAAGGGGGGTTATTTCTATTCCATGGTCTTTCACTTTTTTCCATACATTTATTTTTATATTTAAAAACTTAGTTTAAACACTAAGATGAGAACTATTGGCTTGACCATTTTACCATTGATCTTTATACTGCTGATACCATACACAATCAATGTGAGACCGAACAACATTGGAACATATTGTGATTAGCTGAAATGATTTGTTACATTCTGGGCTCAGAGACCACAGTCCAAAGATATACTGGTACTGTAGGTTAGTTGGCTTTTGGGAATTTGGGCCCTGCTGTGAGTGTGTGTGTATTTGTCTGTGTGTGCCCTGTGACGGACTGGAATCTTGTCCAGGGTGTATCCCTCCTTGCACCTGTTGCTTGCCAGATTAGGCTCTGGCTCCCCTGTGATCCTGTATTGGGTAAGACAGTTGGAAAATGGATGGATTGATGTGTCTTATGAACTGAACTGTAACAAGAAACACTTTAAACATGAATAACAGACAAAGACATATTTTCTCATGCAAGCACTTGTCTGTCTGGAACAACATTAAAGACCTGTAAATGATGAACCAGAAAAATAAGAATATTGGATAAACTAGGAAAATGTGTGTTTGTATTTTTCATTTTGTTGATTTCTCTATAATGTTGTTTATACTGTTATGTATAATGTACTGTATAATGCTCATTATAATGTGCACTGTAATTGTTCAGCTCGCACGTGGAAATGTGTGTGCATCTATTGTTCACAAACATTTTCCTGATTTCATAATACAAATCATTAACTTGCTACCATCGTTAAATTAATAATCCATCTTATAACAATTTAAAAATACCAAATAGAAATGTTCATAATAATGCAAGTACCCGTATTACAAAAGATGCCAAATGAATTAGCTAATCCATGGCATTCTCAACAACATTATAACAACACATGTTTTTACTGTATGTTAACTTAAAATATACATTATTACCAGGTATTCAATTGATGGTGCTATATATCTGTAAATAAACTGCACCAGCTTGGTTAACACACAATATCCTCTATGAAAGTGTACATGGTAAAACTATAAGGTATTTTTGCAGTTCTCATGAATTTTAACACGCTCTTTGTGCTTTATTTTACTGTGACTGTGATTTGAGCGCATCCTTTTTTGTGATTTAGCAGTAACCATTCATTAAAGATGCTATTGATTTTTTTCTTAAGGTGGGATTGGATCTGTACTGTTATTAACTTAGAACTAGTAATTATTTTAAAGTCTCCATCAGTTTGGAAGCAACAATTTTGGTCAGTTAGGATTACTGCCACAACCCCTATAGCAGCATGAGGAGAGTCAAGAATATACAAAGTCAACAGACATGCTCACAGTTAAACTGTTTACCATTCACATGCTGCAAGTTACCCTGTGCCTTAGAGGAAAACATGACGTCAATTGGGGGAGTGATGTGCCCTGCACTGACTATACTGCAAATCCCAGGAACTGCTGTTGTGAGGCAGACTGAAGATCAATTTGATCCACTGATAACTTGTCAACAGGACTCATCCTACACTTCAAGCAAATGTCTCTAATAGCCTGACCCTGCATAGTTACTTATATACTTTAATTGTTAAAAAAGCTTGTCACTTTGGTGTTGTTTTATAAACTGGGTTATGTCTATATAATCTAATCCTGTCTGGTTTCTAAAATAAATCCTTAATGAAAACAAACCTCAAAGTGCAGTGTACCGAAACCTTATCTAATTCCTTAAACAAAATGTTCTCTTTCACAACAATAAATAAAGTCCCTTATTACCTCGGTCCAATGATGCCATAAGATTAGAATTCATTTTAAAACAATAGACTTAATTAAAAATTAATTCAGTATCTAGAAAGGTTTTTATAATTCCAACTTTACTCCTATACCCTACTTTATGAAACCTTCTGCCTTAAGTAAATGTTACTTTCTTCTTCCTCTTTAGAGAGGCAACTTAATAAAACCAATGTTCTTTTTTCATTGTTTAAATTAAACAGTAACATTCTGTTTTTGTATTGGCACTCATTTCCTGTATTGCTTCTTTCAATAAACATATGGATGAGATCAATTTATTACTAATAACCAATTCTGAAAGCATTTATGATCATTCGTTTCTTCATATATTGAGGATCAATTTTTAAAGATAAAGAAATAAAATATCGAGGGTATGTTTATCATGTTTGTGAATTCAGCCTTGCCTTAGACTATTATACTGTACCTTAAAAAAACATTACATAAAATAAAATTAACTCTTGATCTTAACCAGAAATATGTAAATTCTACAGCAATATGGGTACGGTATGAAAATAAGGCAGGGAATGGATTAAAGATAGCAATTTTCAAAGTGGTAGAGCTCATAAAGCAATACAGCGGTTTGGTTTGTCCAATTTAATGCATTAATTTTTTGCCATAGCAACAGATTATTGGCTAATCTTTACAATGACTTTGTATCAAGGGAATGCAAAGCATAATAACATTATTAATGTGTCATGTGAATGTGACATTTAAAGGATTTTTTAGATGTCTCCAAAACATACACATAACCAAATACATAACCAATAATTATTTTACTGTATTTCACTCAAAGGCAAAGGCCTTTCAAAGATTACTTGGTCTTGACTCCCCTCATCTCACTGCTGAGAGCTGAAAAAATCAAGTTGAGTATGTCAATAAGAGATGTACATGCAATATGACTGGAAAAAAATGGTTTAAAAAACTCCTAAATCTTACCAATGTAAAGAATTGGATGAACAGTAATGTACAACACACATATTCCTCATGCTATAGGACGCACATAAGCAAAGCATGACATGTATAGAAGGGCATAAAGTCTTGTTTTAATGAGCCATTCTTTTAAGTTTTTACATTTCTTTTATAATACAAAGTCCTTTGATTGCCTAGTGTCAATGTTCATTTATTTGTCACTGCCATGAGTTGCTTGAATTTGAATCTGCATAGCTTAGCATTGTTACTAAGCATGTAAACATCTGAGCACAAATGGCTCACTCATACCAGTACCTAATCAGTGAATAAGATTCACCGTCATGCATGGCTGACTGTAAGTACTTTTACTTTTTGACCTTAGCATTTTATTTCTAATGATGTAATGGGTGTTGCTTGCTCTTTTTGATAGCAACAGGTAAGTCATAGCTGCAGAGGTCAAACAATCAAAGCAGAGCAAAACCTGTACGATGTATTTCCTTTTTGCATATAAACCCACCCAAAGCACATGGGGAAAAATATATTCTTGGCAGTCAGTCTTGGCTGATTTCATTTGGGTCTACATGAGTTTCTACATGAGAAGTTCTTGAGAAATCAGAGATAATTTCAATGATGTAAAATGATGGTAGACAATGAATTAATGAACTGTTTAATTCATGCTTGTCATCTATTGTTGATTTCATTATGATTATTGCTGTTTTCCAAATCCCTGTACATACTGAAATAATGAAAGGAATGGGTAGAAATATATATATAATTTTTTAACCATGACCATGCATACACATATGAAGTGATCAAAGATTATATTGTTAGCTCTGTGGCAAAATCCTGATTTTAGCCTCACGACAACTATAAATTACTATGCACTTATTATTATTCAAATAGATGCATGTGTGACCCACACACTAACTGAATAATTAACGAATCCCCGCTATTATTTCCCCGACAAGTAACAACCACAAAATCTATTATAAATGGTCAAAATAAAACAAAATGGAAGCAGTGCTGTGTGAGTGGAATGAAGTATTCAGCTCTTCTGGATGGGCTAAGTTTAAGGTGCTGCAAAACAGGTTGATGTCGCAGGTTCTGCCCTTTCAGCTGTGAGGACATATGCTTATCATATGTTTATGTCTCTGGTGAAAGGTAGTGCCATGTGTTTTTCCATGGTGATGAAATAGGTACACAGTGACTGGAGCTGGCTCCTCTGATTGGACTTTCAGAATTCCAATAAAGAATTTATGTCTCCCTGTGTACACATTGGATGTTGCTCTTTGTGGTATGATGGGGAGAGATGCAAAGCAATCATGGTCTTGTGGTGTCGAGAAATTGAGTATATACTATTTTTCCCACCTCAACTGTGAGCCTGGTCCATTCTGCCCTGCCAAGTTTAATCTGAAAGCAGGTTTTGACAGCATTAAAGAGATGACCAATTTCATTATGGCTGCTGATTGACTGTTTTTTACATCACTAGACACAACTAGTGAGACAATATCGCTCCACTACACTGTTTAGCATTGTACATGTGGTATAGGACCATGATTTACATATATCTGCCAGGGCATCCCATTCCGTGTTGAAGTCATACGCAGTTGGGTGGTCAGAATTAAGCTTAATTTTTCATTAGGTGGTTTGTAGATGTTAACAACTGTCATTTTACCAGGCTTGGTATTGTTGCCTTGTAATTCAGTAGATGGCATCTTCCCTATATATTCACATATGGCATTTGAGATACCTTCACATTTCAGTTGGCAGATTCACTTCAGGATGTAGTCTGGATGAAAGACCATTAAAAAGTATTTTTTGATATCTTTTGTTGTTGTTCTGAGGAGTGGGAAGGCATTCCGTACAGCTGCTTTTTTATGACATTAGTTGAGAATTCTTTCTAGCAGCGAGCAGGATACTGTATCATCTTGCTTGATCACTAAGGCCGCCTCACATAGTTCCCATGGAAACAAATCTGGAAATGTAATACAAAGCAAAAGAAAAGCACACAAACAGACTACTTGCAGTAGTTACAATTGCACACACAGCGAGATGACATTAGTTTTGGTAGCACTATTCTGTAGAGATAAGGGTAACCTGTCAGTTGGCAAGTTCTGGCAAGTTCTTATGGAATAACATTAACTTCTGGAACTTTAATAAATACAATAATGAACTGAATCTGATAGCAGACAAGGAACTTACGGCCAAAACGTTGTGTTTTCTTTCTTCTTTTTTTCAACATGGAAAAAACTTATTACTTGTTCCTTTGCAGCCTACGCATGCTGACGCAGCTACTGTACCCACCTGAACTTACTGTATATAGATATACGAGATTTAATGACATTTGCTTAAGCTGAATGATATAACAGTACAGTAAAAAAGTGAATATAAATTATATTTTTAATTAAATTATTACTTGCATGGTATGTCTTTACATAGGTTGTATATACTTACTGTATGTGTGATATGTGCTTATCGACAGCTTTAAATGTTTTTTTAGCTCTACGATTAATGAATACAGAATGAATGTAATCTAAACCTAAATGTCCAGAAATCTGACTATGATATCACATTAATGACTCAACAGGAATGTAACATTTATTCATTTCCCATTGATTATATAGAATTTATGATTTCAGTGGTATAATGACACTATAAAAAACATCAGTACAGTTGATTTTAATACAAATGTGTGGTTGTAGACAGAAGAAAAATCAGAATTCCCTTTTTTAAGAAATTACTTTTGCATTTACCAGGCTGTGTATGAAACTTTATTGCAGTACATATCTCCCATCATCTGTAGGCATGTTCACTGAGTTGGAATGAGACTCTTCATCACAAGTGTTAAAAAATCACTCTTCTCAGCAGATAGAACTAAATAAAACAGAGCCAAACAATATCAGTACACTATAAAATAAAAATACATCAACACTCTCCTTCATAATCAGTGGTACACTCTCCAAGTTCCCACCCAATGCTCTTTAATCAATGTTTTATTGCTTGTCAAAAAACTAACAGTATACATTAATTAACCCAGACCAGGTTTAGAATACTGATACTGTACATTTATCAGATGTAAGATATACTGTAGGTTTTTATGTCAACACATCATTTACTTTTTCTAGTCAATGTGTATAAGAAATTAAAACATAAAACAGAATGCTAGCATTTATAATTAAAAGCGCAGTACTTAAATCAAGGGATGTTATTTTTACTGTTTGCAATTGCAAGGTCTCATCTAGAACATCTCGTACTGTACAATTTTGGTCACAACATTTTAGTAAAGGTAATGCTGCTCTTGGGAATCAATTCAGAGAAGAGCAACAACTTACATTGTGAAGACTGAGGGGATTTCCCACACTGACAGGCTAAAGGAACTGAAACATTCTAATCTTGAACAGCAAGAGGACCTCATTAAATCACTAGTCTGTTTGGAAGTTTGTAGCTAATTGATCCAAGGATGTTACTCAGCTGTTTCCTGAAGGAAGCCAGGGTTTTGGCTTCAACAACATAGTTGAAGCACTTCTGTTAATGCATTAAACATCTTACCACAACATCATCACTGGTGTTCTTGTAAATGCAATTGCCTTCTTTGATACTGAAGCATATTAGAAAATGTACAGTATTACTTTAAAATACCACTTAACTTAATTGCTTTTATAATAAGAACACTTTTTGGTTGCTATAGAAAATAAGCCGTCATTATAGACTCCAGTGGATTTACAGAATATCTGATATGATAAAACAGGCATTCCTTTTTATGATATTAAATGCTTGTTATATTAGCAGACGCTGCTATTTTATGACAACATTTCAACTGAATAATATTACTATTGTTACCAACAGGGATTACAAAAATAGAGAAATACCAGAAAATCTGTTCTTAAAGGCTGATCGGAACAAGGAACTTCTGCCTTCTGTCTTCTTCCCTTCTTTCCTCTCTCTCCTGCCTCTCCCTTTCTTTCTCCCCTCCTGTCTACCTGCTTCCTATTCTGTGTTCCTGGCCTGTTGATGACACTTAATCATTAACCCAGAAGTTAATTAACCAAGGTAGACCAGACCATAATTAGTGTGTCCCATACCTAATACAATTCAGTAAACACCCCTTTTTTTGTTTTGAATCTCCTGAGAACACTAGCCAGATGTTAATTATTGTCTCTAGATTCTTAAGATACTTTAAGTTCTCACTTCCAATAACTGTAACACTGCGTACTGTATATACCGTACTTATTTGTCTATGAAGTCGTTGAATTTTGTAGATTACATTATTGTATAACATAATAAAAAGCTACAGTATGCATTCCTGATTGATATTGTTCAATAAACTGATATTACTCCTATTGGCATAAAAATGTACTTACTGAAAATAATAACATAAAATGTTTCAAAGAAAAGGTGGATATTTAGAAACATTTGTTTGTTAAAGGCTGTCCGTTCTCATTTTAAATTCTTCAGATAATATTACAGGTGAATTTCAGGTGGTCAGTATGAAATTAATGTATGCCCCATTGACATACAGTTATACTTATTTCAAGTTTAAAGCAAATGAAATTGTCAAGCCAGAAACCTTTTATGGGCATTAATATCAGCTGTAGTGATGTGTAATCTAGCAGTGCTTGTGGAAATAGGCTGGTAATGAGAGTGTTGAAAACCATGGTAAAAAGGACATCCTCAGATGCATAGACAAGTTCTGAAGAGGATTTGATCCCTACCGGGCAGAAGAGAAGGGCCCCGCTGATCACTACTTTCAACGAACCTATAAATAAATTTTAAACGAAAAATAAAACAGCAACTTTAAAAGTAATTTTCAAATAAGTTAAGTAAAAATTCCATCTCATGATCATTTAGGTCTCCAAATGGTATATACTTGGTATGCTGTGATGGACTGGCATCCAAGTGTACCCTGTCTTACACCCATTGCTTGAAGTGATAGACTCCGTGACCCTGAATTAGATGGAAAGTTAGAAAATGGATGGTTGGATATGTTTGATGTTATTGTTATTGGTTATTATTTTCCATTAAGCTGAATAATATCATTTAAAATACTTACTTCACAATAGAACCATTATATTTTAACAAACTACAAGATTTTCCCTTTTAGTAAAATCTAAGAAGCTACAACTTCTAGCAGAAGCTGGAAAGACTAATCTATTCAAGCTGTTTCTTGAATGGAACATGGCTGAATACAAATTGCAGAGCTATTATTAAATCTTCATCCCTGACAGAAGATTTATTGAAAAATACTGGTAGTAAACAAATTAAATCAAATATGTATTGATTAATTTCTTCTTTGGACAAGGAACTTACTGTTAGTTTCCAAGTCACATTACATATTTTGCTACAGTATATAATGTGTTCCATCACCTTTTCCATTTCTAGTAAATCTCAAATACAAATTAATCCGTACGTAGAACACAGCTGATTACATTCTAAAAAGTTTTTTTGTCATTTGTCATGGGCTTAGAAGATTCAAAATTATATATGTTTTTGTTCTGATAAATTTAATTATTTCTGATAAATCATAAATTCTGATAAATTGTTCTGATAAATCATTATTTTCTTTCTGGGCAAATCTACTCACGTGCCAGTTGTACAGTTGGTGTTCTGTTTCTAATCAGAGGCAAAACAATCTTAGTTTCTCTAGCTCTCTGTGTGATTGAAGATCCTTCATTTCCTGTCTCATCCTTCAAACACTTCAGGCTGTTTTTTTTTCTTCTTTAGCTACTGAACATACAAAAAGTGATACTGATTAAGTGGTAGAACAGTAAAAAGACTCCTAACCTTTATCATTACTTTGACAGTTCACACAGCTCTCAAAAGACTGATTCCTGCCATGAAAAAATAGGTTTTACAATTTAACTGGGACACATTATTTTAGATTTCTCACATCAAAGGCTGTTAATAACATTTGTCCGCACCGTATTATATTTCAAATGCTCCACATCATTAAATATATTATCTGTAAATATGTATATTTTTCTGTCAATTTGTCAAAAAGATTGTCCAGTCACAGTTAATAGAAAAAAACAATCTGCCAGCATAAATACTTGCTGCAAGACATCGTAGGGCTATTTATGGCAAGACTAGTGTAATCATCTTCTAGACTTGTAGAAATCAAAAAGGCCACCAATCATCTTTAAATACCTTTTGAGGTATTGTTAATAGACTTACCACAATGTTTTAACTGGTATTCTGGAGCTGTGGGTCTTTTTCAAGTCCCATATTTTTTTTTAATGCAACAATTCATGAAACATGAAAATGAGAATATCTTTCCTAATCTGCCTGTATCTCAATCATAAACTGATAAACTGAAATGAGAAATCATCAATTCTGCTTTCTGAGATGACAATAAACATTTAGGCAAACAGACTTTTTTTGTCCAGTAGTGGGGTAAAGTTTAGCAGTTGTTTTAAACACTCACTGAACTGATGAGGAGATATTTCTTGGCCTGTACTGCCAGCATTTTACAATGGATTGCTTATTTGGACTACTGTTTATGTTTTAGACCTTGTCATCATTTCAGCATACCCACGCCTTCATTAAGACATCTGTCCCAATAAAAGATTGTGCATATTGAAATGTTGACTAAAGTCCTAATGAAAAAAAAATTGTAGTACAGAGTGTACATCCAGTCACTGTTTTTAGTGTTTTTTCAAAGCTCCCTCAGTACCTCAATGATTCTGGGTGTGTGCTCTTTCCATTTTTAAAAATGACCATTTTAAGTGAACTACTGTGACTTACATGAATGTATGATACATTATGTGAAGCTTCATCAGTTTGAAATTATGCTATACATTATTAACTTTGCTGATTATATGTAATCTGCTGTCTCCTAAAACAGTGCTGTTTTGAGAGAAATGTACAACATGAAGTTCCTGATTATCAAAAAATTGTTTTTGCACTTAGCCCAATTAGATTTGCTTGTGTCAGTAAAACAAATACTGCCTATGCCTTTTTTAAAATGTTATTTTAGCCACTGCCAGTAAGATTTTCAAAATAACACTCTAAACAATCCTCAAAAAGCCTGTTTTTGGGGATACTAAGTAATTCATTGAGAAAAGACAGCTGCTCTAAGCGCAGGTTAAGATCTGTTGTCCCAGATATTACAAGTTCTAGTCTGGGTCATGTCACTAGCCAACTGTGGTAGGGATTATACAAGAGGCAGCACAAACTGGCAAAGTGCCACTGTTAAATTGGGACTAGTCAGTGAGATAAAGTACCAATCCTCCAGTCAGTGCTAACCATTTGTAAAACACCTTGAAACTCGCAGTGCGTAAGAAAAAAATAGCTTAATGAGTTTAGAGGTTGGAAGACCAGGTAGGACAAATAAACAATATAATTGCTGATTCCAAATCTGGTAGGTATAAACAATACAACATATTACTTTAAAAAGTCTTTTTGGTGGAGGAGGTGATTACATATGCGCATATATAAAACATTCTACAAAGAAATGTTTGCATTCCACTTACTAGAAGCTGTCAAATTTGATGCCTTAGTTGAAGATTTTTTTTTTCATAACAAAATTTAGAAAGCACTGCAGCTGGACTGTCGACCGATGTCCTTGCAGCAGGTGATTACATGCACCCAGAGCACATTTTTTTAATTAAATTGGATCC
Organism: Atractosteus spatula; assembly: GCF_055471065.1. Lineage (NCBI taxonomy): Eukaryota > Metazoa > Chordata > Actinopteri > Semionotiformes > Lepisosteidae > Atractosteus > Atractosteus spatula. Next base: position 58,951,882 of record NC_142711.1, read on the forward strand.
TGAAAGAGAAGTAATTTGGTTCAATTAAAGCGCAAAGGGCTGATGAAACAGTACATTTTAGGCAAGCCATTGCTTAATACATACCATAAATAGTACCAGATAAAAGCCCTTTTACTAGAAATTCTCAAATGGTACCATTAGTTGTGAATTGCTTTCGTGCATCTGACAGATTGCTCTAAATATTTTATTAAATTGCTCCTACTACATATTTGATCTTTGGGCAGTCTGTTCGTTGGCTAGAATAGACTACATTTGTATCAGGAACAGGTAAAGGTTTATTCCATGCTGAAGAGAAAAGAGACACAAAGTTTTGGCTGTGAAGCCTTACCAAGGCTTAAGAAAGATCCACAGCTGAAATGTTGCGTCTCTTCTTTTTCAGTATTGAACAAACCTTTACTTGTTCCTTTGCAGCCTATGCATGCTGATGCAGCTACCTACTTGAACTTCTTCAATACATTTGTATCAGGGCACACAGTGACCATTTTGCCTCTGTTTCTATCCCCTCTTTGTGTGTGGATAGTGTGTAAATGCTCAGTTTTTGAAAATGGTACCCATAGGTGGTTGCTAAGACCTGATTGAAAGGCTTCATTTCAGCCTTTGATGTTCTCATAAAGAACTGGCTGTGAGGAAAGGTTTTTCACCTTTGTGTTTTGTGGTAGCTACAATTCATCCTTCCACAGTATTTATAAATAATGATTTTTTTTCTGACAAAACACAGTACTGTATGTACTCTGGTATTCTTAATTAAAGCATCCAGGCACATAGCCGGAGTAGGGCAGGAGGCTGAAACATTATATATCTTTGAGAATATTTGAACATACTAATTTTTCCTTCTTGTTTGAACCTTTTGCCTTTTGTTATCACCTAGAGCAAAAGTGAGGATATTGTAAAAGGGAAAATATATTTCTTAAGATGTTCCTTTAATGCATTCACATATTCTGAGAAAGAACTGCAGAAGCTTTTATTTGTAGGATAAAAAATAAACGTAAGAATCAGAATGGAGCTGAGCTCAGGCTGGGTCCACAAGGGCATAGAGACTAGTGGGGCAACAGGGAATAGGGCATTCTGTCGTGGTATGATGCGCAGTCTGTAAAGGGACATCACAATAAAAGGCAAATGTGTAGTCAGACCTGTGTAAAGCATTTTGTCTTAGAGGTACCTGTGCTCAGTCCAAAGGCAATTAAGCCAGTTTCAGAAGGATATGTCAATGCTCAAAGCAGGTGATCTTCCAGAAACTTTTGAAAAGAAGTCTGTGAGCCTGCATGCACTTAAGATTCTTAAGGCTCTTCTAAATGGCATGCAGCCCAAGTGTGTGCAGAAATGCCCTCAATGTCAGGGCACAGGCTATATACATAGATATTCAGAGGGTGTCAGAACACACAGCACTGTCTGGCTTGGGCTGAATATCAGGGGGAGAGATGCCACTGACAACTGGAAGCTGTTGTTTGGGGATAGAGTGGCTACACCAGACCTGACAGTAACATGAACTAAGAAAGATGAAGAACAGTGGTTCTCAGCTTTACAGATATTAGAATGGAGCTACTGTAGATTTGAAAAAAAAAGAAACAACCTTAATTTATGACTCTGGAAAACTGTACCATTTATTTTCTATGGTTCTTTTAGTGATATGATATCCAAGCTAGGTTTGATCAAAACAAAATTTAGAGATCTAGGATTAGCCCCCTGCAGACATTAGATAACTTTGTGAGACTACTGTACAAACTGAGCCAACCCAGAAATCACATTGGAGGTTTTGCACCAGATGGTATGTGGCTGTTCAGGTGACTTGCTCTTATATTACTATGAATGTAATAGACAATAGGCACTCTGGTTAGCTACCAACAATATCCTTTCGATTTCAACAAATGAAATTTGTTTCATCGTAATCAAATTAGTTCCGAACAAATCAGCCAGAGGTAAAAAAAAATATTTATCAGGAAAAATGATGATATATAGATCTTTTCTTTCAGGGAATTTTCTCTCCGGCATGTACTGTATTCCCGCATCAGTGCAACTGCTGAATTTGAGGCAGAAAATACCAGTTAATAAATCCCCCATAGTGAGGAAAATAATTCTCAGAACACAGCAATATGGAATTTCTTATTTACTGCAGCTGTTTTAGAGGCATCTTAACAGGCTTTCACTCCCCATGCTTCTCTAGATGCAATTTCAAGCCAGCAAAATACAGTACATCCAAATCTAAATGTTTTCCAAGGTGTTGTAGCTACTGCAGCACAATAGTTATAGAATACAAGTTTTCTGCAGCTTACTGTATATACGTTACTTGTTTACCTCAGCTTGTGTTTAACTCTATTTCCTAAGCTACAGTAGGTAGGGCTTGCTTCCACTGTCAGTTTAATTAAAGTCTCTAAATGATAAATAAAGGATACGTAATCACAAAGCTCTACCTATTAACATTAGGCTAGATTGAACTGGAGATATATCTTAATTTCTACATTATTTCTGAGATTTCTATTCCAGAACAGAATTAAATACCCACTTTCAACATATTAAACTGCTGTGTTTTTTATGGAAGGAGAAAAATAAAAAATTACTGTATATGAACAAAATTTAAAGCTGCATTTCCTACCTACTATACATGTTCAGGAAGTCCAGTGATAGAACCGGTTCTGATGTATACTAATGTGCTTTTGGATGTGCCTAGACTATCAATCATATGACATGACTGTTTGGTCTAACTCCAGTCAAAAAAATTTTGTGGAGACTGAGATAAATAATTAAAAATCCCTTTATCAAACTACAGAATTAAAAGAAAAAAAAATAGAAGTGTCCTTCAAAAATATTTTTTTTTTAAACCTGAACAGAATCTTTATTCAACATATTCAACAATAGAATCTTTATTTACAAATCATTATATGAAGTATATTAACAAAGAGATACTGTATTTCAAAGAATTTCCAAATGACTAACCAAAAAATAAACATTTAGTTCATTAAACGTACAGTATGCAGCAATGATAAATTCATATAATGTATGTGATCTTAATGGTAGAAATTAAAGGAACTAATCCCACAAAGTCTTCTCTGATTTTTATTCTGTAGTATATTGTACATTACTGCTTTCAACAACTATATTACAAGTATATACAGTACAGAGTATACTTGCACTTATAAACCTTAGTTAAATATTAACTGTATAGTAATTGTATGGCAACTATTTTTATCAGTACTTATTATAATAACACATGGATCTCTTTCAAAAGTAGCATGCCAAGAGTTAACTAACTCTAATTTTTAGAGATCTGCTGTCATTTATTTTTAGTATTCAGTAGTATTGACATATTTTGGATGTCAATACTATTCCTACTTGGATTTTAGCAGCTTAATTAATTAATTATGATGCAGATCTAACTGTTTAAGTGTGAACCTTGCCTTTGCTTTTCCTTGCTGAATTCTCTGGTTTGCAGTTTGATAATTTAAGCAGCACACAAGCCTCAGAGAGTTCAGTCAATAATTGGCTCCAGGAGGGACAAAAAACAAACTTCATCTGTGAAAATATTTGTTTAAAGAGGAAGGCAGATACAAATGTGGGGAGAAGTTAAAATACCTCTTTTTCCAAACAGTCAAATTTCAAAGGCATTCACTTCCAACAGGTAGTAATAAAGGCCCTGGTAACTCTCCCTGTAGCCCCAGGTGTGCACAGGAAATATGTAAACATCAAGCCCTGTAAATATGAACATTATAACTCAATGATCTAAATTTCTAAATATTCTATACCCATTCACTGAAGTACTGTCAAATCCATGTGTCTGGTATCAAAGCTGTCTGATTCAACTGATGAGGAAAGGAAAACATTTGCATATACCTGACACTGTCAGGACTGTTTTTGTCAACAATGAAAATGGACAATTTTAAATATCTTGGATATATGTAGAAAATACCAAATAAAACTTAATCATTCTAAAACTTATAACCCATTTTGTAACACTTGTGAATAAATGTCTTTATATTAAGTAAGTCTTTTTACTTTTCTAAATTATTTTCCATGGCAACAGTAAGAATGACACAGAAAGGTAATGTTTTCTAATCTTAGGGATAAAAGCGCCATCAATGACACATTTTTTTTCAGAAAACATTGGCTTAAAAGTCAGGTTGTTCTAAGCCTAGGTGGCAAAAATACATGTATGTAAAAAGATGTTTTATTTTTTCTATCTTGTACTTCAAGCATCGCATACTGTATGAATCTCTAATGATATGGCATGCTTACTTAGCCTGCTTAGATATTAGTTCCCAATAAGTATTATATTTATATGTTCCTGGTATTTTTTTATCTCATTGAAAAATGTCTGACACAGAAAACACTATATTGCACCTTTTTAATTAACAGGTGATACTGTAAAATCAACATAACTTTTTATACCTATACTTATTTCAGGATATTTCTGTATCATTATCATTACCTCTAAGTCTCTATTGTTTCTGGGGCTGTTAGATAATGTGAGTGAGCAAAGTGTGAGAGTACAGTCTAAAGGCCACCTTTTTGCACCTAAGTTCATACTTGATGCACAGAAACCAAAGAGGTACCGAAGATGTGACGTGTTTGCACAGTCACAGTGACCTCTAGCTAAGATATCGGTTTGATCTGCATACAGACAGCTAGTTGAGCCGTGTATCAGCCTGGAACTTTCCAAAAGCTGACAATCTGCTCATTTGGCCATGTGATGTACATTACTTGCAAAAGACTACCTGCAGGAACAGAAGAGTGGTTTCTGGAAAATTTTAATAGATGTGACAGAAGTGGAAGAGCTACAGCCTACAACACACCTTCTGCAATGGTGTCATCACTTAAATTCCTGAATGGACTTACTGTAGAATAGACTTAGGGAAAGGAACTGTTTTTTAATATTTGCAAAATTAGTTAAGTTTCATTTAGTAGATCTGCCAGGCAGAGTTTATTGTCATTCTTATTTATTTGGATGCATTTTAGTTCAAAACCAAAGATGGTTTCTTTTTTAGCATCTGACAGTCCAATTTACCCTCAAATATTTATGACTATTTTTGAGTGCAATAAGGCAGTGAAAGTGAAGGATCTAGTGGACGTGTAATGATTGACTCTCAGAACTCCTGTTGCATAGTAGTCTGTAAATGTTAATTTGTGCAATTTATATATGAATGTCTTATTTCCTCAGCACCAAATTATTCACGGAATAATAAAGAAGTCAACTGACCATGTTCAACCTAGTGGAAGTTGTAATATTTAATTTTTATACATTGCTTGGACTCAGATACTCGACAGGACTGACTAAGTTTTAAAAATGTCACTGTATCTATTGTGGAACACACCTCCTTATATTATTATTATAAGGCTGTGTATTGTTATAAGACTGTAAAGGTGTGAGATACAATGATTCCCTAAGAAAAGTAAGACCACAGTGGGAGAGAGAGTTGATAGACAAAGAGAGAAACTCTTCATAAATGGCTGTTCAAGACTGCATCGGGCAGATCAGTTTGAATCTGCTCTAGGCCAAAGTACCTTTACAGAATTGACTCAGTGTAAGTCTGTTATAGTTATATACTTCCTGTAGGTAGAAGGAAAGGTTCTGCTTCTTCTGAGTGTAGGTTGAGATGGAGATCCTCCTCTTCTTGCAGCCACCTAAGCACTCCCAGTGAAATGAGGGGCAACTTAAGGTTAGTAGGATTTCTACGTAAAGTATTCCTCTCACTGAATTCTAACACTGAAATCAATGGAAGATCAGACCAAAGCCCTGCTCTGTATACTGTAAGGTGTACACATGAAGCATAAAGTGGGCCATAGGCTTCATGATGATGCCATCTCACAGCAAAACCTAGCACTATTAAAATTAGTTTGAATAATTTTGCTTCTAACGGGGCTAATGGATTGCATACTAGTTATTATAGGGTTGCAACTACCTAAACATCCATCTATTTTCTAATTACTTATTCCAGTTTAGGGTTGCAGGATCTGGAGACTATCTCGGCAAGCAATGGGCAAAGGCAGGACAAATTTTTGACAAGATGCCAGTCCATGGCAGACTAACAGACACACACTCACACCTTGGGTCAATTTTCCCAGAAGCCAGTTAACATGCACGTATGTTTTTGGATTGTTTTTTGATTGTGGGAGGCAACTGGAGCACTCGGAGGAAACACACTCGAACATGGAGAGAACACTACATAGTTACAGAAGTAGATTTTCGGCACATTTCACATAACAGGATCAAAAGCGTTTTCTTTCAGGGTCAAGTTTTTCATTCAGATTGTTTAATTGCAATGTGTGACTGTCTGACAGTGACATGTAAGTTAGATATATTCAAAAGCCTATAAGAGCCTAGGAGCATATATTTGTCACAGCCCACTGCCTGCCTTTTAGTTCCTGGATGTTAGATTCACTCCAGAGTTCAGTTTGTAGTAACAACACTTTTTAATGAATAACATCACATTTTAACAAATTCACTTTACACTTTGCATTCACCTTGTCTGTAATTCTTTTGTTACCAGTACAGCAAATTTATATTAGCAATTATATTAAATTGTAAATTAAAAATGTAATAAATACATTAAAAATGTAAGCATAAGAATTAAGCAAACTTTAAACATGCTTGTATTTTATAACCTTGTGATCAATGTGGGAATTAGTTCTACTGACCCTATTGTCATTTTTAAAATAAATCATACATAGACAAAGATGCAAAAATGTTATCATTTTTTAAATAAATCATTCATAGACAAAGATACAAAAATATTATCTAACAAAGTAACAGACATTTTTAGCAGCATTACGTTAAAAACAATTGTGACTGAAGACTCCGTTACCAGATTACCTGGCACCGGCACCGGGAGGTACACACACAGGTACATTGGTAATAATATGTTCAATTTTTTACTCAATGGAGAAATGTGTGTATCGGAATTCTGATTATTATTTTGTAAAATTATTTTTGCTTTATAGTGGAATATTCTAGGGGAAGGACTTTAACCTAGAAAGGAGCTTTTCAAGATAGGAGAAAGTTGGTGGAAGGGTAGAATAGGAGCTGCCTACAACAATCAATTTTTTTACATCAATTAATGTATATATTATTGACTATAGTTTTGTGTTTTTCCCTTGGTTAGTTTGTATTTTTCACTTTGTTTTTTTTTGGGTGTGGACTTTGAGAACACAATTCCTCTGAATAAACACTTTTGCACGTCTTTGCAATTGTGGCTGTGCCATCGTTATTGTTGCATTCCATCTATGCCTCTAAACTCTTCAAGGAGGAGACTGTGACACAATAAAGTGACAATTTCAAAGCTGAATTATGAAATGTATTTCTACTGTTCTGAAAAATGAAAAAAAAATACATTACTGTAGAAGTAACTGCAAATGCTTCTTTAGAGTAAAAGATTGTGCAAACATATTTTCTTCTCAGCCAGTTGCTATGATGCATGCATATAAATTCTGAAAGCAAATTATGTGATTCTATTTTGAAGTGACCTGGCAGAGAGAGCTTACTGTTTGGTATTTGAAAACAAATAGCATAATTATAATTTTAGAAAATATTATTTTGTTTTTTTATCTTATCTGACACAACTTGTATTTGTTGTGCATGTTCTATAAAGGAAGGCATTAATGACAAAATTAGTTTATTAAGCTTCTTATGCAGGTTGATTAATTGTTTTTGCTTTCTGGTGCAGCAACTTTCAATTTGATGAATATATCATATACAGTATGTGGAAAACAATTCAGAGAACACGCAACCGCATTTTCAAGGATATCTCACTTTCACAGGAGAAAACAAATTCACCAGCGAATACACATATGAATGAAAGTAAATTAATTATGGATGCATATAAACAATACCATTCATCACCTGGAACACATGTGACAAAAACTGAAGATTTATTTTAGTTTTTTGTAAACGTTATTTTAAAGAGTGCTAAGGGGAGCCATAGCTCACATGGTATGCCATTGGACTCATAACATAAGCTTGTAGACTATTCTTGGGATGTAATGAATAAAAACCAAAATCTGTTCAAAGTCGATGCTGAATTTGTGGCTTGTGAACCAGATATAAGGAATTATTTCTATAACATTTAAGAAGAAATTTAGTTGGAGCTCAAATAAGAGCTAGGGTTTCTGGTGTTTTCCTCATTGTGCAAAGTACTGTTTGTCTTACCTGACACCTGTCTTTGTTTGTCTGTTTACCAAGGCATGCCTATTTAAAATAACTGCAATGGTATCCTTCCCCCTGGGTATATCACAGACTTTCAAAACTACTTTTTCACCTTTAGTCTTTCGATGTACATACTAAATAGCACAATAACTAATGACAAATAGTCTGCTATTGTGAAGACTGTGCACTAGGTTCACTACAATACTTTGTGGAAAAGGGACATACAGTACATCTTAAGATGAAGAGTTTTTAAATATATAACATACTTTCTAAGCTACATATTACAGAAAAAGCCTTTTTTGACCAAGGTAGATTTACTAACATGAGCTGGTTAAAATCCTGTAATTCAAGATGCCAAAAGGCTGTGAGAAAACACTGCTCAAAATAAATGGATGTGCAGGAGGCAGCAGGAGTTTCCACAAGGTAACGACACAAAAGTTATTTTTTGAATGTGACTAGCTGTGAGGTGCTGGTGATGCCGTCCCCTTTTTTCTCTGATCCATGTGGATATTTATACAGTATGTATCAGCTCAGAAATATAGCCATCACAATGATCGGGAGAAGGCATATCAAGGTGTAATAGGTGTAATGGGACACATGTTTTAATGGACTTTTAACTGTAAGCTATGACGATTGCTTGACACTTAACTTTTTTGATGACTGTAAGACTTAACAGTCTACACTGTAGTTTGTATTTTTCACACATTTTTTATTAATTCAGTCTTTTACTGGTGTTTTTTTCTGAAAAGTTCAGTTATATCGAAACAGAAAATCTCTTGAGACTGTGTTTTCACAATATGCTAAAACATTGCCTCACACAGTTCCTCACTATTTATTAAGTAGTGACCCTACCATTACAGCACTCTCCCTGGGGAATATGTACTGTGAACAGTAATAAATAAAAGAATGAAATGTTGACGTAAATGTGTGAACAGTATAAGTGTGGTTTCCAGTAGCAAACATTTTTAATGTTGCAAAATGACATTTTTATGTGGATTATCAAACAACATTTACATGTACAAGTCATATTGTTTCCTGTAGGACTTTTTTTGATTTACTGATACTGAGATTTGTGAGTCTTTCATCCCTTAAATGACCCTGTGAGTAAGAAAAATATATTACATCCACTACATTTCCTTAAATGTTGCAGTATATGTCTATAAATGATATGACACTCTAAGAAGCAATAGTACAAAAACAAATCATGTTTATAATAGTGTTTGTCTCAGCTAAAACTGTTACTATAACTTTAAATGTATATTGTGAAGACAGCATTAAGAAACATATCAGATCTGGCAAGCTAATATTTCCCAACAGTATTACACATGTAATTTTCCACTGTGGGTAAACTGTTCATTCAATTTATATACTGTAGATAGAATTTATCAAGTTTATCCACAAGAGAAAATAAGGACCACTGAATGTGCTAGAGCAATGTGTAGCAATATTGGTAGAAACTGATCTGTTATCTGAGCCTCTGATCCTTGCAGGTGTATATGGTATCTATGGCAACAAGTAAACCACAGGGACATTTCATTGAAAACATATTCCCACCTCCACTAAACAGAAAAATACTTAAACACCACAATGTTTCTGAGTGCTTATATACATAAGAAGATGGTTTGTGTAGATGATGATTTTTACAATTAGAATAAAACTGCTAACATTTTTTTGGAATTACAGTTGATCAAAACCCCATGTTAACTATTCCTTGTAAGAGAGGAAGAAATTTGACAGTTAAGACTTATACTCTCAATTAAATGCACGGTCTTTATTTGAACTTAACATATCTTTTATTCAATATAAGTCTTTAACGCATAAAAATATAAAGCCTGCTACAGACTGAGCTTAAGTTAAATCTACAGGAGAAAGAACTGTTACAGCATCAATATTAATGCACATATCTTTATTTAGAAATTGCTATTGACTACAAATAATTACACTACTGTATATGTGATTTTGAGCTTTTAGGTAAAAGGTGTTGACAAAATATTTACTTTAGACTTTTAGGCAACTCAGAAAAATTCTTGATGACAAATGATAGCAGGATTAGTAATTTTTTTGTAGCTCAAAAGCTTGAAGGTTCATTCACTATTTAGGTTTAACCTTTCAAAGACTTGTAATAGTATAAACATAGTGACTGAAATTGCTGCAGACACACACAGTTTCTTGCCAAGAAACATTGCCAGTTGTTAGAAATGGTGGACAAATATTTATCTCTTCAGCATGTTCTCTGCAATCATATGGGAACTATTCTGTTTCATGTCTTAACCCTCATGCTCAAATAATCATTTTGATTTTAGAATTAGCTTCTCCCACAAGTTTCTGTTAATTATAATTATTTGTTATTTTCTGATCTCCATTTCCCTTTATCAATTACTATTACTAGTATCTGCAAGTGTCTGTATGAGAACACTTGCAGATCCTAATAGTATCTTCATTCACCCTTATGTGTAGTCCTGCGCTTTATTGCTTCAAAACAAAATATGAAAAAACACAAATGGCTTTGTCAAATTGTAGAGGTATACAGAAATAATTGGATATTCTGAATTTATTAAACAAATCTAAAATTGGAGCTACTGAGCTTGATGAAGCTTAGTAGACTTAGGTGTTCATATTAGCACGTCATTTACATCTTTTAGACAATGTTACAGTATATAGTTTAAAGCACAGACTTTAAATCTAGTGATTTTATTGTCAAAATTGCACAATTCAATTGTACGTTCTTATTTACAATAATATATACAGTTTTGAATTTTTGAGATCAGCCCAGACAAGAGGATTCAGGTACATGTTGTTAAAGAATATCCTGCACTGAGATTCTGAAAGAACTAAACCGTTTTATTCTTGAACAGAGAAGACTATGAGGGTAAAACATAAACCAGAGGGCACGATTAAAAACGCATTTAAATGTTGAAGTGTATTTAAACAGGATAACAGGAGACATGCAGTATGAGATGTTCTTAATCCACATCTCTTTCTCCACCACCAAACCACTAAGTGAGAAAATGTATGCTAATATTGAAGATAAACTGATGTCATGCCTGTGATAAGAATGTGGAATTACAACCAAGGGAACTGTAAATCCCTTTCATTAAGGTAGTGACCTTTGCCTGTAGATAGTGTCTGTTGTGAGTGTGTATTTTAATTTTCTACTGTTTTTCTTACTTCACTTTGCTGCAATAGGTCTAAAAAAAGAATTTCACGTGTCACTGTTATCAACACAAGACCAGCTGTTAACTGTGACTAAAATGAACCAAGGGCTATAACCATATGTTGTATAAGGTTTTCCACAAGTTTTTCAACACTGTTTGTGAATTCTGAAAAATAATTATATAGGCAAAAGATTTGATTAGACTTTATATAAAAACATACCTTGCACTTAACTTGCACTTAACATCCCACATTGTAAAGAGAAACAAGATAGATTGTATCAGACTGAGTTGATTTATTGCTTTTCTTTTCTATTGCCAAGGTGACTCAGGGTGTCAGGTCTGCCTGACTGCTTAAACACATGCTTGGAAAATAGGGAGGTAACTTCAGGTCTTGAGGGCCACAGTTCATCCTGTGGTCTACAACCTTTGAAAAACCTTTGTTAATAACCAATTCAGTTATGCTGCTGGCAGCTGAAGTGGCACTCCAACAAAGACTGGAGACATGCAGCACTGTCACCCACTACTACCTTCCTGTTGTAAGACTGTCTAAAATTGTCCAGCAACCATATCACCCTGCGACTCAGGTCAGTACCTGGTCAGAGACCTCCTGGGAAAAACTAAGGTTGTTCCTGGTGAGCATTCTGGCTGCTGTTGCATCATCCAGGTGGGGCTGCACACTGGTGGTGGTGGAGGAGGGTCCCCATTACCTGTAAAGCGTTTTGAGTGGAGTGTCCAGAAAAGCGCTATAGAAGTGTAAGTAATTATTATTATTATTAATATTATTATTAAAGTGGTTTAGCTATAGCATGATAGAAGGCATCCCCATGTGCTCAACTACACCAAAGGTGGACAGCCTGGCACTGGAGGACTAAATGCTCTTGGGAATCCTATCAAGCACTCAAAAACAACAATAAAAATACCATAATATTTTAGAATATTAAGTCTCTTTCTGTTATGTAACCCACCTCATTGATAATGTATATGTATATAAACCTATCCCATTAGTACCTTCTACATCCAGAGACAATTCCCACCTGGAATTTTCTCCCCTTTAATATCTCTGCAGCAGAACATAGCATAAGCTTGGTTCAGGTCTTAAGGTCTTAAATTGAAGCTAATCCCCTTGGCTTTGAGTGTGAACTGTCAAATTTCTTTTATCTCTTAATGTGTCCATTACCACTCAGTATTCAAATATATGCAAAAAAAAACAGCAGGCAAAACTTTTTTTTTGGTCTTCAAAGGTCAAATTTTTCCAATTCTAGGCCTGCTAATGGACTCACAATGTTTGTAGGCCTTGTAATACTGTAGGTGTCTACTGGCTTGGATAAAAAATTGGGACAACTTTATCAATTTGAAAAAGAGTTTTGAAGACTGAACTTGGAATTAATTTTTTGCCTCCCCCCTAAAAATGATAAAAGTTACTGAAAAGCCAAGAAAAATAGAGAAAAAAAATATTTGCTATATAAAGCCTCTAGGCACTTCTAGAGAGTCGTTTCTGCTTTCAGGCATTGAAAATAAAACTTGAGTGGCCTTCAGTTGTAAAACAATAACCACTGATAAGAATCTGAATGGTTACCCTTTCTGCGTCAATGATTGACAGCTGGGATGCAGGCAAATGGCAGCCAGAGGCTCCCAGAGGAAGTCCCATCCTTTAAGGACTCTGAATGGCTGAAAACACAATGAATGACAACGTTTTTCACCAATTAGACCAGCCTTTTTCCAGGCGGGCTCGTTCATAATCCGCTTGCAAAAGCCAGTTCGTTTCAGTTTCCTCCAGGTTTATAATATAACATCACTTTATTAACCCTTTACAATTTCTTGCATTAGGAATTATCTTTTCGCATACCCCAGCTTGCTCTCCATGAGACACACAGACAGGAAGAGAGCCTGGGGTCAGAGCGCAGGGTCTGCCATTGTACAGCGCCCCTGGAGCAGTTGGGGTTAAGGGTCTTGCTCAGGAGCCCAATGGAGTAGGATTCCTCTGCCAGCTGTGGGATTTGAACCAGCAACCTTACATTACGTTACATTAAATGATACAGTTTAAAGATTTAATATTCTGTTTTTAGATATTATTAAATGTATTTTGCTAGACAGGCAATACCTATTTTATACAATTGGATGTTAAGGCATTTTGTTTTTCATAAAACATTTGTACATACCACAAAACATTACAACATTTTATGCATGTGCCTTGAGTTTCTACAGTATGTATACTGTGTGTGTATATATACTGTACATTGGTACTGTGTCTTTTGTTTTCCTTCAAGACCTAGGCATTAAAACACTCCCTGGGGAATTCTGCAGACAGGAATGCTCTACAGAATAGCAAACTGTATATCCATTGGGAACAGCCACTGTATATAGCAGAGGAAAAAATTATTGAAAGCCAAAACAGCTTGATATTAGTTATATAATACATTAGTTATGCACAGTATCTAATTTATGTTGGATGACAAACAATTTTTACACTTATCAATTTTGCAGAAACATGTCAGCAGATTTCCCCAAGGAACAAAAGCTAAAACTGGAGTATATGCATAAAACATAACATCAATACACATTGTAAAGTGTATATACATGCATACAAAGACGGATACCAGGTAAGTTCATATGTCCATTATCCACCAAATGCACTTCACATGTAGGATGCTGATTTTCTTTTCTCCATTTTTTAATTGCACATCCATACACTTATCACTGCTTCACAAGGGTTTTGAAGCTCTACTTAATTAGGTTAATTTGTTTCTGAGCCCACTCCTGAACTGGCACTTGGACCTTGTTGTCTATATTGTCCATATTATCTCTGCTGAGATTGGTTAACCCTGGAGATGCAGGCCATCCCTCAATTGTGTGATTTTATAGACTTCAGATGTGAATTTTGATCAAATTACTTATTTGGGTTGTTACATGAATGGGTAGATATGGTCTTGGATAGCTACATGATGTTGGTATTTTCTTTTAAAATGATCATTACACTACTCAATGGAACACATCACCTGTTTTAGTGACAAACAAAATGAAATTTTTCCAAAGGTTGAAATGTGTAACAAGCTACCAAGCCACATTGTGGAAGTTGGTAACCTGGCGTCTTTAAAGAAATTAACTTCTATGTACCAAATAGGTTAGTTGGGCTGAAAGGTCTTCTCTCATGGATTTCTTAAATTCTTAAGTTTTATAAAATCATAGTTAAGGGTGCGGGAGGCATGGTGACAGTGGTTAGCATTGCTTCCTCGCCTTGCTGGTGCCCTGGATTAAGTTCCTGGGGAGCTATCTGCATGACGTTGGCATGTTCTCGTTGGGTTTTGCCTGGTTTCCTCCTACAGTGCAAATGCATACTAGTCATCTAAGTGGCTTCTGTGAAAGTTGGCCCTGGTTTGAGTGTCTGTGTGTGTCCAGCAATGGACTGACATCCTGTCCATAGTTTATCCTGCCCGTTTTTGCCAGGATAGGCTCCAGCTTCCCTGTGAGCCTGTATTGGATAAAGTGGATAGGATGTAGTTAAGGGTGAACTGTGGTTCCTCAGGAACAAGAGTGGCCACTCCCGATATATACCCAGCATAAGTACTACAGAAGCAAGTCGGCCTTTTGCATTTCCTTGGGAATATTCTAGTAGAAATTACCTTGATAAAAGTATTCTACGAGGGTCGTCATGAAAACCTACGGCAGATTAATCTTGGTCTGTGCAGCTGCCAAAGTAATGAATGCATCAATAAAAATGTGTAAGAGCCCAGTCAGAGTCTTAATACATTTAAGATCGATGTTATGCTTGTTTCTTAGCAAACCGCATCAATTTTAAATTGTTTCAGAACATGAATGCTAATGTTTCTTTTACTTTGAAATGGATTTTTTGTATATCGACTCTTCCTAATTTATATCACTCCTTAGGTTTAGGTTTTTGAATAGCAGTTAAACTAGTTATGTCCTCCAATAATAGGGAGGATTAATAAGCACTTAAAAAGCAGCAAATGCAATTCAAAAAGGCTTCAACATTGGAACAGAATTCAGCATTAATTTCAGGAAAACGCATGGCAGAACAGGGTTTTGCTGGCTAGCAGAAAAAATAAACTACAGAAACAAAGTGGAGGAAATACTGTGCTAGAAGATATGTATGAAAAAAGACTTGCGTCTTTATGTTGAGACATTTGTTAAGATGCAAAACAGGACAATGAATGTATAGAAGGTTCAGAATGAATAGTTAAGATGTGGAATTAATGAGATGCTGTTTAACTGTATTTATAAGGCCTCATTTACAATACTGTCTGCAAGTTTGATAGAAGCTAGAAGAAACAATCACTTTTTCTGCGATGTACTTTAAAAATTTTGCATTAAACATCAGAGGAAATGCACACTTAATCAGATAATGGCACTTATGTGAGTGATGTAAATGATAAAAATGATTAAATGATTGAGGAATGTGTTCAGTATTATAAATATGTAATGATAAAGTAATGCTTAAAAGATAATTTGAAAAGCAATATAATGACTCATTTTTATGTAAAATACTGTATACTGTAAACCCTTGAAAAATAACAGAAACCAGGACTAATAGTTCCAGATACTGGGACATTAAATGTGTGAGCACAATCATATTTGGTGAGAAATATATCTATTGTCTAGTACACCCAAGTAAAGTAATGCATAATCCTTGGATGACTGCTATAAGCTCGATTTAAATGGGAAATGAAAATTCCTCGTGCCAAACGTGAATAAAAATGGTTATACTAGTGGCTAAACTAATATCCTTTCCTGAAAAGAGAATTTTGACATTGGCTGGACTTGAATTCCATGTAGCATAGTACAGCGCTGCAGAGTCTTTCTTTCACCATATTTGTCATTGACGAGCAACCTTCTGTCCGTGGAACCTTGCTTAAAAATGTAGGTGCAAGCTCATTTTGTACTGTGGCTTCGAGATGACGTTCCATCCTATGTCTAGTGTGAACAGCTCTTCAAGCTATCTGTTGAAAAGGCCGAGCAGTGTACAGATGAATGCTTCTTCTACATAATTACTTGTGCAAAAGACAAGAGCCTGGGATGTTGAAATCTAGAGGATGACATTAGCTCAGGCAATGGAATGGTCCTTAATTATATTCTGTGGTATCCAAGCTCTTGACTTACAAACGTCTTACAATCTTGCTTGGTTACACTGAGTATTTTTAAATTCATGTGCAACACAGCTGGAAGGAAATTTGTTTGTTAAAATTGCCAATATTATTCTCAACTCCACAGTGCACTCTTGTGTTATTCAAAATTAGTTAAATGTAATTGGACTTGGATTTCTGGTCCCTATATATAGTAAAGATTATTTTATTTCTTAACGGGAGGTGTATTGATTTGAAAGGGCAGTGTGAAAAATATTTTAAATGAATCTCTGTATTATGGGCAACTGTGAATATTGGAAGTATGATTACTTTAACTTATTGCTATTTCCAATATTACATACTAATTATTCCCACTGATAGGACCATCGTTAAAATGATTAATTGCCATATTCATTTTTATTTTGAAATGTATGTTTTTAATGTTTCCTGTTTTATTCTCATTATTTTTCCTTGTTGCATTACCATTTGGAATAAATGTCTCAGAAAAATAACTACTGAAAAGATCAAAGTACACGCAAGCGGTTTCAATTGCAGAGAAATAAAAAAATATATATGGAAAAGGATTTAACACATCTGGAACATAAATGACAGTTCAGCCACAAGCTAGACAGGGACCAGCTGGTAAAGTGTAGATAGTATAAGCTCAAAGTAAAAATCTTTAAAAATCAAATGATACACTTGGACTTCTCACAACTAGTATATTTATTGATGGCCTCCATCCAAGGCATTGCATTATTTTCACCCAACCTGTCACATTTATAAATAGTTCAAAATGTTTTTTTACTGATAATGCTCAAAACAAGAAAATTACATACATTTTCTTCTACAGCAATACATTTTTGCAAGTATCCTATCCAAAGACATAAGAAAATACTATTAGAAGAACCTGTAACTTGTGACTTAGTGCTCTTTTTCTGCATACAGACATCTTATGAGAATGAGACCCTTTCTCCCATATAAGTGTGTATATATATGTTCTTTCTTTGCTGTGCAGTACTGTATGATTTTATCTGAAACCCCATGCTTAACGAGAAAGGTATACATTTAAGATGTTTTCCCATCCCTTTTGCAAAATGTTATGTAAACACTTGACATTTTTGAATACCAATTGTTTCTGAAATTTTTCACAGAAAATACATTGCAGAAACTACTCATCTTTCTTTGCTGCAGGATGCTGAAAGACTAATTTTGCTGCAGCAGGAGAGTTTTTGTTAATAACCAGGTTTACCTTACACTCAGTTTTGTTACAGTGAATTGTCTGAAGCATGGAAACCTTTTTAGTTTAGCTTTAATTTTAGAAAGCAATAAAACCTGACAAGTTATTTAGTTCTAAGTGCACAGTTCAGAGACTTGAAGGTCTGAAACCTAACCCCATTTTGTCCAGGTTTATTTAAAAAGGAGTATTGTTTTATAGAAAAACATACACATCTATCTTTGCATTAAGAATGAAACATTTGTATATCAATATATAAAAAAGGTCGGAAAATAAACACTGCAATAAATTAGCAATTTGCCTGCGCTCACTGGCCGCACCACGAAGCCAGTTTTCCCAATAGATAATACGGTTTACTAAAGTTCCGACTGAAAGAGGCAGGACAAGGTCACTTCAGATGTTTTTTTTTCATTTAGCTGTATAATGCTTGGTAAAGTACCAAAGATTGGTATGTGTAGTTCTCCTGAGTAGCTACAAAGAAGAAATATATAGATGTACATCAACATAAATTTATGGTATTTGTGATTTTGTTCATAACATCCCAGTTCATGTACATTAAGGCCGTGTCCCAATTTTGCACTGCTTCCTAAACCCTTCCTCCAAGTCCGAACTTCAATGACGTTGTGCCAGTGTGGACTTCAAGTGCGTGAGAGTTCGAGGGGGCACCATTATTAAAAGAGCAATAAGGCACCCTTATGTGACATCACTCTTTCGTTAATCGGGTCAAGGTCAAAATGCTGCCAGTTGTTGATGCTTCATTCCCAAAGGCTGAGTGCAGCGGATACACTTCTTAAATTTCATTCTCTCGCAGTTGGATACAAGTGAATGTCATCTCATCTATTCCTGCACAGAAGTAGTGACACATTGTGCTCATTCATGTTGAGCAGGCTCGACTCAAAACAGGCGAAGTAAACTGAGGAAACCTTACAAATATCGCTCACTCTTTATTCAAATCTTTGTATTGCTAAATGTGTTTCATCTCATCTGTTCCAATACAAAAATGATAAGGAACCCGTTCATTCAACGCAAGCTAAATAAGAAATGTGGCCATACCTCAAAGCTTTGTACTTTTAAATACTGTATGTGTACTGTTAAATACTCAGTGTACCAAATACACTGGAGGTAAATGAATATTCATCAGTCGAAGTTGGGTGATGTAATTAAAGCTTTTGTCAAAATGTTGTCCTAGAATACACACAGAACAAATATAAAATACTCTAATTTTTTTCATAAAATAGTACGCTTTTAAAAACTGTAAAGAGTTCAATTTTACTAACACGTGAATATTTTATTTTCCATGGAAACGTCTCTATGCTTTCCTAGGCTAGAACATGAATTGTCGCCATTCTGCAGGGAATTCGGGGTAGTTCCCTTCAGGACGCACTGGGGGTGCTGCTGAGCACCCTTGGGAAACAGATCTAGAAATGGGGCACCCTGATCCCTTGAGGACTTAAGCGAGAACGCTCAAATGAAGGGAGCAAGACCAGTTATGTACATATTGGGACACGGCCTAACTCTGGTCCAATTTTGGGTACTTGAGAACATGCTAAGGAGCTCATTTCTCTAATGACTTCACAATTGCTGCACAGGGCGTCTAGGCTTAGCCGCAACCTACAGGCAATGAATAAATGGTAAAAGTGAGTGGCTAATTTTTTTTTTTACCCTTGACTTTATTTGTGAAAGATTAGATCTACCCTTACTGAATTGCAATGCAAATGTTTTCTAAATGTGCAATTCTGAAAGAATTGCAATCAATACATAATATAAAGTAAAATTCACTTATAGAATAGGTTGTAATGTATTAAGTACTAATCATTTATTGGATTTTATGTATAAAAATGATCTACATGTATACTTATGGTTTTCCAGTCCTGTGAATTTTTTATATAGTAAAGTGTGTCTTTACGCTTGTTTAAATAATGAGGCTGCATAAAATTGAGACAGTTTTATTAGTTTGCATGAATACAATTTAGCCTTCATATCACTTTTCATAAAGGATCTATTTACTGTAGTCAAAAGCTGCGAACACATTTGAATAGAGACTAGTCAGTTTCACTCTTTGTAACATTAATGACAGTCATTCGCTACACTCATAAGTTGATAACCTAAGACACACTTTGATTTTTCCATTCAGTTCAAACAAAATACAGCCCCCATTTTAATGTTGATACAGTATGGCTCTTTTGTAAACATTATAAGAGACATAGAGCACTTCTTTCACAGTTTGGTCTCCATTCAATGTAGTGTCCCCTGAATTCCTCAACGTATTTCTTTCCTGATTCACAGTGTATGCCGATTCAAGCATCACAGGCGACAGGTTGTCCAAGAGTAAAGGATACCTTGACATTCAACATTTTGTCAAAAAAAAATGTGCATTCTAAAGTTATGGTAAAGCCACAGCAGAGAATTAAGCACTTTCTCACAAGGTACTTACTGATGATCAGCATAAAATACATGCTTTTGATTTTGAGATTTATATCTAGTTGATTAAATGTTTTTCTTTTCGTTCAAGAGTTTGTGGGGAACATTTTTTGACACATGGCTGCTGTTGCATAGAAAGTGGTTAAACACCCCACAACAGACTGTTCAAAAAAATTTATTGGATGTACTGAATGTCAATTCACTCAGAATAGTGTTAATGTTAAAAGGTCAAACCTGATACTAACTTTAAAATGTTTTGCGTTTTTAATGTTAGTTTTCATAATGAAATTGATTTAAACCTTGATCTGCATTTTGTCTGCATACGTTCTGCAATTTTGATATTGATCTAAGAAATATGTAATTAAAGACATTGTCTAAGTATTACATTTCTTTCATTCATCAGTACAATATGTCAATGTAATGGTGAATAATCAGAATAATGGGTACATATAGAATTACCAAAAATAATTGAAATAACTGCAATCTGAAACAACCCAGCATTTGTTTTAATGTAGAGTTGGTAAATGGCTTTGGCAAAAAGTACTATATTTTTCAGGAAAAGAGGTATTAAGATTTTAAACCAAATTAAACAAATTTCTGTTAATGCATAAAATCTGTGGCATCTGCCTGTTTCTATAGTTCTCAATTTTTACTTCACCTTGGTAGGAAGGGCTTAAATACATTACAATTTCACAGCAGACAGCACTGCACTAAAACAGGACAATGATTGGAGGGAAAAAACATACTGAAGCACAATTAAAAACCTTTATAAATAACACTAAGTATACACTCCAATTAAAGCCGTTTTTCATATAATTCAATATTGCACATTTAAAATGATGTATAAATGTATGTACATATATCCCGTGACACTGTATGGTATAAAGCGGTTTGGCAAATGACATGACATACATATACTGGATATGTACAGTCACATAGATTAAATAATGTAACTATATATTAAAAAGGCATATGCTGTTGTAGTATCTAGTTAACCAGGCTGTTTAATTTTAGGACTTAATGGATAAACTTTATATTCAGTCAAAAGCAGCTTTTATGACCGTCTCTACAAATGTTCTCTCCACAGCAGAGAAAAAACAAATATTTGTAGAATGTTACAACATGATTAGGTATTTATTTGCCCAGTCTGCTGCTCAAACCTTACTGTTTAAATGCGTCATGCAAGAAATCAGGTACATTAAAAAGGCATTGCTTGTCTGTTTCTCTGAGAGTTTTGTTTGACAGGAGCAAAGGAAATATATTTTCTACAACCTCATGAGAAAGCAAGTGGTTATCAGCAGAAAGCAGTTTGCTGGGCAGTTGTCATTCAATTACAGGAATATATGTACTTTTGTAACCATGGATTTATCTAAAAGTTGCATTGTCATTCATATGAAGTCATGGTTACAATTGTGCATTATTTGTCATGAGTTAGCATTACCATTTACTGAGTTACCAAGAGTTTCTGAGGAATGATTAGTTGTGCTTTTTTAGGTCTTTAGTATTTGCTGGGCAGTTCACAAACGCAAAACCCAGGCAAGCCATACCAGCAGAAGATCTCCTTGAATGTCTTCCGCATCTCCTGACTGCGGAATGCATATATGAGTGGGTCAATCACTGAGTTGCACATTATCAGGATGAGGTACATGTTGAAATGAGACATGAAACAGACACAATAGGGGTTGCGGGGACAGGAGATCATGAGGATCAGATGGAGAAAGAATGGTGCCCAACAAACAACAAAAACACCAAGCAAGATGGTCAATGTAATTGCTCCTTTCATGTTTGCACCCTGGTGGATTGTGCCATTGCCTGGCAGGGCAGCAATTCTCTTCATGTGCAACCGTGCCAACATGAACATGTGCACATAGAGCGAGGCCATGAGTGCAAGCATAGTAAAAAACATGGTAATAAGGCAAATGATGACAGTAGTGCTTTCAGAATAAATGATGAAGAGAATTCCAGAGATGGTGCAGAATGCCCAGATTGTTGTGATGATCATCATGGCTCTCCTCATTGTCATGATATTGTGGTAACGCAGGGCATAGAAGATTGTGATGTATCGATCAATCGCAATTGCCAGCAGACTACAGATGGAAGCCAGGAGAGAGCTGCAAATCATAGAGTCAAACACGTTGTCCATGTTTTTGATCAAATTGTCCTGGATGGTCAAGTGTCCGCTGGTGATAAGGGCCATCACAATGGTTTCCCATGCATTGGAGACGCTCACCAGCATGTCAGCCACCGCCAGGCTGCAGATGAAGAAGTACATTGGGGAGTGGAGGTTCTTGTTCTTTATGATTGCTGCAATAACCAGAATGTTCTCCAAAAGGCTTACAATTCCAAGGGTTAAAAACACCTCTGTGGAGATCAAAAGCTGCTCATAACATCCTGAAGAGGAGTCCTTTTCATTTGAGTCATTGTTGACAGTAAATGCACCTGAGCTGAAGTTCCTAGAATGATAGTTGTGTATCAGTCCGTGGTGGTGTGTAGTGTTCATCTTGTGGATAATGAGCCCAGTGTTACTCAGACCATTTCATTATGTATTCCCTTAAATCTGTGATGAGGATAGCATTCCTTACATACCCTGTGCACAACTGAGTTTTCTTGCACATTGAGCAACTCAGCAGTCTTACTGTATCTAGAAACATATATTTGGCAGCATTTCAAAGGGTAAAACACGAGTGTACTTACTGGATCATGGTGAAAACCTCCCACTTGCCAACTTTTAGCTCTCGGAAGCAGCTTCATATTTTCATGACATTTGTTAATTCACAGCTTCAGCCTTCTCTACACGTTTAATTCCTCAGCTGGTTTCACAGAGGGGGGAAAAAAAGGTAGCAAGCAAAGTAACATTTGAAGTGGTCGTTGTAATGTGTTAATCCTCCACTGTCAATGAAGCACACAGTAAGCATACCATCCTTTGGCAGGCTAAAGCTACATCTAGCTGTTTTATAATAGTCTACATTGCACTGTCTGGTCTGCCTCCTCCCACTGCTTCATTGTCAGCCAATAAAAATTCAAGTTGGCAAAGGAGAAGAAAGCTGAAGCTGAAGCCTTTTTTGTATGGGGAGCGGGTCTAATAGAGTAACTCATCTAAATTATGAATGAATTTTAAACTCCATTTTCTTACCTTTTCCTGTTGTTTTATTCTTTAAATGTGATTTTCTTTAAGTTTGTTTTACTAAGAGCTCCAGTTGTAAATTCTGAAGATTATTTTTTTAATCATGAAAGTTAACTGCACTGTAATTTTATGGATCACATGTGTAGTTCATATGGTTTACAATTATGCAAAAAATAGCTAAATTGTTAGATGCTTATGTTTTTAGGAATGCAACATTAACAATGTGGGTTGTTTTAGTAAGTTTTAAAAAATCAATTTCCAAAAACACATCAAGTTTTGAAATGTGTTCAATTTGAGTTTTCAATCCATATAATGTGGAAAAAGTGACTACTAAATACTATATAGTTCCCTTAATTTCTTTAGCATAATATTAAACTTAAAAATAGATTACAAAAAGGAAAGTAAGAAGTGGTAGAGACTTTGATATAAACCTCTGTTCTCACACAACAAAACTGGATAAATAATTTCAATAAAATAAGCAATTGGATAAAGCAGACAGTGATGTTCAGCTTTTTTTCTCCAAAATGGAGTTTAGTTATTCAGCTAAATACAAATCTGTCATTTATATTTTTCCAATTTCTTTATAAAACAGAATTTCAAATTATTGAACAATGAATTATTCAGAAAATATGTAGAAATCTTATCTAACAGTGGAAACATTTGCACATATTGCTACCCCAAAAGAATGCACTGTTTTGGAAACATTTTCTAGATTGGTGCTCAGTGAAAGGACTGCATTTGTCATAGTGTCATTGCCTTGCATCTCCTTGTCTTACTCAAAACCGGTCTCTTCCAACACTTCTGTATCGATGGAGGGTAAATGGAGATCAAAAGCCTGCTGTTTCAGGTAGTGATGAATACAGCTCTGACTCAGCCAAGAAAACAAAATGTTCAGTTTTACTGAAGTAAATTAAATACATCATGCTGTTACTTCTGGGTAACTCCCTGTCTCTAGGATCTACACGCTTAGCACTCCCTCAAACACTTAATGGTTAATCTCTCTCCTACCCAGGAGTTAAAGCATGAGCTCCCTACTGCCTTTTTTTTGCAACACAGGCTTACCACTATTACTCAGTGATGCTGGATTTGGCTACCTGGATGTACTGTACTATAAGGGTTTCACTCACAAAATAAGATTTGATGGAATTTTACTCTGAGTAAGGTGTGTAAAGTGTTTTTTTTTGCTTGCATTATATGCAGCTGATTTCCAAAAGCTCCAATAGTAATGTGGATATTTCAATAGCCACTTCACAAAACTGTAATATCTTAAGAATCTAGAAACCTAACATCTAACAATTAAAATCACAGAAATTTCAAATCTCCAGAAAGAAACAATTGCAGAATCAGTATTGTATTACAGTTAAGCATTTACTCATTTGAAGACCATTCAGAAAATTTTTGGTGATTGTTGAAACTATAGCCTTGTCCATCTTCAGCTGCAAAAAAGGGAGCAGTAAAACTTTATTAATCCAGATGTGAAAATGTCATACAACATCCATTAATGTGTTCAATAATATTTCTTCAGTTATTTTCTTCCAACCTAATTCTGCTAATTATTATTCTGAAAGCATTTTGTATATTGAAATGATCCCCAGTGCGGTGTTGTATTATGAACTTGTATGTTTTATGTGGAGTTTCCCTGAACATAAGAAAATATACAAATGGGAGAGGGATATTCTAGCTCTGGTTTTGTTTGGTTATATTAATGAATAATTGAGGATCTCATTAAATTTCCTGCAATAAACCTAGGTATTTGCTTTGGTAACTTGCAGTGGAAAAATGTTAAATAAACTTATAGATTCATTACAAAACAATTGCAAATATTACAAAATTCTGAAAATGCTTCTAAAGCTTTAAGCTGCATAGTATTTCTATATAAAGGATGCAGTGTAACTGCAAATATTGTAATGTTGCAAAATACATTTGAATTAACTGAAAGGGGAATTTTCAGCTCGGGTTGTACATATTCATTCAAGCCTTACAGTGTGTGCAGATATTAGACTTCGTAATGCCACATGAAAATGAATTTCACAATTACGTGGCACTATCTGTAAATAAGTGACAAGCTATCATGGACTAAGACAGCTGTTCCAGTGTTTTGGCTAGGTAGATCAAAAATAATTTTATTCTATTGCACATCTGGGGAACTGATGCTAGGTGTATCTGGTTCCTAATTGGAAACTTCCTCTAAAGAAGCTCTCCAGCGTAGAGATTATCCAACATGATTGGCCCACACAATCGGTTAACTTTTATTCAGGCCTTCTGAAACAGGCTGACAGGAAAGACAGTCACTCAAAGACAATTCAGTGTAAAAAAACAAAATAGATAACCAAGTTCATTTTTTGCAAAGTACTTTCAGACACTGAGGCAAAAGATCTTCAGCGTGGCCACTCACTAACACTGCAACAGATTTAGAAGTTCTTAAATATTTTTGGAATAAATAGGTGAAGATAAAACATAGATGAAATATCATGCATAATTAAATAGTAGAGATCATAAAATCTTATTCTAATTTTAAATATGCAACAATGTGGAAATGTATTAGAATAACTTAAAAGAATCTGCCTTTGTGAACCTTGTATACAAAAATTGAATTTAAATCAATTTCTTGCAGATTGGTTGACAGGTATGCTACAACTGCAATGCTTAGCGAACAGATGGTAACTGTTTTGTAGTCAGCTTTAATACATTTTTCACAGGTGGTATTGTGACTAGCAAATTTATCCTTATGTACAGTTAATTTCATTTATGTACATTTATAAAGGCTCGTCATAAAATGTAAAGTTCTTCTAGTATATGCATAGCTTTTTTAAAGGTGTTCTGAGATCATGCACAATACTAAATGTGTGTGGGTATTTGTCGGGTGACTGCATATGGTTGTAATTTGATATCTACAGTAAATTTCATATCAATATGTAAAGATGCATCAGGAGGAAAAATCATCTAAGATGCACTCCTTAGGTGGTAATATGTATTGTATATTCTTAACATGAGGTACTGTGTGTTTTGGAATGTAAGAATTTAGTTTTTGAAAGGTATTTTATCACTTAAAAACATCTAACAGAAAACATATACAGAGAACTTTAAACCCTATAAGATTACATTTGGTTTTGCGAGATACTGTTTCCATGCTTGCACAAGGACTAAACTAGCTATATTAAACTTTCACCTACTCTGCAACAAATCTGTGGTTCTTTTCTTCCCAAGGCTATATAGCAGAAAGCAACTCCAGAGCTGAGAAATAAAACTAAACTTACTAAACAGTGTGACAAGTTGACAAGACAAACAACAAACCCTGAAAATTACATTTAGAATGTTTTCTTAATCAGAGTATGTAAACAGTAATTTTGAAAAGCAAACTTTCCATTTAGTTTGTGATAAAGGCAATATGGGAATCTAAATTTTGCACTGCTTTTTTTTCTACCAGAAATCTGTAGGTGATTGTCGTAGTAGTATGCAGTTTTTTTAAATAAAGCAAACACTGCATGTTGCAGTTCCAGCAACCGGCCACCAGAGGGCACCCCAACCTCTAGTGCCTACTTCATCTGTACAGCAGGGGCGCAGAGCATGCAGATGCAGTAGCCAATCCCTGCTTGCCAAGTGTCCCTACCACACCACGCCTCCCCTCCCCAAACTAATTTTAACCGTGCTTTGTTCAAGCTGTGTTGAATATTGTTTTCAACTCTGAGCTCTTGGTTGAGACTTTGTTAAATTCTTCCTGGACTCCTTGCCTGACTTTTGGATTTTGGCCTGTTTCCCGACCTTGGCTTTTGGATTGTGTTTCTCTTGCTTGATACTTAATTTGTCTTCTGGCTTTGGACTTTCGCTTGCCTCTTGACCCTGGCCTTGGATTTCCTTCCTTGACTGTTTTAGGCTTTTTGTGATATTGAAACCTGCATAGGGTCCATTCCTTGTTTTCTGAGCTGTGGACCAGCTTAATATTGCAGTAATCTATTTAATCTTTATCTAAATGTTTCTTCACTTTATATAGCCATATCTCTTATTTGTTCATGTCATTTTATGGGTTGGAGAGTGTGGCTACTCTGGGTGTGCTTTTGTGCTCGCTGCTTTGTTTTTCCCCCAAAAAATGATCTTGCTTGGCCTGTTATTCAGTTATTAGTGTGATTAACTGACATTGAAAGAGTCACCTGCTTGTGATTAACATCTAAAAAAAATCTCGTTTCCCAATTTATCCAAACAAAAGATTTCACTTCTTAAGTTGTACACTTAGAGTTGAATGTTAAACACTTGCTATCTACTGTGGTTATTTACTATTAAATGATAATTGGTTTCTTTAGAAGTTTACAGTTTTAATGTAATGCAATGTATTTTCATGACAATGAAAAACAGAATATTGAATGAACCAATCATGCATTATGTATCAAACCCCCAAGATGAGGCTGATTTGTTGCTGTTTGGATGATCTCTTTAAGCAGACGGTACAGATGCCTAGGGCTGTTTTGTTTATTGATCTGGAAACACAAAACAATAACAAGCCAAAATAGAAGTTATGCGTTAAAACTAGATTGGGCTGATTTTATTTAATTACCAATGCATTCAAATTTACTTCATCTTGAAACGTAAGAAATCACTGATTTTAAAAAGAAATCCTTACCACATCCAGTAGAGAGACAAGTAACTGTAGCCAAAAACATCAAAGTGACTGATTTTGTTTAATCAGCAAAAATAAGAGCTCTGCCCCTCTTTAACCAGGACATTTTCGAACACATGGCCTATTTAAAACTGCTATAAAGTGCCAGTGCTTTTTTAGTCTTTTAATGACCAGTTCACGGTCTCTTCCATACATAATGTACTGGGTTTACAATGAAGAAACAATTCATATGAATTGAATTTTTCCTTGTGTAATGTTTTGGCAGCACCATGTAAAAAATTATAATCTTCCAACCTCTAATTCAAGTGTACTATACTGATGCTCAACAGACCACTTTATTAAACATTAAAGTAAATTAAAAATAAATCTGTACCAAGTGGGGAGGTTTTGGTGGGAAGGACCATCCACTACATTGTTGGGTGTCATCTCTGGGAAATTCTGAGTTTATGTACAGTAGGTGCGTAATAACTTTAAGCCACAATATGAGAGGTCTTCACTGTCCTCTCCACTTTCAGAAGTAGCACTTGCTGATCCATAGGTGGTTTTGTTAGAACTGCAATGTAATCAAGCTCTGCAGAGTCATACTCTATTCTTATTTAGAGAGGAATTTTTAGCAAAGAACCCAGTTTCTTCTATGTCTGTTCTATCTCTGAATCCGCTTAAACAACTAAATTTTAAAAAGTAAAAACGGTAGCAGAAGCTTCACTGACAGGCTGCCATATTGGAATACTGGTGAAATGATCTCTCCTGCTGTGACATTGACATTGTTACACCCTGTGTTACATAACTTTACACTAGGACTCTGGAACCTTGTGGAGTAAACATTCTAGTTTGTCATCCTGATATTATTCTTAGTATTTCTGAGCAACAAATTACTTTTCGTTCTTCACAGCTGAATAAGGACCTCCAGACAAGCTGTCATGGGACACTTTTAAAATAACTTAAATTCTCCTTCCTATTAAAGTCTACGCACATATATTTGATGTATATTAAAGTACTTCATGCGTGATAAGATTAGGTTTTTAATTTTTGTTTCTGTAATTGCAGAATATGCTGAAAAATACTTCAGTGTTTTTCTTTCCCACTCAAGCTCTCCAATATCCTCTCTGGAATATCCAAGTTAATGTAAATTGCTTTGTCTTCGTCCTGCCAAGTAATTCCGCTGAGTTTTTTTGTTTTATGCTCTTAACCCTTAAACCATGTATGTTTTATAAAGTAGGACAAGAAAACTGGCATACAATGCGTATGTATTCTGCTCGAAGGTCAAGAATAGACTCTCAGACTTGTATAACAAAAATTTATCCTGTATGAAATAGTAAATATTGTTATTGCCCTCAAGTACATATTACAACATACTTCTTCATAGGATTTTTCATTCATCCTGTTTTCTGGGGGTACACTAGTGACACTGATATGGATTATGATGTAGACATTGAACATTCTGTACCACTTAACCAATACAGGTCAGTAAACAATGAGATCATTGATTACTTGCTTGGGGTGCTCAGGTCACCTTCTGAGGGGCATATGCCTTATGTAATTACTGGCGTGTGATCTGTGTAATTATTTGTTGTTCTTGCACATACAATCCTAAACAGGATCCCAATAAATCAATATAATTTGCTTTGAAATACTGTCACATTCACAACTTCATAAGTAGGCTTTAAGTCACTTAACACCCCAAGTTTTCTTCCACAATTTTGTGAGCTTTGGTTTGTATGCTTATGTTGCATTGTGACTACAAAACCATTGGACTTTATTCTGCCTAGATGCTACTCATTTTGCTTCTGTGCTTCAATTGGACTGCTTTTTTTATTATGGTTTATTTATATTCCGGGGAGTTTCTTTTGCCTTGCTATGGAGTTTAAGGTTCCTACATGAATACTATGAACATTGGCGTAGTTATTAAATTACACTTCACAGCATTATCTGCACTGTTTTAGAAACAGTTCTGTCTCTGAAATCATTTTGAAAGAGTTTATAATCTTTATAATGCTAAGCAAGAAACTTTGCAGAGACATACCCTGTGCAATCAAATCTTCATCACAACATTAAATCTTTCTAACAGTGAATCTTGTCAAACAAAGACAGACATGTCTCATTCTGTTTTACCAGCATCAACAGCTGAAACTAAATGCAGTATATTTGGCACAAAGTATCATTATCCTAGAACACATTAACCTAATTCTTAACTTGTGTGCAGTCACTGTCCATCAGGTTTATAAAATAATCAGATGGAAGTACACCTGCTTTCTGTACCATAGAAACAAAGAGACTCAGATGGCAAAAATGTATTATCCTTAAATAAGAGATAAATGGTCAGATTGAAGTGCACACAGTGAAAGGTGCCAATTCTCACTGATGGCAATATAAAATGACCCAATCGCACCAGTGCATGGCATCCTAATGACAAATCCAGGCTTGAAAAACTTTACTAACATCTGGACTGTCTTGATCAAACTGTACCGAAAGCTGGCATCTTTACAGTTGGAATCTTTTAGGAGCACAAAAATGACCCTTCATTGGCACATTGCTTTTTGTGTGGATGTTTTAATTTGTGGTTTTCAAACCGAAATTTGAAATTTAACCAGTAATGAATTAAGTTAAATATCACATTGGTATTTTTTTTTTTGGGGGGGGGGGTGAAAATAACATTTAGTTTCCACTTAGGCTAGATGTATACA
Organism: Atractosteus spatula; assembly: GCF_055471065.1. NCBI lineage: Eukaryota > Metazoa > Chordata > Actinopteri > Semionotiformes > Lepisosteidae > Atractosteus > Atractosteus spatula. The sequence goes on from NC_142711.1 coordinate 58,982,321, forward strand.
GTGTAACACAAAACGTTTAGAGCTTAGAACTCTGTCATGATAGTTATACAGGCAGACATTAGCTAGCAGAAAATGTCCAGGTAACAAAGGGTGCTTACTCTTGAGACCATTACTTTTTTAACACCAAAGTGGCTGCTGAAGTGTATTTAAAGCATTAATGTCACGCCCCACACTCTACCTCGGAAACGCCGTTCTGTCCCTGTCACATTCCACACTCTCCCTCGCAAACGACGTTACATTCCCGGAACCTCTGCTTCACAATCTCATCCCTGATTGAACCCATCACATTCTCACATGCATCAGATTCCTCAAATTCTCACTCCCTAACCAATCATCCAATCACACCCCTTTCCTTTCAGTATTTAAACCCCCTTCGCACACCTTCCCATGCTTACTATTGAGAAGCCTTTTGTAGTATTCTCCAGTGTGTGTTTCCAAGCCTTTCGACTGATCTCCTGTTACGAATCTTCTGCTTCCGCCTCTTGACCTCGCCTTCTGGATTTTGACTTTTGGATTGTTTTTGGATATCTCTCGTTACCGGACCCTCTGCCTCCCTTATCGACCCAGCCTTTGGTTTTCGTCTTTTGGATCATCCCTTTGCTACTCTGCGTCCTGTGGGATTCCGGTCACGCATAAGGATCCTCCTATTCCACATATAGGTTCCTTGACAATTAAGCGTGGAAATCATCAACTGAAGTGCAATTTTTTCTGAACTATTCACTCACTTCATCTGTATCGGTAAGCCACAAATTTACTTAATTCACCAGATCCAAAACTTAGACTTAATAACCATAATGCAGCAGGAAGAAAGCAAGCTGACAACATAAATGTCACTCCTGGATCACTGAGCTCAGGTCATCTCCAGTAAGCATACTGACTCAGTTTTTTTTTTAATATTGAAACTGGAAAAATTGGCTTTATTAGCCTTTCCCCTTTCTTCACACTTTCTTCAAATTGAATTAAAGGAGATATCAAACCAAGTTGATTTGGATTTTATTCTTCAGTCTTGTCTCAATTCATTCATGCTTCTTTAAATTCCTATTAAAGAATGAAAAGTGATTTGTTACAGTAAATACATTTCTGAAAGATGTAACATGATTTGTTTGATTTGAATTAGGAATAACCAAGTTTTATACCTATCCAATCTGGAGTCCAAGTGTACCACTTGGGAGAGGAAAAGACAGTTAGATGTACTTGTCTGATGACCCCACCTACATTACACCTGCAGTCATTCATCACAAGCTCCAGACTGCCTCCAGAGAGATTTAGGAATACCAGTCAAAGTCTAAGCTGATATATTTCCTGCAGTACATACCTCTGCCTCTACGTCTTGACAGGTGAATCAACAAATTGTCCCACAGTTATTCTGAAGTAAAAATTAAATAAAATAGTATAACAAAATCTACTACCCTCTCCCAATACCGTGCTGAGAAAAGCTTTGGGCTCCCTGGATTCCCATACTGGTGAATTGATGTAGGTAATTCCAAATGTATGTTCTAAAGTTAAGTCAATGCAGAGGAGCAAAACTAAGCTTGACTTTTCATCTCACTTCCTTGAATTAATTACCCCCTTTTCTTTCATTTTTTCCAACCCCAAAGCTAAAACATTGTCTGGGAGTGACTTTCAGTCACACCTTGGAAATGCAAAAGGCAGAGGTTTCTGTCAATTAAATCTTCAGGTGCACAAGGGTATAGAAATCTAGAAGGTAAACATTAGTTATTTATTCCACACTCCCCACCTCTAAGCATTCGAGTGTATAATCAGCCCATTTTGTAAATTAAAATTCTCAGTGATTTCAAAGTTCACTGATGTATTAAAGCTTTCTCTGCAATTATATCCTCCTTAATAGGAATCAACAGAAGTGTGAAGAAAACAGAAAATTGCATTAATGCCTTTTTTTGCATTTGTGAATCTATTCATATTTATTTACAAGAGTAATTTAAAAGTAACAACAGGCATATAAAATATGTAAACTGAAAAACAGATGGAAAAATATTTTTATTGAAAGAACATCTGCAGTTCTCAGACACACATCTTACCAAAACATTAATAGAATCAGTGTTCAGTACAGCATATTACCATTTAGAATCCATGCCAGATGCCAAAGTAAATCTCTGAGCATCTTTTGGTGTCCTAGGTGAGTTTCACATTGGCTTCCTGCTCTCCGCATTGTGGTTGATTAACCTCAATAAATGACAAACCCTACCAAACACCAGGTGGATAACTGCTCACTATTTCACTCTTAACTGCTTAATATCTTAGCAACAAAAAGTTTTGGACGAAAGAGGTCACCTGAGTGAACAGGAAGTTCTCAGTGGAGGCTTGAACAGAGCATTCTGAACTTCTGAAAAAAAACCATCTTCAATAGTTTTAGTCAAATAAACTTTCCATTTTGCATTCTACAAAATAAACTGAATTCTCCTCAACACATGCAAAAATGAAACAAAAAGGAAACCACAAAGTATAGGTTCTGATTAATCTGATCAGGAATTTTCTAGCAAACACTTTAGCTAGGTATCCTTTTTAGGTTGTTACCGTTAGTTTAGAAAGGATACAATATTAACAAAACATCTAATTGGAAATTGGCAATCAATGAAACTCACAATTACACTGAAATTTTCAAGAAGTAATATTGTGTTAGGCCATCAAGAGCAGGTCTACTTGCAATCCAGTTATTGTGAATTACACAGGAAGCTGTTCTGAAGTTATGAATAGACATGTTACCATGTACTATTACATTTGCCAAGTGGAGGTCATATATAGAACAATCATTCAGTTCATCATGGTTCTTTTTTCCACCATAGTCCCATAAATAAGATGTTTTGGGGAGATGAAAGGAAACTAGAACTCCAAAGAAAACTTGCGAAAACCCCCATGATAAAAGCACCCTCAGGCTTCTGAAGCCAAAATGTAAACCTGGTTGCCATGCTGCCCAGATGTTCAGAATTAAAAATTTCTGAGCTTTGAAATTCTTTATTCTATATTTCTGCATGTATTTCTCTAGATACAGAGGAGACACAAAGAAAACATTTTAACAGAACTTAAATTTTGAAGCAGAAGAGTTAACAGCTGAACAGATTTTTCTTTTGACCTCTGTCTCTGTGGAGATTAAATGTTGTATTATGCAATCTTGAATTGGTGTACGTTGTGGGCCACTGATATTCATGTTATGTAGCAACACATTTTATTCTTTCTATTTTTTATCTAAGTGAAATATTGATTTATTAATTCTGCACAGTACAGAAAACATTTACTACCAGACACTTGGGAATTTAAAAGAAAAGGGCAATTTCCAAGTGTGACAATGACATGCTTAAATGAAATGTAGGACACGAATCTTTGCTGACATTTTTTCAACTTAATGTAAGATGATGGGAAAACTGAGTAAAGTATTTTAAGAACAATTTCAGGGCAGCCAGAAATAAAAGCCCACTGGTCCACCATATTTTGAGGTGTTGGCAAAGTGTTAAATGTATTTGTTTGACTGTATCAGTTCCTGGAAGGTCTAGTCTCATGTTCTCTCCCCCCCCACATTCTCCGTTAAATAGGCGGTCTACTTGACTACTTTGTTTCTTTTAGTGAGTTTTCAGCAGGGACTAAACCTTTACTTTGTTTCTTTGCAGCCTACAGTATGTGCGCTGACATAGCTACCTATTTCTACTACTGCATAAATGGAGTACATCTAATCAGATGATTTATAGGTATGTATACCTGTAATAATGAATATCTTGTTTAACTGTAAGAATCTTTAAGAATAAAACTAAAGAATAAATAAAAGTTTTGAGAAAAAAATAATAAAACAATTTAAAAATAAAGATACCTGTTACACGTTTGGGGGGAAAAAAGTAAATATGAAACCCCTCAACTGTGTTATTCATTTGTCTCACCCCAAGTAAATGTGTTATAAACTTTCATTTGTGTGTGAATACTAATGCTAAGTGGAGTGTCAACTAAGCAGTTCTGCAATCTATATCTGAACCTCACTAAGCATGGAACCTACAAGCCAATGGTGTGCAACAATAAAAACCATTGATAAAAGCTTGTGCAAACTTGAGATGCAATAATGTCTATTACAACTTTGGATAAAACATACTCTGTTAGAGGATTCAAATACGGAGCAGTGCACTGCTACATCTGGGCCTCAAAAACTATTGGAAATCAAATTTCAGATGGGAGCAATCCATCACTTGTCCTAAAGCTGACTCAGGCTCTCCCTGAATGTAAAAATTGTCTAAGGAGTGTTTGACTGCTAACCCCAGCTTGAATGTTAACAAAGCAGTTCTGTAATCTATATCTGAACCTTACTAAGACTGGAAACCAAACTGCAGTGCTATGCAATACAAAAATAGCAAAAATAGCTTGTCTTAATCATTTTGACATTTTCCCCAACTAAAAGCATGAGTGTGAAACAATCAATACTTTGATAACATCTCTTGCAAACGTATTCGATTCAAAAATGTCTGGATACAACATACTCTGTTTTGGGATTCAAGTACTGAGCGGTGCACTGCGCCATCTGGGTACCAAAAAGTGTCCCAAAAACAAATCAGATTAGCATTGGATTTTGCAGTGTTACTCAACGAGCAATGGTGTGAAACAATCAAAACCATTGATAAAATATCTTGCTAATGTACAGTACACATTCCTGTATCCTATAATTTTAAACTTTACTGTATGTTGAGACTGATTTTAACACGCCTTTGAACATCAGCATATTTATTTTTTTAATTAAGTCTTATCATTCCTGAATGATTGATCAGCTGTTTGTATCATGACAGATACATTTCTGTTTACGTTGGGTCTTGTTTTAATTGACGTTATTATTAATTCATTTATTTCCTTTTTTTAATTATATAATGTTAGCATGCCCAAAGGGGTTGGGCGACCAGTAGACCTTGGACCCCTAGAGGTTTTTTTTCTCCTTACTAAGGAGTTTTTGGTTACTCTTTGTCTTCTCGTCGTCTGTTCTGTATTGACAAAATGTATGGTTACTTGCATTGTTAAGCACCTTGGGGCAACCTTGTTGTGAAAGGTGCTATGTAAAAATAAATTGACTTGAATATCACTGATGTGTACATTTTTTTATTGTTCCGACTGATTCCCAATAGGCATAAGAGTACTCTGCATTTACAGAAACCAATTTCTAATTGTCTAAATACAGTATATTTAAATTGCTACAATAAGAAAAATATATGAACTCATTATTGATGTATTTTATTATTAATTTAAAAAAGTATTGGATATGATTTATCTCAAAAATTCCTTTGAAATATAAACCTTTTAAAGAAGTACGCATTCCCCTGTTAGAAATCTGCTGCAGAAACCTTTCAGAAGCTGAACTAATTGCAGCAAGACAATTACTGTGATGGTAATGGTAATCACAGTGTATGCATAATTACTGTTCACAAAACAGAGATTTAGAGGGATCGCACAAGGTCAGTGTTCTGCTTTTCAGACTACATTCATCTGATGAGGAAGTTTTATTAAATGGGTTTGCAAACGAGGGATAGCCCAATGAGAAAAGTTGCCGGCCTTGTAGTGCAAAAACAATATTTTACACCTGTTTTGGAGAACACTCTAAATTGCTAAGTATCGGCACGTCTGTTTGCAAACACACATCTAAGGAGTATAGCCCACATGGTGAAAAGCCCATGACAATATATTTTATTATTTGAATTAGAATTAAGCATTGCATTTACGGTGCCTTGATAAAGTATTTGGCCCCATCTAATGATGTCCTTCCAATGACGATCTAAAAAATTACACGGGTAAGGAAAAAATATTTTTTTCTCTCTGAAAGTAGCTTTACTCCTGGGAATGTTTTCCAGGCAACTGCGCACAGCAAATTGTGTTTTCCTTATTAATATAATCTCATGGTTTCTCATTTAGAACAATCTCATACAATTACCAAGTAAAAGAGGATTGCCGTTTTCGAATTTCCCACACAAAGCAATGAATTCTTATGTATCAGCTGCACATCTGAACAGAGAGAACATGCATGTGCTTTCAAATTTTCAATCCAAGCATTTAGAAACCTATGAAAATTATTAAATTCCATATTTTGCTGTAGCTTTTCAACTGCATGTCAACATGTCCTAGGTTCCTGGAATTGATATGAATCAAGCTTTCCTGATGGGAACAGAAGCAGCGCACCACTGGAGAAAACTGAGTTTATTTTTGTCATTTATTTGCTGTTCCGTGAAAGTGGAATCTCAGCTGCTCAATAATCATATGGTTTGTCATAAAGAACATGATGATCCTTACAAGTTAAAAAGGTCCCATTTGCTGCAAAGATCAGAACATGACCTCAAGGAAAAATGCAGTATATCCCAAACTACCAACAAACCACAAATAAAAACATAAAAAATATGAACACATGCAGCCATTTATACAAGAAATTGAATTGAGTATTAATTACATTAAGATGGCAGAAGGAATAATATATTATGTCACGATTATAGTCACTCCTCCTTAAGGGTGCTCCAGCCCTTTCACTTAAAGTTTAATTCTGTGCACCTGACCCCTGTTCCCAGCCCACCTTAAAAGCCAGGCGCTGACGTTCATCCTGGCTCTGCATCTGGTTTCCGCACCGTGCGAGTCCTGGACCTGGAAGCGCCTGGTCCCGTTAAGGTTTTAACCTCTGTTCCCATTCCCTGTCCGCCGGTTCCGACCCAGTTCCTGTTTTAATTCCTGGTTTCCATGGATCACCTGGCTATGGACTAATTCTTGCGTTTTTGGCTACCCTCTATGTATTACTTTTTGGATTGTTTGCCTCGGCCACACCTCCCCTGTGCACCAGCGCACTTTGGACACGCCCCCCTGTTTTCATCCCCGTATTCCTGCATGACTTTTTCCTAGTGTTTCCTCACTTCTTCGGATTGTGTCGTCCACATAGGGTCCGGAAAGAACTGTTTGTTACAATATTATATATTTAATATATACAGTATCATTAAAAAATAACATGAAAGAATATTTGAAGTGGAGAAATGGCACAAGGCAGAGCTCTCCAAGTCATATCATCCCATTATATGTTGCCGTTACAATTGTGGATTGTTTGCTTAATGTATCTTTATCAATTGAGTTAATTGAGAGTGATTAAATGTTGACATTAAAATGTGAGTAATCTAACTTTTCTTTCTGTGAATGTACGCATGACTTCCTTGAGATCTAGACTTTGGACAAATCCAAATAATGTTTTATAATTTTCAGTTTAAATAAACTGAGCTCCCCATTTGCAATTTGTAGTCTTCACATAATTCAAGAGTATCAATGCCTTTTGATTCATGATTTCAGTTTCATTTTTTTATTTGCATTTATAATTGCAAGAGTATTAAACTAGTGAATTATTAATTCTGCACAAGATACCCAAAAGTAACTGAAATGGGAACAATAGGGAAAAAGTATATTTAGCAATATTCCTATTTGAGCATGTTGTAGCCTTAAATGATGCATTTCTTAGGATGTTCAGTATTATTACATATAAAAATAATTGGGATTAGTTTTGTAATCCCAATTGCTTCAGTAGCCACCCAATATATTCCATAGGTTCTCTAAATTGAAATATACTGTCTGGTACTCCTGTAGTTTTGTTTTGTCTTATTACAATGCAACATAAGTCTTTCATCCAGGTTTAAGTGGTGCCTTCTGATGTTTAACATTATTGGTTCTTCAAAAGTGTCATTTTCCTTCAAACAGCTCCAAGAACTACACCAAAAGCAGAATGCAAAATACGAGCCTAGCACATTATTAGTCAACACAAGCCACCAGATCACATACCTGGTCAAAATAATTACAGAAACAATCGTCTGAAATCATCATCATCAATTTAGATGAGGTCATTCAATCCATCCTACTCATTAAGCAGTTTAGTAGCTAAGAGAAACTAAAAAAAAACTATTTCTTGAAGAATCCCATGGTATCAGACTTAGCCATTGACTGGGAAGTCAGTTCAAAGCAACAAAATGTTTCTGTTATTATTACAGTTCACTTGATTAGCAGAGAACCTTATCCAGAGTAATTTACAATTCTGAATCTAGGTCGTGTTAGTACAAAGAACAATTGTGGGGTAAAAGTGGGAAATAAAGCAAATAAAATATAAAATCAGCTAAATAATTACATTATTGAAATGACAATGAATATACAGCAAAATGGACAACAAAAGCAAGTGTCATTTAAACAAATGAAATAAGTAAGGATTAAAATAGTATAACACACAGCATAATGAGTAAGGGAATGGGTATAGAATCATTAATCATTTAAGCCCAAAACACATGGTTAAATTTATCACACTCCTGTAATTAGGATTTTAATAATACTCCTTTAACTGGAATTATGGAGGTAATGTGGAGGGGAGTCCCCATTACCCGTAAAGTGCTTTGAGTCCAGAAAAGCACTAAATAAGTGTAAGCAATTAATTCATAGCCCTTTATCAATTGTCATGATGGACCGTTTTGGCAGAGAGAACCAGGTGTTTGGCCAAACGATCTGGTAAGTGCTCGATTTCCCTGTCATGGCAAATGGATCCAGAACCCTTAGATGCTTATCAATCCCAAAAAACAGACCACCTCACCATATTTCTCAGTGATCATGAACTTATTCTCAACATAAGGCATCTTTCTTATGCCAAATACACCTAAAAAGTGAACTTTTCATTTTATTTGACCACAATTTATTGTTTCACTTATGTCATTGAAATTAGGTTGAGTTCTGAAAGTCTCTGACCTGAACCATCATGTTATATGCTGCTACTACTAAATCTTTCCTGTGTTTCACTGTACCTTCTTTTACACCTGGGGTAAACAGGAAACCTTCAGTGGGCTCTATATAAAGAAGTTTCTATTGCACTTCCAAAGAGCAACATTTTTTAATTATTTAAAGGAGTATGTAGGGATTAGACTGAGTGTAACCATTTTTTTCCAAATCTATTATTACTGTATTATGCTACATTACTGTATAACATTATTAGATTTTATTAATGAGACACATTATCAAATTTGTAGGTCACTCTGTTAAAGGATGCTATTTGTTCCTATTTCATATGGTATAAATAAACATAAAGGGCTTTGTATTTAACATGTTATGGTTCTTTTTGTATAAATGTATGGCTGTAGCTTGGTGTGTTTCTCTTATCTTTGAATGTTGGACCCTTTTAGGCAATGTTCCTTTTTTTATAATTATGCCATTAAACACATTAGACAATATTTAGAGCTATTTGCTTTCAGGAGGAATGTGTCTCATGCCTTTTACATTACATTTGTGAAGTATAACTATCCTTCCTTTGTTGACTCCAAATCTGAATCTATTTCCAGTTCATTGCTTAGTAAGGATGACTTCATTCTGCTTTAAAAAAAAACACTAATTTTCATCTAAAGCTTTAGAGATGTCAAGCTTAAAATTTAGCACATTATAATTTCCAGTGGTTCTGTTATACCTAGTCCCTTATTTTTATCATAGTTGCTTGGAACAATTTTGTCAACAAGATTTAATTAGGTTCACCCCATATCAGTCCACTAATCTAGGTCAACTGTAGAGGTCTAAATATGGGATGATATTGTGTAGAATAGTTGTTGTCCAGTGCAGCTAGTAGCCAGGGATTATTTATGTCTAGCAGTATATATAATCTTAAACAAAGTGATTTGTGCCTTTATAATGAGCTTTTTCTGACCATGTCCATTCCGAGCTATACAGATGCAGCCATTCAAAATGGGTGGGGTATTTCGCGGTATACCCCGGTGGGCGTGTCGCAGTATCACGCAGTATCACGAGGTAAATCGCGTCATTTGACGTCATGCCGGAAAGTATCCGGCATCACCTTGTAAAACCGCCAGGAGGAGCCAATAAAGCTTAACTTCTCATGTACAGCATTTGAGCTTTTAAATTTAAACTGTGTATTACAGCATGTTAATAATCAGTCATTAAAAAGTTGGTATATTTTATGAAAGCAAGATTGCTCAGTTGGACAAAAGTACACAACCTACCTTTATCAGAAATATTTATGCATCAAAGCCTTTACCGAAGATATTACTAATAGTATTAATAATGAATGATTCTGGACAAGCTGTAAACTCAAAGTATAATTTCTTTAGCACATTTGTACAAGCACTTGGAATCTGTCCAAGCCCTACTTTGTCAGGCATTTTCTTTTACTGCAACGGACATAAAAACTCCCTTGCTTTTAACAGAGCGTTTCATAATTTCTAACTATGAAAATTATTTAAACTGCGACACTTATCATTCAACCAAAATATCACAAGGATCCTCAAGAGCACAGCAAAGACTGTATTAAAAGATACTTGTATCAGATACATGAGAATCCAGGCTTTTTTATCAACGCTTTCTTTTCCATATACCAGATATTATGGAAGCACTTCAGAAGGGTGTCAGCCAGTCAGATTCCAGGAATCGGTACTTTAAAGAAAAAATACACACCGGTATTCCATTTCTCCCTAAACATTTTAAGCATTGAAGTCTTTAACTAACATGTGAAATAGCGTGTAAAAAAGTAGTAGTTTTAAGCTTTTCTGCTAATATAATATGGAATCGCGTATCTAAAGAAATTAATAACGATATGATTATATTCGTGTACTGCGACAGGGCTGTGTAGGGCTGTTTCGCCTCTCTCTTCATGAGACTTCCCTAGTAGCCCACTGGTCTACGTGCCTGATTACTAACCTACGGGTTGTGTGTTCAAATCCAGCTGGCGCTGTGACTTTTCTTTTAACAAACATTTCTTCGAAAAAATAGAATAGCAATATTATGGACAATCAATTGACTTTTATATTTCTAACTATCACAACATGATCGAATTTAAGTCATTTTTGATAACAATGAATAGTCACCTTCTTCCCTTCTGACAACGGTCCCTGCTTCTGCTTCCTGCTTCTATTGTGTGCGTGTGTGGGGGGGATCCCTTTAGATCTCCCTTCAGATTTAAAAGGTTATTAATCATATCTTCGGTGTCGCATCTTACCAGTGCAGCTGATCTTTTGCTGCCTGGGTCAACTATCACAAAGCTTTAGAGAACCTAACATTTCTATTATCAACAAATTGTAAATACGACGTTTACATTGGCATTATTAATTTTTCACATGGGTGTATAGAGGATTGTCAGCTGTCACTGACAGCTAAAAAGCTGTACACCACCTGCTATACAGATACATATTGTAATACTTTCGGGTATGGATAGGACGGACACAAGAACTCAGACTTGCGGAGTTAAAGCAAGTTAAAGCCTTTATTTTTCTTCTCCGTCAGCCCCCTCTTAGGCTGCGAACACGATCTTTTAAATTTTTATAGAGAAATGGAGGCTGTACAGTATGCGTTACAATATAAACATTTATATTGATTTAAATCGCGTTTTGATTTAAATCGCAAACGCGTGTTTAATTATATGTGTTTTTTTAATCATAATCAGACAAATGCAACATAAATTGATACAGTATCTTTGTCTTCTAAGTATCTTAATAAACTTTCAGCATAGCTTTCTCCCCGTTTCGATGTATTTTTCTTGGGATTTTGGGATCAAACGTGGAAGGATTAGATTGTAATCGTTTTTATTTTTAAATATGTTTTAGAAAAGTGTAATCTATACTAAAAAGCTGTACACCACCTGCTATACAGATACATATTGTAATACTTTCGGGTTTGGATAGGACGGACACAAGAACTCAGACTTGCGGAGTTAAAGCCTTTATTTTTCTTCTCCGTCACCACCTCCTAGCCCGGCTCTCCCGCACCCCCGCCCCCCAACAGCGCGAGCCAACACACCGCCCGCACGCCCGAGAGAGAGAGAAAAGAGAGAGAGACTATCTCTCTCTCTTTTAGTATCCTAAACAGACAATACACACTAGCTGAATATTTGACCAAGATAAGAAACAAGAAACAGAAACAGACCCTGACGAAGTACAGGCTCAGTGACCACAGCCTAGCCATAGAAACTGGGCGACACAGGCAGACCTGGCTGCCCAGAGAGGACAGGCTGTGCTACCACTGCCAGCGGGGAGAAATAGAGACAGAGGTGCACTTCCTACTGCACTGTGACAGATATTCTGGGATTAGAGAAACATTCTTCCCTAAATTCAGAAATCTAGTCCCAGAGTTCCCACACCTGCCAGAATCACAACGAGTCCCAATCCTACTGGGAGAGGGAGGAGGGAACTCAGTTGAACTGGCAGCCCACTATGTGATCTCCTGTCACAGCCTGAGGAACAGTGAGTCTATCTCCCAATAATGCTCCAGCCGCCTACAGTATATGTCAATATTTTATAATATGTCTTTGTTGTAAATGTCTGTAATATGTCTGTAGATTTTATTTTACTTTTATTTTTTGTTTTGTTTAATGTAAATATCATTACTTTCATTTGCTTTGGCAACACTGATTGTACCCATCGGTCATGCTAATAAAGCACCTTGAATTGAATTGAATTGAGTAAGACCCAGGGGTGCAGAAGCAGGGAACTATTTACAAGGAAAACGGATTCCTCCCCAGACTGTACGTCCACTTCACTGTGGGACAGCCGCACTGGTCAGTGGCCTTCCTAAACCCCGCCCTGACCACTTTCACTCCTGTCCTGCTCTTCCCCGCGCACCCCAGCCGGGCGCTCTTCGGCCTCTGCCCAGGGCAAATGTATATTTTGATATTTAGATGAATGGAAAGGGGCACTTTAATGTTCTGTACGGCTAATATTAAAGCCAATACTTTAATATTCTTTTCTGTATGTTTAACAATAGTGGGTACTGGCCTAATTCGGCCCTGCACCCGTTGTTAGGTGTTAAGATGTTGTTGTTAAGTGTGAATTTGTACCTGTTTCCCTGAGGTCTGGCTTTTTTTCTGGAAAACCATAACTCTGGTCTTGTCCAGATTGACTGTCAGCGCCCAGTGCTGCTCCAGCAGTGCCAGGTTCTGCCGCAGCCTCTGTTCTGATGGCAACAGCAGGACCAGGTCGTCTGCAAAGAGAAGGAACTCGATTTCTGTAATTAATGCAGATCAGTAAATCAAGGAACAAAACAATTATTGCGCCCAGCTCCTCAATGGGCTTTGACGTGCTAATGCGTTGGTTTCACAGTCCGGGTGTGGCAAGCCTCTAATGTCTCCCGACTTCGAAGAGAGAGGTGAAACAGCCCTACACAGCCCTGTCGCAGTACACGAATATAATTATATATTATTAATTTCTTTAGATACATGATTCTTTTAATACAGTCTTTGCTCTGCTCTTGAGGATCCTTGTGATATTTTGAACTCTGGTTGAATGATAAGTGTCGCAGTTTAAATAATTTTCGTAGTTAGAAATTATGAAACGCTCTGTTAAAAGCAAGCGAGTTTTTATGTCCGTTACAGTAAAAGAAAATGCCTGACAAAGTAGGGCTTGGACAGATTCTAAGTGCATTTTTGGAATTTACGTTGCATTGTGCATTGTGCTGCTGTAATACAGTTTAAAATAATTAAAAGTCTAAACAGTATCAGCTTTATTTATGGGTTGCAATATAAAAAAAGTCAAAAACCGCACTCAAAATGCAATTTAGAGCTTTCTGGCAAGAGGAGACACCCAAATTAATAATGTAACATGCCACTGTTTGTGCATGAACAAGGTTATACTGCTATTTCCTTAGATACGCGATTAAAAAAAATATTTTTTTTTGAATCCCCGGCAGAACTGGGCATCCATAAGAATCAAGTAATAGGTTTATTCCATGCTGAAAAAAGAAGAAAGAAAACACATTCCATAAGAATCAGCACTTTTATATATTGCCTTTAAAGGTGGCTCTCAAAACGCTTTACAGGATAAAAACAAGAATAACAACAACAACAATATTGTATTTCATTGCACTTTGACAGATCATCCTTAAATCAATTGTTGACTCTTCTCTCTTTACTACTTGTTTGGAGTGACTGAGCTCCGCTCTGTACCACACAATGATCACCCCAGAGTCTCTGCCCCGGGTGATTTGGGGTTTTTTGACAGAGGGCAAAAAACTCTCTCTCGCTTGCCTCCCCCCCCCCCCCCGTGTATTGTCTGTTTTTTTGTGCTGTCCTTTGACAAAACAAGGCTCGCCAGATAATGTGAATCGAAACCTGTTTTTCTAGCTTTTAAAGTCATGCGATGTGTAAGCAGGAACATATCATTATATCTTACATATGAAAAATACATAATATAGCTCCCAAACAAACGCAAACGTGTTTTTAATAAAATGCTTTTATTCACTCATAATCTGACAATTTCAGGAAGACTAAGGAAGGACTAAGGGAATTGTCATCTGTTCTTGAAGCTCTGTGAGCTCGGTGACTTTGAGACCACTTGTTATCCCAGGTTGTTTGAATCGCCACAATTCAAATAGAGAAAAAAGAGCTGACTGACAAGATCTAAGATGTGGCTGTCAATGTTGGATTAAAAAGAACACGTTGCCCGACGTTAGTTGCATTGCTTGAAAAATAATTTTATTTCGAGAGACTGGATAAGTAATTCAAGTGTTTTTTTAACTTCCTGAAAAACAAGTAATAATTTAACTATATGTGCAAACGTTTTATGATATGTCACTGTTGTGAATGTCTGTGGAGTGTATCTTATTTGCCTGTCTGTCCTGGCTGTGCTCTCTCGCTTGCCCTCCCCCCCTCTCAATTCAATTCAATTCAATTCAAGGTGCTTTATTAGCATGACAGATGGGTACAATCAGTGTTGGGTATTTACTTTGCTTTCAGATGCCACTTTTAAAGGTGATATATAAAATCAAGGCTTTAACTTGCTTTAACTCCACAAGTCTGAGTTCTTGTGTCTGTCCTATCCGAACCCGAAAGTATTACAATATGTATCTTTATAGCAGGTGGTGTACAGCTTTTTAGTATAGATTACACTTTTCTAAAATGTATTTAAAAAATAAAAACGATTACAATCTAATCTTTCCATGTTTGATCCCAAGATCCCAAGAAAAATAAATCTAAATGGGGAGAAAGCTATGCTGAAAGTTTATTAAGATACTTAGAAGAAAAAGATATCAATTTATGTTGCATTTGTCTGATTGTGAATCAAAAAACACATATATTTAAACCCACGTTTGCGATTTAAATCAAAACGCGATTTAAATCAATATAAATGTTTATATTGTAACGCATAGGTGACTAATCATTGTTATTAAAATGACTTAAATTCGATCATGTTGTGACATTTAGAAATATAAATTTGTTTGGTGCGAGTGAGGTTTTATTTAATCTCTGACACAGGGAAAAGTTTTATTTTTTCAAAGAAATGTTTGTTAAAAAAAAAGTCATGGCTTCAGCTGGATTCAAACACTCACTAGGTGATACAGGAGTCAGGAACTTAACCCACAGTGCCACCAGCAAGGTCACATACAGAGTGCTGAAAAAGCACTACAGAAACATTATCAACAGACAATGTACAGCGTGTACTATTCTTGTGTTGCGGTACATGAATATAATTATATCGTTATTAATTTCTTTAGATACGCGATTCCATATTATATTCCCTTTTAATCAAATTCTAAAAGTATCGTTGTTGACTCCGGTATCACGTTAGTTAAAGACATCGATGCTAAAATGTTTAGGGAGAAATGGAATATTAGTGTGTATTTTTTATTTAAAAGTACCGAGACCAGCCATATACTGTATGTTTATGTTCCAAAATTAATATCGTTTATGGCCTTCACACACGTTACAGTACGCTCCTATTCTTTTTATGCTCAGCTACTAAGATTTCCCTTCAGGGGTAAAATTCCATATAAATATTCAATACTAAAACGGGCACAGTAAAGACATTTACTGTAAATCTTTCTACGACCGACCAACGGACCACGAGTGCCCCTGTCGGTCAACCAATCACGTACCGCGGTATTTTGCGTCATCGCGCGTCACGATGCGCGAGGCCGTAGCGAATTACCTCCGGTATGTGTCTGTACTGCGCACTTTGAATGGCTGCATCTGTACATTGTATCATAAAATAGCACTAACTTTGGCACCATTCCACATCAATAATTAACATAATTGTAGCGAATCAAATCTGACATTCTATCATCGAACATAAAATAGTTACATTTTTATGCTACTAAATTAAGAAACACTTTCCACCATTTTGTGATAACTGAATTTCATAAATATGTATCCAATGTTTATAATTAAGAAAAAAAATAGCTGCAGTCTGACCTTCTCAGTGTTACTGTAAATGTACAGTTGAATAAAATATTTGTGAAGCAGAAGGTGTTGAATAAATAAGGGAAATGTCTATGCATGTAGAATAAAAATGAATAAAGAGGAAATCTGCGTTAGCATCTAATTATTCTGTGTAAGACAACAAGTGGTATTGCTGCATTAGCATTCGTGCATTGTAAACCTTTTGTTTTTTCATGCAAATTTATATGCATTTTCAATCAGGTTATATGGGACGTTAGGTCAAAATTACTTTTATTTAGAAATTGTATAATGCGAGAAGATGTAGTCATTCCAAAATGCTATGCAACATTTATATGACCTTTTTAACATAATTTATTTCATAGCCTAAGATTGTGAGCATCTCAATATCCTGCTACAGGTTATGAAAACTCAAGATAAACTCTAAATATCCATCCATCCATTTTCTAACTGCTTTATCCAATACAGGTCCATGGGGGAGCTGGAGCCTATTCAGAATGCACCCTGGATGGGATGCCAGTCTGTCACAGAGCACACACACACAAACATGCACAAAGTCACACCAGGATCATTTTTTCCCAGAAACCAATTAACCTACCAGTATGTCTTTGAATTGTGGGAGGAAACCGTGTTTCCCAGAGGAAACCCACATTAAAATGTGGAGAACATACCAACTCCATGTGGATAGCACCCCAGGTTGCAAAAGTAACCCAAAGCCACAGTACTGCGTGGTTAGGTAAAAGGTGAAGGTAAGGTGATTAAATCTATATTATATAAAAGATGTAAGGTATATTTGATTTTTAATAATCATATTAACAAAATCACCCAGCAGTAAATATCTTTGTGTGAATAAGAATGTGAACCCTTTGATTCAGTAACTGGTGGAACTTCCTTGTTCCTTCCTTGGAACTGGTTGAACTTCCAATCTTCCTGGTAAACCTACTTTTGAGCATTTCCTTCCATGAACAGCTTGCTTCAGGTCCTACCATAACATTTCAGTTTACAGTAGATCTGTACTTCAACTTGGCCAATCCAAAATCTGACCAATATTCTGATGTAGATCTTCTTGTATGTTTAGAATCGTCTTGCTGCCTGACCCACTTTAGATTCGGATTCATCTGATGAATGGATGGACTGACATTCTTCTTTGCAATTTGCTGATACAATGCCAAATTCATGATTCCATCAATGATGACAAACCATGATACTCCCACCATCATGCTTGACTGTCGAAATGAGTTTGTCTACTGGAAGCTAACATTTGATTTTTACCACACAAAACATTTCTCATTGTGGGCAAACATTTCTCAGCTTTTGACTTGTCTATATAGACTCTGTCTATAGAGCATTGTTCCAGTAGTCTTGTGAATCATCGCGGTGCTTTTTGGCAAATGTGAGACAGGAGAAACATCTTCTCCCATGAAAACTCTTCCCATTCAGTCCTTTAGATCTTTAGATCTTCCAGATTGGTCTTGGGGAGATCATGGCAGAATGACTGGTTCTTGGCACAGTTACCATGGTCTCAACATTTATCATTTTCAGAATATCTGTCTAGCAATGAATGGAAGGGGCCCTAGATGTTTAGAAATGGTGTTATAACTCTCTCCAGGATGATAAGCACAAGATACACTTTTTCTGAGGTCCCCGGAAATCTGAGGACAGGGTTGCTCAAACTTAGTTCTTGTGTGCTTGATACCCTATTATTTAATCATATGATTCTAATTATATGGTTATAATTATATGGAAATTTACATGGGCATTTACAATATATAATTATATAATTAATGTATTAATATATATAATATTTGTAATTCCCATAATTATATGGGTGGTTCACAAACTTTGTCTTGACACTGTATTCAGTAGGAGGCATCATTAAAGATTTGTAGCTGAATAGTCACTATTTGTTAAGCTCTGCTATTGAAAAAAAAGACCAGTGTTTCTACCTCTGTGCAGAATATAAGATGCCTTTTTTAGCTACTGTAAATTATGGTGAAAAAATTAACAGACACATTCAACCAGTTTTTGTGTAGTCCTACTAGGATCTGGTTTCATTTTAATAGCAGGCTTTTACTCAGCTGCAGAAATTCTCTGAAAATGAAAGGAAATTAAATGTGCATCTCAGCCCAGGGATGATGATTATGTCTGTGTACAGTATGTTTAAAAGCCTGTGTGTTATGGAGAGAGTACAGAGACTAATCAAATTAGTTCTCTCCATCTTTAATTACTTTAATCTTTAAACAGCCCATACTGTATGAAAACATGAAAAAATCTGTATCGACACTGAGTGTGCAGTGTCCACATGACCTTTCTACTGTAGCATTTAGAGTCTTTATATTTATTTGAGCTGATTTACTATATTTACTTGTTTAATTTCACTTATTTATTGCCTCAAATTTGTGGGTGATGCTATTGCACGGTTTCTATTCTCATTGTTAAAGAACATTTTCAAAGTATCATATAGAAGTAATGAAAAATTAATGGGAGAGACTCGCTGTATATTTTTAATGCTTTGTATTAGCACTTCGAAGAAACTGTCTCTAACTTTAAAATGGCACCAGTATTTTAACTCCTTTAACTCCTAGATTATCCTGTCCTAGATCATCATTGCACATTACAATGACAATTGTTTAAGGCATATCCTTGCCCAGCCAGACATTGTGTCTCTTTGCCATGTACAGTATGGCTGATTTAAGACTGGAAAACCTTCTTTCATTCTGAAAATCTGGATGGATCCCTGCTCCTAGATGACTAGTTGGGTACCCTTTTGCCCGATATCAGCCTTAATGATTTTGGATACCTCACTGTACTGTATTTCCGCATGCCTGTGAAGTAATTCCTATTAGATTACATGGTCTTGATATCTCTATGGTGCCCTTACCTGTCACGCTTTTGTAATTATGACCTGTTGAGACAAATACCCCATCATTATGGGAACAATGCATCTGGCAATTTATGCTGTGCACCCTTGTGTCAGCACATAAAGTTGTTATTTATTCAACTGCACAACGTCACGTAGCAAGAATATACATAGTAATAATGCACAGTACTTTTGTGCCATTTTTTATCCCCGATTCTGTCTTTTCAAGGTATTGGGCTAAACTGAATGAACTTCATAATCATGGCAAATGGTAGCAGAGTTGTTCTCATAGTTTTATTTTTTTTCTTCTAATTTAAATTATGTTGAAATAAGACATATCTTCCTTTCCTGCTTTAAAAATTTAAAATTCTGCAGGAATGTAAACACCAGCTGTAAAATAAGTATTTTTTCTGTTACATGATTTAAATCAATGAATACCTGTGAAAAGTTGGCCATTTGGTATGAAGAAAACAGCAATGTTTCAGTGCTTATAGTATATTGTCTGTGTATTCATGATATAGGGACGGCTCAGAATTAGAGTGTACTGAAGTTTGCAAAATACCTGCTTTCCAAGTTTCAGAAGAGGTAAAGTGAGCAAGTTTGTGTTTTAACATCTTCAATTCAATAAAACAAAGACGTGCTCCTCTGCTTGTTTCAAGTTATAAACTCCATCTGAACAGGATTGGAGAACTGTGCTGTAGATTATGCCATCAGATGTTAGATATTTCCAAACAGATAGCAAAGTACTCAAAATTAAATATACAAAGAAGAAACTAATCTTTTAAAAAATGTAGTTCTTTAGATTAATCTTATTTTTAGATTTAGTTATTGCAAAAATTGTAAAACATGTCAGTTATGTTTAAATATATTGATTTCCCTCACTGACTCTTGCATTAGATTTGCCCAAGGATTGCGTCTTTCTCAGATAGACATGATTCAGGATGGCAGCTCCTTGTCAAAAATGGCCGAGAAGGTCCAGGGTATCTGTGTGAAAGCTATCCGGAGGTACCGCAGAGGTACCTGGGTGGCAGAAGGGAGTTTGTAGTAATTTAAGAAAGCAATTTTATACACAAAAGAAAGGTACATTCTGTATGTGATATTTATGGCATTCCATAATTGTTTCATTTTCTTTTAGCTTTCTCTTTCTATTCTGATGATGGGAAAATATAGTTGCAGACAATTAGAACACTATTAAGACAAAACTATAAAGTTCTTAAATGTCTAACAATAATGCGACATATTTCTTGAGAGCAGATTTTGCAATAATACAAAAACACACCATACCGAATTATTCTTTAACAAAATGAAAGTAGAAATGTAGAGCAAATCTCCACTTTTGTTATATGTTCCTGTTATATCATAGGTACTGTATTTGATAATGTTTAAAGTAACCTGTTTCTTTTTTTCTCTTTTTTTGTCAGTATCCAAGGGGAAGGTTCTCTGCAATATGGCAAAGGAAAAAATTGGGTTTTTGAATGCTGAGGGTGAAGGCTGAAAAAAAGACAGTAATACGTCTAGTGGAGAAAAGGTCACGAAGACATCTGATACCCCTCATTGTTCATTACGTTCGACCACAAACTAGCATAATCACAGATGAGTGGCGAACATACAGGGGAATACTAGATAGTCTTGGTTACAACCATTTTACTCTCAATCTCAGAAAAGCCTTTCTGAATCCTTGCACAGGTGCTCACACACATCATATTGAGAAAGCATGGTGTATGTACAAGGAACATGTGTGGAGACTGAGAGGAAATAGGACAGAGATGCTGTTATAGGAGCAATTGGATTTTATAGGGTGGACACATTGGCTTGGAAATAAACTTCATATTGGACCCCTGGGTAGATTATTTCATGATTTGAGGAATCAATACCATAATCATCAACTATCCCTACAAATACAGTACAGCCAAACTCGATTATGCTGTGCAGTCTTTGCTATTGATCGTTTTGGTTGAGGCAATAGACTAAGTGTAGTCACAGAGCGATGATATGTATATACTTTTTTTAATTTACACCCGAAGAAGGCTCCATAGCCAAAGTGTTTTCTCTTTCCTCTACTTTTCAACATGGAAGAAACCTTTGCCTGTTCCTACTTGATTTTATGTATTTACTGTACTATTTTTTCTACAGTAGTCATTACTTTGTTGCCATGCCTCAAAGTCAAACTAAATTTCATTTCCAACTGTGTAAACTGTGTTTCATTAAGATACTGTAAAGATACTTTGTCCAAAATTTATGTTTTTGTATTTGCAAAATATTTTTATATTGTAAGTAATACAGTGGTTACAATTATTGTCATTAAAAGAATCTTGTTTTGAAAATGTGGTCTGTATTATTGGCACATTTAATGTGTGGTTTACAAAGGCTTTATTAATGTCTATTAATAGTTTACTGCCACATGATTTTGCATTAGTTAGCATGAATAGGTTCACACTTTACATGGGGTACTGCAAAAACATGAACACACTGGGAACAAGAGCTTTATTCATGTGCATTAATAGATAAGTGCAACATGATTTTGCACTAATAAGCATGAATAGGTTATCACTTTATATGAGGTGCTGAAAAGAATGTATAAAAGGCTTATAAAGTCTTTACAAATGCCTGTTAAAAATATATATCAACCCAATGCAGGGTTAGAAAATAGGAAGGTTGTTCATAAGGTTTAGTCTGAATGTGGTTGATGGTTATAAGTGACAGAATACTGTAACAGCACATTCATAAAAGAACATCCTGCAATTCTACCACTGTCCTGGATGAAAGGAGTCAACAGCCTGGAGCTGCATACACACTCTCTTCAAGATGTTTCCCAAAAATATCTAGTATACCTTCAATTGTGATCCTGTAGTTGAGTAAGCTGTGGATCTCTTCAAGAGATGTTCTACAGTATAAGGCACTTACTGTAGGTGCGCCAGAGACAGCTTGTGTTGCTCTTCCAGAGAGCAGAGAATTCAGTTTAACAAAACAAAAATTGACATCTGATAATGTGTTGTTCACTCTCTATAAAGTATGAGTTTTAAGAAACCATTTACAAAGCTTGAAAATCACAGTTAATAAAGGCCTAAGAACACCTTTGTTAATCCTTAATTAATACTTTGTTCATTTTCAATAAACTATGAATCCTTGTCAGTTCATTGTTAATACAACATTTATAAGCCCTTAACATTGCAACCTTATTGTGAAGTGCTACAGAAAAGACAAACTCAGTTTTCCTGAACAGCTCAGCCTGGTTCTTCACATTAAGTTGTTTGTGACTTATTTCTGGGAAAATCCATTGTAAAACCGAATATACCCTTTCCAATTTAATCTGACCTGCTTAGACTTTTGGTATACATACAATGCCTTCTTTATCTGCAGAAATTTAACATTTTCCATTAATTATAAGTTATTTTCTTAATGAAAAGTGTAATATTTGTTTATATTAATAAGATGTTACTATTCTTTTATCACTTGCAACGTGTGCAACCTGGAAGTCATCCGGGGTATGGCATCTGTCTTATCCCATGTGTTACTTGCAGAGGAATATGGCAGTTTTTACAGAAACTAAACAAGCACAGCAAATACCTCATGCTAGCCAACAGAAATGAAAGAGAAACAGATATGATAATGTAGTTGATAATTACGTGTGAATAAGGTGGTACTGTATTGTGGAAATGCTCTGAGATTCTTGGACTTGAAAAGTTAGTCTAAGTAACATTCAATACCCGATTGCAAAGCGTCACAGAAAACTGGAGTTAAGTTTAAACTGATTGGAATCCTTATTTACTCAATATATTACTTTTAATTCAAGAATCTGTTTAAATCCCCATGTTATGCACATATACATATTTCTTTCATATGGTTACTATAAAACAGTAGTTCAATTTGTTAGATATGCCTGTGTACTGTTGCTGAATTGTTAAATTCTCTATAAAATAAATCAATATTAATTAAAAGCATTTAAAGTTTTTTTCTTATATCTATATTAAGGAAAGTATATTCGTCTAGATCAAAAGAATTCTAAATCAAGTTTTAAACTTTGCTAAGGAACATGCTGTTATTTTTATCCACCAGGTGTCAGTCTAGGAGTGAAATTTGGAAACACACCAATACACAGTAGTATTGGGAAAAACTGCAGAAGAAATTTCAAATTAAAAAGTGGGATTCTTCCAACAATCAGTTAAAGAAAGTTAAAGAAAGTTATTTTCACAAATCATTGCACATATATTGCACATTGTATTATACTATTACACAGAACCATGCTAATATTCTACAGAAAGATACAAAGAAGCTCTACTCCCTATATACACAAAATATTCTCTTTCAAAAGAATGCATGAACCAGACTTCATGATGTCAGTCTTCATGGTGTTCTTCAAAATGAAAGACTGTCCAACCACAAAAGTCTAATAAAGTAAAGGAAACCAAAATAACTCTCTTTATAAAGGAACCAAAACATCTTCAAAACAGTTGTAAGAACGAACCCCACAAAACACACATCCTTTGTAACAAATTGTGTGCTTGGAGACTGATTGTGATTCAAGAGTTTCTATTAACAATGGCTTGGTATTTTTTTTCGGCTTGGCAAGGTTTTATTTTTTTAGAACCTCCATCACTCTTTGGTGTCCTCACAATATGATACGACTTGTGCAGATTGGGAATATTTCCTCAAAACCTAGAAAATATGTGAGAGAAATATGGAATACCTAAAACAGATGTGTTAGTTCCCTTGCCCAGGTAAAAATGAGAAAAAAGTAAATGAATGGCAAAAGGCACAGAAGCCTTCAAAAAGCCTTAATACTGTGCTATGATCCAGAAGCAAAGGCTGTACCAGCATTTATTTTACTGAGGTGAGTGTATTAGCTCACGTTCCCAACCATGTTTTCAGCTTTTAGTTACTTCGCATGGCTTTATAAAGGCGAAAATACATTACACTCTTGTTGCACCATATCCTTTCTTGAGTTCTTATTAATAGCTATAGAAATTGCAGAAATGTTGGATGCATGTAAAATAATATCAGCTATAAATATAAAATGAAGAGTAGAGCATAAATAAGCAACCTATGAAAAAAAACGTATTTGTGCTAACATTCTAGACAAGCAAAAGAGGAATATAATATTAGGATACTTAAATTAAAAGGGAAATATTAAAATTTATTAAAAGTAAAAGCATATTTTAATCACTTTTGTTAAACATTTTAAACCATGAAAATATATTGGGAATCAATCCAGATAAATATTATGACATAAATTCCTGAGTTGTATGGAATATTTAGACTTTTTCATTCAGTCAAACAGTATCTGCCTGTTCCTACCCTTTTTCAAATTGTTTGTTGATTTACTATTTTTTATCTAACATTCTTCTGTTTGCTGTTTTTTTTGTGTTTTTTAAATTTGTAAACATTATTTTTATTTTGACTTTTATATTTTGTATATAATTGAATTGTATATTTTTATATGTTTATATTAGATTTCCAGCATATTCTACAGCTATTGCAAATTATTTTATTTGCATGTTTTACTTTTCAAACAACTTGTTGTAAACAGCTTCTGCTTAAAGGCTGATGACTATACTTGACGGTCTCATTCCCAACACAACAGAATGTAAGCATCAATAAAAAATGAACTGCTTCATTAACTGAGGCAACATAATGACTCCTTTTAGCAAAAACACACATTTTCTTGGGGATTAGGGTAGCAAGTTCTGTATCTCTCAAGGGAATCATGGATGGAGTAAGAATATGATACTATAACAAATGTTGTTTTTTGCTTTTGGAAGTAAACAAACACCAACAAAGGAATCCAAATGCCATCTAAGAGCAAAAATCCACAGAGCAAAAAAGAAAACTGCCTATACTAAGACAAAGCTTGTGGGTTTTTTTGCCAGGAAACATTTGCTAAACTATAGTAATAACACAGCTTATCTACTTTGAAAGGTGCAGTGTCATTCCATTTCTCCATGTCATGGTCTTATGTGAAAAGTTGGTTTTGTAACATAGAATTGATTCAGAATACTGTACCTACAGTATATCCATCCTAGATTACATATACATCCCTCCGCTTTGTAAACTGGTTTTTCCAGTACAGGGTTGTGGGGAGAGCCAGAGCCTCACCTAGCAAGAACAGGGACAAGGCAGGATGCACTCCAGAAGGAATGCCAGTACTTCACAGAAAATAACATGCATGGCAGGTTTTGGAATTGAGAGAGAGATCAGTTTGACAAGAGTGGAAATAATGATCATCTAGCTGCACCAAAGCTCTTGGACTTTATTGCAGAAGAAACAAGCAAAAGGAGATGACAACGCACTGTTTATGGTAAATGAGAGAATGGCTAAAACGTTGGGGTCTGATGCTTGAAAATGGGACATTTGCTGGAAAAAGACATTTGCAATAAAATGCCAGTAAGACCTGTTGATTCACTTGAGAAATGGCAATAATCTCTTGTGAATTAGTACATTACACAGATTTTGCTTTACAGTATATTTTATATTTCATAATTATTAATTTTGATTTGTATATGCAGTATATACTGTACAGTATATGCATGGTACTAAAAACTCATAAAATCATATCAGGATAATACTGTGACAGCTCCTGCATCATTTAATAGAGCTCATAAAAGGTTCTCTATTTTTACTATAGTTAGAAATCTCAAACAAGTAAGGAGAATGTAGTGGCTGGATAGATGGATGAATAGTATGCACACATGAGAAAGTTTCCTTGTGAGTTATTTTTCATTGGAGGTCCTACACTGCATGGCCAGTTAAAACAGATATTTCTGAGCACAAGTGCAATTAGACAAGATTTAACATCACCAGTTGCCAAAACATCAAAGTAGGATGAAAAACATAAGAAATATTAAAATTTATGGACATAGAATAAATAAGCCTCATAGCAGAACAGAATATTAAAAATATGATTACCACATTATGAATCATTTTGAAATATGTCCTAAATAGTTTAAGCTACAAAGTTTAACAAAGAGCTACTTCTTGCCTGATTGATAATTGTTTAATTTCCTTCTACAATATGTTTTAGTTAATTTTAATTAGTATTGAGTATTGTACTACCAATGAAGTGTCAATAAGGAGTCAATTAGAATCTGGTGTTCTGACAGGGCGTGTTCTGGTGTTCTGGACGTTATTCTTTACATTCTGGTTATGGTGTTTTAACTGAAACATCGATATGCTGTACATATATATACTGTAATTTTGTACTATACAGTACTGTATTAAACCAGATTTTATCAGCATATGTATACAGTACTCCGTTATATAAAATAAAAAAGAGATTTTCATCTTTTGATATATATTTTTACGTCCTGTTTTTTGTTTTGTTCTGATAAGTAACCCTTTCTCAATGTTCTGTGTGTTATTGTGATATCTGAAATATCTCCTTTATGATGCTTGCCTATAGAAATATTCAGTAAAGCAGCCCTAGAAAAAACAGTTAACAAGATTCAATTATGTTAAAATTAGTTTCTATTGATAACAATGCAGAATATCATATTTACATTTTAACTATTAAAGCTTTACTACTTTTGTGGGCGTGAGCTGTTACATTACATATACAAATTAAAAAAAGGAAAATCTGCTATGATAATTCCATTAGTTTCTGTATACATGTATGTGACCATACACATGCTCTATAACCTGTATAAAGCTGTTGACTATATGCAATTTGAAACTATTTTTCAAGCCCATATACAGTTGTGTACTTTGTGGTCTTTCACTTTAAGGTAAAAATGACTCCGCCTTGTTTTCTTAACCTTATTTAAGGCATACTGACAGTCATCAAAACAGTAAACCTCAATCCTATCAATGAATACTTCTCTGGAAAAACAGGAAAAGGACTTTTTTTTGACAAAAAAAAAGAAGATCTTCAACATGGAAAAAGTGAAATCTGACAAGCATTTAACAAGTAGGTTAACCATTCCAGTTAGTATTAATTTTGTATAGTATGTGTTTTGCATTAGGTGGTGTTTCTGACTTTTTTCTATAGTAACTCATATTTTTATAACATATCTTCAGTTAAGCTCTACCAATCTTTAAATTAAACTATATTGTATAAACATGCTAAGATACATCTAATTGGGCCTCTTTTTCATTGAAACTTTAATGGTTTTCTAAAATGTAATATTTAATATTTCATATTAAATAAACTGAGAATTGAACAGTAATGGTAAACTATGTAAAAATATTTAAACTAAAAATAACGTCAGAATCCCTATTTAAATTAATCTTAGGACACACATTTTTTGTCACAAACGTATCATTTTATGAAAACCTGTTTGCAGTTTAAACGTGTTTAAAATGTATACAAACTGTTGGAAGTTTAAAAAAGTATGATGACAGTTGTGAAATTACATTCTGGGGACATTTTTATGCATAATGAAAGGTAAGTCAATTTTGACCATTTTTGTTTGCTATGCAACTAAAAAAGAGCTAAAGTATTAAAACTTAAAAAAAAAAATCTAAAGTATTTCAGCTGTAAATGTAAAGTCCTGCAGTAGTTATTGGATATTAAAATCCCTCAATACACTTCTGGACATTTTTAAGGAGATGAAAAATGACATACAGCACAAATTAAATCTGTATTATTTGTAATGTTAGATGAACAGATTGGTGCAAAAAAAATAGACCATTAACATTGTTACAATTTCTATATTTTAATACCCAACTGTAGCTTTTACATTTACTAACTGACTTTTAAAGTTAAAATAAGAGCATTTTAGCACCCTAATGTGTACATTACCACAGCTTCACTTACTGTATGTAATAGAATAAATCATTTTAGATTTCACTGACTGATTGATGCCACAGGAGCAAAGACAAAAACAAAGTGGTACACAAAGATTGATAAAATAAATTAATTAAAAATAGTTGAATATCATTTATTTTATGGTTCAAGGAAGGAATGCGTTTCAGACATTTTAGGGCTTTCAGTAAAGATAACCATTTTACTAGGCATTTGGTCTGTGTACTTTCCAGTATTTTCTACACATTGACTTTATATAATATACGCCGAAGGGGATTCTAAACTCGAGAGTCAGAGTCACAAAGTGATTATTTAGAATTCTAAGCTCAGAGAAACAGTTTTATCTTAGAATGGACACTCTTGTTAACTTAACAGTTAAATATTTCAATTAAATGTTTATTTTGATGGTAAATAATTCAAATTAAGAATAGTGCTAAGACAATCAAATATCAGATATGAAATATCAGGATTAAAGAAAAAGTGAGGCACAACATGTTATCTTGAGTCAAACAATAACAATATATTATTTTCAACTTCCTGGAACAAAAACAGAGAATCCCGTGTGACATACTGTACCCTTCCTGTATGTCACATTACATTATGGTTGAACGTTGGCATGCCCAGACATAGCATTGCTGGGGTTCAGGTTTCTCATATGTAAGTGGCGTCTTCAGATTATTGTCTGTTCAGGGGTTTGCTGGTATGGACACTTTCTGGAGCACCAACTGGCTGTGGATCTTCCTCAAGGAAACTTGGGATTGAGGCTACTGAATGGGCTCCTCAAGCTGCTTCTTAGTTTGCGTTTGAGGAGTCAATTATTTACAGATCTAGAACAGTGACTGTATGTATTAGAGAGGGTCCAAAACTACTTTCTTTGTAAAGAAAAAAGATCAACTTGAATTTTGTCAAAAGTGTATCTTTGTATGGGTCTAATCAGCCGTATCTGGACCCAAAAGGTCAGTTCAGGGTCTTAAAAAAATATTTTCTTATTGACAGTCCCTTCCCTACTTCAGAGGAAAAAAACAGAAAAGGCCAGACTGTGTTGAACAATAATTCCTAACTGTTACAATTGATTAGTCTGTATCACCTGAGGCTTTTTAAGGGTGTGTGCTAAATGATGTTAAAGAAAGTGGATAAAAGTCTTTAATGTAGTCTTTCTTGTCCCTAACTTTGCCAGCAAAGCTTCCAATTCCAAAGGACGGAATAGAAAAATAACATAGTGAAGGTATATACTGTACTGACATAGCCCTGTCAGTGTCACTGTAGGTGCTAAATGTTCATGTGGGCAACTATCAAAAGATTATAGAGAGTGTCTTTCTAGGACTGTAACATTCATTAAGACCAAGGCTGTGCTCACATCCCCTTACATACCTTATAATGGCTATGTATGTTATTTTTTTACTTATTTCTATACTTTCTAAAATGAAAAGTGACCTTCTGACATTTTCCACGGTATATACATCAATTTCAGAAGAAAGCAACAAAGCAGAATCAATATGGGGAGAAAACAGACAAGATGCTATCTGCATTGAAAATGACTGTGTTGTTAATGGAACCAAAAATTTCTCCACCATTTACAGTACAGGTAAGGCAGTTATTTAAATCATGAATATATGTCATAGGGCAAGACAAGTATTTCTTCTCCTACTTTTATGTGAAATTTTATTGCTGAAATGAGCACATAAAGGAAATATGCATTGTCAATCAAAACAATGATATCTCAGACAATTTTAATGAAATATAACTAAAGTGCAAAGAATTGCCATATACTGTACTATTGATTCACCTTTGCAAAACAAATTGAAATTTCAAGTTTAATTTTTTAAAGTTTATTACATAAAATAACAAAATACAACAATCACTTGTGACTGCTCAGCTTAGATGTATTTCATTTACATCAAAGAACAGGCAGTTGTTTACAAAAAATTAAGTTAGGCACTTGGAGAGAGTACAAAGTTTCCATTTCCTCTGTTAAAGCCCTAGCTGTACTACAGTACATGACATTTGAGATTTCATGCTCCTCATGGAATGGCAATAAACATAACAAAAAGAGCAGGAGATACGTCTGCCACACCCTTTTATTCACAAAATTCCAGAGACAATAAAAAACAGCTGCTAGCTATCAACTCTGGGTAAACTCAGGTGATCCAACAACAGTCCCATAGCTTTCTGTTAAAGCAATATCGATTTGGCAAGTTTACAAGATGTACAGTATGAATCTTTCCACACCCTGCACCCAGAGTATACCCTTTCTGTAATACTGTCTTGCCGTCTGTCACAACCTTCAACTTGCTGAAAAACCTGAGCTCAGTTAAATTATTTAAATGATGTTGTCTATAAGCATTTCACAAAACCAACATAAATAGAAATTTAAAAATATGTTTATGCTGTAGCTACTTAAAAGATGTAAGTTGCAATAGCTACAGAAAATTAAGAACAGTCACAATTCTCCTGTTTTTATAAAGTTATACTTGTATTTGTGCTCTAGATTGCTTAATACTATGGAAACCAGAATGAGCTAAGTTTAGAATTTGCACAGGATACTGTTCTCTCAAAGTCTTTTAATACAATTTTTTCACAAAGTTGATGGTTTAGATTACTCTATATTTACATGTAGAAAAATTACCAAAAATAATATTTTTATTTATTTTTTTCATTGGAAGTATTGACAAATTACAATCCTAGTTGAAAATAAAATGGAAAGATATAGCCCACTCTTTTGGACAGATAAAATAGGATATTTTCATAAGGAAGTTCAAGTCTGGGACAAGTAAAAAAACATACAAATTGCTGAACCTGTATCTCATTCTGGGTATAATATATATTTAAATTTATTTATCTGAGTTTTGCAGGAAGGAAAGAGAATTATCAACCTGTATACTAACTATTATCAGCATTGTAGCTGATCTGCATATACTGTAGACTGGTGATCTAGTCATGCTGGTTAAATCGAAACAAACTTCTGGATTTAGAAGCTGCATTTGAGTTAAAACAGTACTTTCTTGGGATCTTCATCAGTTAGCATGTTACTTTCATAACATGGTAAGTGTTATCTGAAAGAAGTTTTTTTTGGGCATTTTTTACTAAACTTTCATTAAAACATCTGATGATGAGGTTAATGTTTTTTAACAGCTGAAATATGTTAATAAAGGAAAGCAGAAATTCATCAGTGACCTCATATATTTTTTTACTGTTCTTCATTACTGTTTGTTGAATGGAGATGATATTTGGTAACATCGTGAGTCTAATATCAGAAATCTCTCAACCAAATGGTATTCATATTTCTAGCCAAATGTCGTTGTTATTTGTGTAGCTGTTAACAAGGCATACCACCATATGAAATGTATAGTAACTCACGGTTTCTTTTTAGATTTATTGCCCACAAAAAATGGTGAGGAACCAACTAAGCATTTCCTTCTTGAAGTGGTCAATATTCTTCTCAGCTACGTCAAGAAGTCCTTTGACAGAAGTTCCAAAGTCCTTGACTTCCACTATCCACATCAGCTGAAAGAAGGTCTGGAAGGGTTCAGTCTGGATCTTCCAGACCAACCAGAAAATTTAGAACAAGTTTTGGTTGATTGCAGAGACACCTTAAAATATGGTGTCAAAACAGGTAAAGATTTGCTTATATGAAAATAAAATACAATGTCTTATCCAAAGAGATTAAGTTCCAGTTCAATCTGTAATTTTGTCCTTCCATGTTCTGTAATACAGTACTGTATATAATGGTTAAAATTAAATTCTTAAAAACAGAAGGGTAAATAATGGTTTTAGTGAGTACATGGAAGAAAGCAAGAATGTGTGGGCTCAGCTAGGTATTTATTATGTTATATGCTCTAGCAGTTTACACAGTACTCCAAATGGATCTGTTTATAATACTGTGTTATACTTCTCAGAAGAGTAAACAGATACCAGTTATAATTTGACTTATCAGAATACCTTAATGGGTCATTTTCAAATTTTGTTAATTTATGGGAAGTTTGTGGCAAAAGCTGATATTTTATTTGCTGGTTCACAGGTCATCCCCGGTTTTTCAATCAGCTTTCTTCTGGACTTGACATTATTGGCTTAGCAGGTGAATGGCTGACATCTGCAGCCAACACAAACATGTATGTTGATGAGTGTTTTTGAAATCTCTGCACGTGCTGTTATTTTTCAATCGATATTTTTCCAGTTTGGCTAATGAGAACTTTTCTAACCAGAAATGTAGTTGAAGCCAATATCCTGACTTCTTTCATGAAAGAACTGAAAATGATCATTGGATCAATTAACTACTGACAACCAAATGTGCTAGTGTGTCTAAATGACCTCCTCTCATCTGTAACCCTTCTTACAGTATGTTTTTATTTTCCAAATTAATTAAAGACTGTATGTATGTAAAGGTTAGATATTAGAGGTTAGAGGTTAGAGGGGCTGAAAAAGCTAATAATTTCATCTCACACAATATTTTAAGCAGTCTATGGTGTTATTTCTCTGTGTATTGGTTTATTCCACATCTATTTTATATGGCTCCCTAAGTTTATTTGATCTTACAAAATAATAAAGTAAAGATGTACAGTAAGGGTGTTTGGTCTTTTTATAGATTTACATTTGAAATATCACCAGTTTTCATTCTCATGGAGGAAGTCCTTCTCAAGAAAATGCAAGAAAAGATTGGATGGCCTGCAGAAGAAAGGGATGGCATTTTCTCCCCAGGTACGCCTGCTTTTAAACATGTTTCTGGATTTGCAAGCCATTATGTGCTTCATCCAACCTTGTGCCCTATGCAGCTGGGATAGATTTATCACTTTTCTTTGGTCCGTTCCCAACAATACATCCAATAAGAACAGTAATAAAATGTACATTTTATTTTTGGGTAATTCCGTGTGTAAATCTGATCGTATGATCATCCTAGAACAAAAATGTACTTGGTACTTAGTAAGTGTGTTCAACACACTGATTTCAAGTGATCATAAATATTGGGACACAATTCAGTTCAAGTAAATTTCAGATTGTAATAGTCAGTTTTTGGTTGCATATTCCTTTTAGACAATAACTGCATAAAGTCTGAGCACCCCAAACACTATGATGAATCATCTCAGGAGCTTTCAGTGCCACTTCTCAGGCGGAGAGCTGGCACTGTGGCTAAGGGTCTGTGCCTGTTGCTGGAAGGTTGCTGGCTCATAACCCATGGCCGGCAGAGGAATCCTACTCTGTTGGGCCCCTGAGCAAGGCCCTTAACACCAACTGCTCCAGGAATGCTGTACAATGTCTGACCTTGTGCTCTGACCCCAAGCTTCTCTCCTGTCTGTGTGTCTGTGTCTCACGGAGAGCAATCTGGGGAATGCAAAAAGACAAATTCCTAATGCAAGAAATTGTATATGGCTAATAAAGTGATCTTATCTTATCTTAAGCACCTGCTGCAGCTACTTTGTGTTCATACCTGTTCTTGGAGTGTTCTGACTTGAAAGATGAAACATGAAAAATTCAGTCTCAGTTCATTTTAAATCTGGAGATTGACTTAGGCAGTCTTAGACGTTCTTCTTTTTTCTCCTGCTGAATGTTACGTTGGTGGTGTGTTTTGAGTCATACTGACATATTAGTTCAATTTCAATAAAGATGAAATTGGGAGCTTCTGCAGTTTCTTTCTTTCTCCATGTTTAAACTTTCCATCATTTTTATGCTCTTGGTGCCAATGAGAGGCTTACATCTTGTAGTATAGCTTCTGCTCTCCTACAGTATGTTGATCCTTCACCTCAAACTCTGCGGTTTTACTGACAGTTGTTTCAGTGGTTTTCCTTGACAGAAAATATTATTTTTCTGTCATCAAATTCAAATGTTTTTCTTAGCCAGATTGTTGATTTTTCTGAATTTGGGAACATTTTTATTGCTCAGTAACATTACCACAAAAAAATACAAAAAAAAAATCTAGCCAACAAAAACACCTGACCCACAAAAGACCTATAAGCTAAATATGCGAAAATAAATGGTCCTTCCAAATTAAAAAATTAACACCAGTCAATTTTAAGTATTATTCATTGATGCAAGAGGGTAGAATTGTGTTTATTACAAATAAAATCATTGGGAGTTGTACTTATACCAAAAGTCATGTTTATGAGAGACAGTAATATTGTAAGCGTGATACTGCCAGTTTGGACCTCATTGTCCAAATACCTTTGAAGAACACAATATTTGGGATAAGGAATGTCTTGCTATTTTGTTAGTATATGTAAATTGTACTCTTATTATTTTTTCTTCAGGTGGATCAATATCTAATCTTTACAGTGTATTACTTGCACGTTATCATTTTTTCCCTGAAGTGAAGACAAAGGGAATGGCTGCTGTCCCCAGACTGGCGTTATTTACTTCAGAACATGTAATCTCTCTTGTTGACTTGTTGACTTGTTTGTTCACTTTTCTGTTCTTGCAAAAACTTGTAGTCGAGCCTGATATCCCAAGTAATATCTGAATTAACACAAAATTGGAAAGGCAAACATAGTTCAGCCTTAGTTTGCATATGCCTCTCAATTTTAAACCAAGAAAACTTCAGGATCTTTAATCTACAGTGCAGTTATGAGTGTTTGATGTGAGAAGGAACCCAAAGCTATGTTACCACAAGGGGTGAGTTTTTACAGTATACTATATAGACAAGAAATAAACAGTTACAGGTAGGAAATGTAAAGATTGGCAAACGCCTTTACTGTTAATGCTTAACTACACTAAACTCTATGAAAAAGGATAAAAATCTTTGTCGCTTCTAAAAAATACATTCTCTTGACTTTTTGAACATTTCAATTTCAATTGCAAGCTTCAATAAAAGAGAAACCAGTTTGCAGGTAGTTCAAATTTGGATAGGATCTTTAAGTTATTTAACAGTCCAAAATGTTGTAAATTACCGTAAATAAATTAAACAAAGGGTCAATTAATATTTAAATAGTTTCAAGCTTTTAATAAATGCTACAAAATAATGATCTATAAAAAAATATTTATCGTACATGGGCAACAAAATATTTTAAATAGAATAATGAACTTTATATGGCTGTATTTTCAATATTTTGTCATATGCTAATTCTTCTGCTGGACGTCAAATGTAACATTTTTTACCCCTCCTTTTTTCTTTTAGAGTCACTATTCTATCAGGAAAGCAGCAGCAGTCCTTGGAATTGGAACTGAAAATGTGTTCATGGTCAAATGTGATGAGAGGTAAAGAACAAGTATTGTAACAACATAACAATTAATTTAACATTATTTATTCATTAGATTTTAAAGCCTCTCAGGTTTTACATGATGTGTAGCAATGATACAGGTTAAATGATCTGGGTAATGTGGTAATCTCTTTGTCAGACACAGGAGATACAGTATATACTGTAAATAATTATAGTATGTTAGGTAAAGTATAACAGTTTTCACAAAAACACACACATAAACAAGATCAATTCTTGTTCACATTTTGGATTTTCCAGATTTACTTAATTCATATTGATAATTTATATTGGCCTCATAAAAATGAAACATAAAATGTTTCATCTCAACGATTATGCATGAAAATGTTGCAAACGCAACAACATGCCGATAATGAAATGACCATTGTGTCTTTAATTACAATCCAGTCAGTGCAAATGAGGTACATGTTGCCTGCTGTTATTTTAACCATCTCTCTTCTGTCCATGGATACTACATGCTGTCCACTTACTGTATTATGTTGCAAACAGCTATTGGATTTGTTAACAGTATGCTTTGTTTGTTAGCAAAAATAGAATCTGTAGTTATAAAACAGAAGACACTGGTAACAGATAAGATGATAGATTAAAAATAATCTTTTTCATATATTTTTAAAGAGGAAAGATGATTCCCAGTGAACTGGAGTCCAGTATTCTGAAAGCAAAGGTCATGGTAGGTGACTTACTCTACTCAATTTACACCAAAACAGATTCTTGGTTGTTTCGTTATGAACAGATTGAAATGCTTTATTAAATTATAAATATGTTAACGTACCAACAATATGTTGATGTTACCTTACGTAAAGACAGATTGGAATCAGATAAACAATACTAACAAGCTTTGTCACAGAGAAACCATTTATGAACAAGAAAAGGTCTGTTTTGTACATTGAGGTTAATATCAGACTCCTTTACAACGAACAATGTTTTAAAGTTTTGCCGACGTCTATAATAGAATTCAGTTAAATTACAATTCTGTGTACATGGGTTATTTCCAGTCATTGTCCATAAACATTGAATATTTTAAGAACTACAGATAGACATTTAAGTTAAAAAAATCTGATGTATGTAAATATTAAGTGTTAAACATTAGAAGTAAAGAAGGATTTGAGTACCGTATGTTGGATGAAGACTTGGGATAAGCAGAGATCACACAGTGGAAACAAACTATAAATAGTCATACAATAGTCACATAGACAATAGACAATAGTCATGTGTGCTTCAGATGAAGTATTGATTTACCCCAAATTTATTTTCTTTTCCCAGGGCTCTGTTCCATTTTATGTTAATGCCACAGCTGGTACAACAGTGTACGGAGCCTTTGACCCTCTCAGTGAGATTGCAGATGTTTGTGAAAAACACAACATGTGGATGCATGTCGATGTACAGTATTTGCTTTTTACCTTGTTTAACACCAGTCAAGAGTGATAGCTGATATATTAAACTTATCTGGTTCTTTTATTATAAATACTACAACATTTAAACTGTAAAGTATACAACGAGAAACTGCTTTTCAAAGCCCCACTGTTAAAAAATGAAAGTGTGTTTACTGTTCATTTCAAAGAATTCCAAAATGAGCAAACATCCCATTATTTGGGAATAGTAAGTATGACAAAATAGCTATAATTAATTACAATGAGGAAAATGCTGTCTTAAAATAGTTTTCTTAATATCAATTGTGATTCGTTGTTAACTTTTGTTTTATTAGATATCATTATCAGGAATTAATAAGATTTGCATTTGATGTAGCATTCATTCAATTATTTGTTATTCAGCTATTATTAGACAGTGTGAATATTGTTCATTACTGATGTATATACAGTATGCATACAGACGGATCATAAGTAAATAGGTGATAAAGCTTTTCAATAGAAGATACTTATTTTGGGGACATGTACAGTATGGCACTGGCAAAATATATGTGGTTTTTCTCATTTTTGTAGCACGCTTGCTCACATCAGCCTTGGTCTTTGAACCGGTCTTTCCTGAAACAGAGCCTATTTGAAAGAATGCCTGAGGGCCCGCTCAGGCATTTATAGTTTATGTGAATCCTTCAAGAAGAGGCCATATACAACATGCTTAAGTTACATCAGTGCTGCACCCTGTTGTTTTGGAATTAGTAATAATTCTTTCAAAAGATGGGCGACTACATACTTCTGCATACTCCATGTTTATCTAAAATCTAAAAATCCACTATTGTTGTATGATTTGGTTTTATTGAGAAAGGCCTTTTCAAATGTCATGATAAAATCAAATGAGCAGTAAATACAATTTCAAAAGTTTTTTTTTTAGATTTTTTGCATCATTGCACCCTGTTGCTTCTTCTGAATCTAGAAATACTTTTCTAAGAACCCTTTCAGTTTCCCGTCTCTTTTACATTTAACTAAAAATACTAATTAAACAAGAACATAAAATAACATTCATGAACACCATATAGCAAAATGAATTTCATATAAACATACCAGAACCACTATTACAGAACTGCATTTTTTTTTTCTTATAAAATATACTTTAATCAGAAAAAAACATCGCAGAAGTAAAACATCTCACACATTAACTCTCCAAAAAACAACGGCGGAACGGCGGTGATTGTCCGTTATCAATCGTTGCAAGGGTGGGCGGATTTGCGCTATTATGAGTGTCCCTCCAAACCCTACCACTTGCTGTTCATCATTAATCCCTGTACAGGGTCCATAGTCCTTTCCAGCGCTCCCTTGCCGTGGGATATATACAGAACTGCATATACTGTACAAAAAGTCACTGTCAGCTTTCAAGTACTTAATGATGGCTTCCATCACGTTCATCGGACTGTTCTCTACCTGGAGTTCTGCTTGTGGTTTTCATTCACAAGTTCTTGTCAAGTTTCAACAGTTCTTGTTATGAACTTCTATGAATAATCATATACCTACATTGTGATTTGCATAAGGTTATTGTGCATGCATTTCATATTGTGAAGTGTTTTTGAAGCACTTTTAACAGTTTTTTAAATCTTTCTACACATAAAGAATTACCTATAATGCATCTGGTTTTGTATAGAGATGTTGAATATGAGATGTTTTGAATAGAGATTATGATTTGCATGTTGTCTGAAAGATTCAGTGTTATAAATCTAAATGGAGCCTTTAACTGAATAATAAGTATAGTTTCAAGTTTTGAATGGTCTGAAATGGTCAGTATTAATTGATTAAAGATATATATATTTCTAAATCATGTAATAGAAAACTGTTCCTTGGAAAAAAAATACATTATGACCTAACAGAGATTAAATTAAAGTCACAGAACACAGGATTAAAACAGGATCAAATATGAATATTTGCTTGTTCTCTTCCATAGGCAGCATGGGGAGGCAGCCTTTTAATGTCCAAAAAGCACTCTGTAAAACTAAAGGGAATTGAAAGGTAAATAATACACCATGTATGACACCTGATGTAATAGACCCATTAAGACAACGTTAAGGGGTGGAGACAGTTAGAAATGTGTAATCTGACCCTAAAACAGAATCACTACATTTTGAAAACTGAAAACACGTATAAAACTCTACTAAATTAGTTTTTTACATAATAGGAAAAAGAATGCACTACAGTGTTTGTTCTTTACATCTATGCTCCATTGTACCCATTTTTGCATAAGTAGTTTTACTAACAACATGAGTAAATATCTACTGTTATTTCAAAAGAGACCTTTTTTTCTTAAGTAAGAAAAAGGATCGTGGTATGCTTAACTTTATTTTAAGACTTAATAAGCCTGTAGCTCTTGCAAAAGGGAATCAGGTTTCGCTCGTTACGTTTCTTAAGTGTCATTGTTTGAGACACGTCAATGCAAAAAGGCTGTTTAAGCCACTCTTCACCTAATTTATTATCAGCCACAGGAGAATCATATTGTGACTCAAAAGACAGCCAGAAATGTAGAAATAAAAACCCACCCAATATATTTCAATACAACAACAGGATTGAAGTGAACGTTATTATAAAAATGTGTTTTAGGGCTACCTCTGTTACTTGGAATCCTCATAAAATGATGGGCATTCCTCTTCAATGTTCTGCAATACTTGTGAGGAAGAAGGTAAAAAAGCAGTTATATCTTTGTTTTTGTATTCAGCTTGCTGCTCTGTTTCAGTTTTAGAGAATTTGGTTTTTCTCAGAAGCATCTATATGATGCAAAAGCGGTGCAGGTAGACAAGAAGAAGATAAGTTATGCAAATAGCTATTCAATCTGTTTTTACTTCTATAAACTGTTTAAAACAGGCCTCCTCAAAAAAAGGTTTTCATTTATGGGCAATGTAATAATTTTCTTAACATTAATTAATTTTCTGTTTTATTTTTCTCTTTTTGTCTTTTTTATTTTTACTTTCAATGTGCAGAGTAGGTTCAATTAATAGTGAAAACTATTAATTGCTGCTTCAAAGTATTAAGACGGGAAGCTTTAAGGGAACAACGTGAAGATTGTACAAGGCTCTAATTACTTTGGCAAGGCACTGTACAGCATACACAGTACAGTAAAGTATGTACTGTAGTTTTTCTTATATAATCCACGCTTGTTTATAGTAATGAATGTCTGTGGTTTTGCAGGGTCTCCTCCAATCTTGCAATCAGCTCTGTGCAGAGTATCTCTTTCAGCCTGACAAACACTATGACGTCTCCTATGATACTGGAGACAAGGCCATTCAGTGTGGAAGGCATGTTGATGTTTTCAAGTTCTGGCTGATGTGGAAGGCTAAGGTAAGCACACAGGGTATAGCACTACACATCAAGAACAGCACTTGAAGTTAATAAAATTCTTGTTTTCTACCAAACTGACACACCCAAGAAATAAGCAAGCTACCATTAAATATTTTTACTAATAACACGTTTTTAGTAACTGCCTTGTCTTAGAGGTGGTGAGTCAGGTCATAAATCAGCAGAAAGAATTTCAACCCGGCGTGATACGTTTTAAAGTAAAACTTTTGTCTGATTTGAAATAGAATATCCAAGTTTGAAAACATTGATTCATGTTCTCAAATAACATCTAAACAATAAAATCACAGATTGACGTGCTAAAAATGATGTTTTCATTAATCATTGTGTTTATAGCTATATTCAAGACCTCATGCTAAAACAACAAATCCTAAATGGTTATGAATTGGGATATAAGATATTTCTCTACATAAATACATGATATCTTCTGATGACTTTCTGGTGTGCAGGAGATGAATTGTTCCTGTCTGTTTTAGGGCACAGAAGGGTTTGAGGCACAAATAAACAAGTGTCTGCAAAATGCTCAGCATTTCTACAATGAACTGAAGAAAAGGGATGACTTCGAACTTGTCTTTAAGAGTGAAGTGAGAAAGTTTCCTTTTCAATTTTAATTAACACGCCCAAGAGTATTCCACAATTAACTGCAGAGTGAATAACAGCTTACTATGTAAAACAGATCTGGGATTAATCTGCCTAAACATTGTTTCTTGGTATTGTGCATTACGACATCAAGTTCAAACACCAAATCCTTTTGCATTTTAGCCTGAACACAGTAATGTCTGCTTTTGGTACATTCCACCCAGCCTGAAACAATCACCTCATGGTGTGGAGAGGAACATGAAACTTCACGAGGTAACTAACAGAACTATTGTTCACTTTATAATGTCTGTGATTTACTGTATATCA
This sequence comes from Atractosteus spatula, assembly GCF_055471065.1. NCBI lineage: Eukaryota > Metazoa > Chordata > Actinopteri > Semionotiformes > Lepisosteidae > Atractosteus > Atractosteus spatula. The sequence continues at coordinate 59,022,891 of NC_142711.1, forward strand.
TTCATTACATACAGTAGTAATGAGTAATGGTACATTTGGGCAATGACAGTATCTACTTACCTGCCTAAGTAACATGAAGGTAACATCAAAAACCATAGTTTTACCAAATGTTAGTTTAAAAATAATTAATTAAAAACTTTTAAATTGTTTTAAGAAATTAAATTCTGTACTTTGAAATGCTTGAAAATTATGGGTAAAATGTAAAAACTAATATATATTTTCTGATTGTGTTTTTTATGCAAATCTCTGAAATAATGGTGACATTATTGTACAGTACTGGGAAATGATAAGTGTCTTGCACTGTGTTTGACTTAAATATTCAATGGAAAATAATGTGCATTGCTGTTCCTTTGCATACCAGAAAAAAATAAAAGTATTTTGCAGTGAGATACTATAGTTAGGGTGGGTAGACGTAAATTTTCAAAAGTCTTTGATACACCTCGGTTTTCTACCATTATATATTTAACTTTAACTAGCTTCCAAATTCTTTGTAAAACAATATAAATGTATAGCTATGCTTCTTTGATTTTAAAGGTCGCCCCAAAAATAAAAGCAAAGATGATGGAAGAAGGAACGACGATGGTTGGTTATCAGCCTCTGGGAGAGAATGTCAACTTTTTCCGATGTGTCTTTTCTAATCCGGCCACAAACAAATCAGATGTGGACTTCCTGATTGAAGAAATTGTGAGACTCGGGCATGATCTATAACTGATTTCTGCAATGCATCTCTCAACAGACAGAAAAATGTAGACATCCATCCATTTTCTCACCGTTTTATCCAATACAGGGGCGTGGGGGAGTCAGAGCTTATTCCGGCAACAACGGGACAAGGCATAATACACCCTAGATGGGATGATAGTCCATAACAGGGAAAATGTAGACATTAATAAGAAAAAAGACATCCCACATAAAAATGGTTCCATTTCCTATGATTAAAAATTTTGATCAAAACAAGGATGTTTGTTCTAATGACAGATGTGGATTTCTCAGTTCAGAACAGATTGCAAAGAATGTAAGCATGTTATGCAGTGTTTGAGTCCCTTTATTTTTGTGTTACATCACTTTAGGTGATTGAATAGTGTAGTAACAGAATTATTTGGTAAGATACAGCCTCCAGCCTCCAGCAACATACTGTATAATTGTATGTGACAACGTGTGATTAATAAAAAAAATATCAGATTCAGTGTCATCTATATAATGTATAATCTACTCTATAATATATAATCTATATGTGAGTGGTACATTTAAGCTTTTAACAAAATGTGATTTTTTTGCTAATTCTTGAACTCTTGATTCGTAAATAACTGATACAGTTTATAAAATGAATATTCAATTCTTTCACTGCAGCTGTGCTGCCTTCCAGTATGTGTTCAATGATATATATATAGTGTATAGTACTGTATATAAACGTAGAAACGTGATATTTTCAGACTTTTTGAAGAAGATGTTTTTCTCATCAGAAATATTATATTCTGTTGACGACAACAACCACAATCTAATGCTCTGTGTGATCCATAGTAAACAAATTAGACAGGCAACTTTCCTATTGCTTACTGAAAAAGAAAACAGGCACTTATCACTGTTCTTGTTAAGACCAATAAAGAAGATAGAAACCAAACTGGTAGTGTGATTAAAAACAGATGAAGTATTTCATTTCCAAGACTTTGATGGTCTTTTTTGAATGTTTTTTATTGAATAATATTACTGCTTAACAAATATGAAGTTAAACATGGTAGAGAGAAGAAAAAGGAGGACTCACAACAAAATTAAAATGAAGAGGAGAGGGGCACACCTTGTGTATGTGCCTCTCACATAAAGTAACCAAAGGAGGGTCCAGCTCAGGACCTGAATGATTGGTATGTCTAAAGGTTTTCACTCTCACTCTCACATAAAACCAGTGTGCTGTTGGTCTACTTGGATAGCTTTATCATGTTCTCTCATAACTACTTAGGTTACATTTTTTCCAGCTGCCTACACTGTATCTAGGTTAACTGCTGATACATTGATACTGTATGAGCACAGTAGGACCTGTTGATTACTATTAATGCCAACTTTCTAAGCTTAATGCTCATAAAATAGCAATACAAAGAACATCACCCAACTATTTATCAATGCGTCCCATCAAAAGGGCATTTCCATATATTGTGTAAGGGATTCAGTTAATCACTTCCTCCCCAAATTTTAAATCTTGGGACCCCTTAACACAAGACGTTTCATAAAAATTGAGTAAATGAGTTACTTATCAGAAGATAAAATGTTATTGCAATGGCAGCCTAAACTAGTGTAACAGAATATGGGAAGGTAAATAAAAGCACCGTATTAAGTGGTCATAGGTGTGCAAAATGTTTATACACTTTGAAATTTTACAATTTGTAGTCCTTGACTACTGCTCCCAAGGTGCTCTGGGATCACTGTAGCCGAATTGACTCTTTACACCAGGTCAATTTAAGTGCAGCTGTCTTCTCTTGTCTCTGATTTCATTTGTATAAAATGGGCAATATATTCTACTTTTAGGCACTTGGTTGAAGAACAACTTAACATAGAGAATACCTAAAAGTAAAACTTTTGTAAAAAAGTACTTACAGTTATATAATGAGGTATCTCAAGAAATGACTGGGGAGCTGACGGGGGAACATTGTTGAAAGTCTATCAAGCTACGATCAGATCAGTGTTTGAATACAGACACCAAGCATAGGGATCAACTGCTATACAGTATCTTTATTGTGGTAATTAGATGAGGTACATTGACAGACATTTAGAATATATTGTGATACATTTAGATCAACTCCACTCATAGAGCAGTTGCAGGTAAAGTAATAAATTATTGGCATTGTGTAGAATGAAAATGGGTTTAAACTACTGGATTACTAAATTGATAGGAATTTCAACAAAAACTATCACTCAAGACAGCTGGGAGCAGTCAAACATCTAATATTCCAATATCATGTGTGCTAGAGGACAAAACAGTAAGATTCTCCCTGTGGTAAACCACAAATCAAGGTTTTCACACTAGATTTTACATTTCACAAAGTACAAATATATATAATAATGTTCATTTTACTTAGCTATGTCAAATTGGCTTTGAGCCACACTTAAATTAGGACAGATGAAGGAGAAAACACCCAATCTAGCCTAACTCGTCTCTTTGACAAAGTACAGTACAGTACATCACATCTGAGCCTGTCTGACTTGGAATAATTACCCTGGTCTCCTTGTATTAGATGATATAATATTGTTAGAGGTTTAGATTAGATCATTTTATTAGCCATATACAATTTCTTGCATTAGGAATTTGTCTTTTTACATACCCCAGCTTGCTCTCCATGAGGCACACAGGTGGGGAGAGAGAAGCTTGGGGTCAGAGTGCGGGGTCAGCTATTCATACTGTACAGCAGCCCTGGAGCAGCTGGGTTAATGGCCTTGCTCATGGGGTCCAACAGAGTAGGATTCCTCTACTGGCTGCGGGATTAGAACCACCAAACTTCCAGCCAGAGGCACAGATCCTTAGCCACAGTGCCACCACTCTGCCCTAGGTGACTAAGAACTGTCTGTTAGATTTTAGATTAAGTTTGTGACACTTCTAACTTCAAAGCAGAAAGGATGTTTGCTGAGGTCTGGGGGGGTTCCTCGAGCAGAAACAATTGTAAAGTTTACTTTAATATACCTAGGTCTAGATACTGTACGTTGTGGATTAATGATTGGTAAGGAGCAGTACAGACACACAATATAAGATCACATTAAGAGCACAGAGAGGGTGGAAAGAGGAAGAAACAAGGAGAAGCAGGGAGAAGAGAGAGGAGTCCAGAGGAGCTTGTGCCAGATGAGAGCCCCTACTTCTTGATCATCCAAACCAAACCTGACTGGAGCTAAATATTTGAATCTTGTTCGAGAGAGAACTTGGGTTCCTGGATAAAAGATACCTTAGTTAGAAACGTCTTGGGTTGCGTATTTATGGATAGGGATATAGAGTCCCATTTATTTTGTGGCATCTGGGGTGCAGAGAGAGATATTTAACTGCAGGTTACTTTGTATTTAGTTAGAGGGCAGCTCATCTCTTGTGTTCTGGGTGATCAGAATGTTAGGCCTCTGAAACGCCTTGTTTGTAAATACTGTACATGAAGTTACTTGTGTGTGTAGTGTAGTTTGTGTTTTGTCATTGTGGTAAATATTTGTTAATCAAATATTTGTGTCTGGATTGTTACCCCTCTCAACAAAGCTGTGCCAGAGAACACAGAATTGATGTGCCTCTAATTATACCAGCCACTCGGGTATATTGCTAGAAATTACTTACAAGTTGAGGGTTATGAATAATTATTTCACTTATTGACTAAACTGCTTGGTCAGTTCCTGTTTTTCACCAGTTTTGTAACCCCCATTTGTAACTATCTTTACCTGACTGGGTTTGTTACTATATTAACCTTTCTCTGCATGAGACATATGTTATATGATATTTCGTATGTGATATATACTCTATTGTTATATGATCTTCTTTATTTATATAGTATTAAATTGGGAGCAGTTGTTTTACTGTATATATGAAGGCCATTAAAGTGAAAGAAAATACAAAAAAGGCAGGCATCATTTTAAAGACCATGAGGATGAAAATGAGATAATTGTAAAAACAAAATGTTTTCTATTCTACTGATACACCGACTTTGAAGCTAAACTGAATAGTTTTTTTTATGTGATGAAGTAACAAAGCATATGCCTTTTATAAAATCCTAAAGGGAGAAAGAAAGATTTAATTACCTTCTGTTCCCACTTCCTAACTGAGTCACTGGCATTTACAATTCTATTAAAGGAAGTCCTATCCTTCACTTCAAAAGGCACGGGGAACTTTAATGGACAGTTCTAATATGTTGACTTTGTAAAGTATGAAAAGAAAATGTTTGAGAAGTAAAGACAGAAGAAAGAGAAGATTGCAGACAACAAAAACTCCCTTCAAGGTAAGCAAACATTCAATTCGAGCTGACATCAGTTCACTGACTATGCGTCTTTCATTTTTTCTTTTTTTTAATATCATAATCCAAATTTAAATAATAAAACAGACCATATCTTAGCTGTCAGAATATCTGGGAAAAAATCCTTTCATCCCTTTCCAAACAACAGAAAGGGGAAAACAAACAACAAAAACACTGTACTGTATCTTATAGTTTTGTAAAACAAAATGCTCAGAGCGATTCTATTCCATACCTGTCATGCTAATGTTTCCTTTTGATGAATGAAAAGTAGTTCTATTGTTATTCGTCAAGTGACTTTCCAAGTATCTGTTTTTCCAGTTGAGAAAAGAATGCACAGGTGGAGCTCCAGCAGTCTCCTACAAAGTTTGAAGAGCTGAATGGGGCAAAGGTAAGTCAGAGTATTCTTGTGTAATAGCACCATTACATTTTTTTGTGAGCCTAAACTATAATAATGTTTCTTTATTAGCCCTATACAATTTCTTGCATTAGGAATTCGTCTTTTCGCATGCCCCAGCTTTTCTCCATGGAGACACAGACAGGGAGAGAAGCTCAGGGTCAGAGCACAGGGTCTGCCATTGTACGGCACCCCTGGAGCAGTTAGGGTTAAGGGCCTTGCTCAGGGGCCCAACAGAGTAGGATTCCTCTGCCAGCCACGGGAGTTGAACTGGCAACCTTCCAGTCACAGGCACAGATCCTTAGCCACAGAGCCACCACTCCGCAGTAAGCCTGGGAACTGTAGACATCAAAGCAAAGTTTGTGGATTTGCATAAAATGTACTTTCAATCATGAGTGATAACTACAATCTAATACAGGTTTACATTTTGGGCAGTTCCATGTAAACATTTGAATCAGATTAAAAACAAAAAAAAACATGACACAATCACTTTCAATAAATTACAAAGTGTCTCAGTACTTGGTTGCATATCCATTCAAGGCAAAAACTGAATTAAAACTGTAACCCGTTAATTATCATTCACATTAATATCATACTTGCAATAGTTCTAGATGGCATTGTAGATAAGAACTTCAGGAACTATCTTATTATTCAATAAGACATTAAAGTGCTCAAAAAAAGTGACAAAACAAAGAAAGCTTTTCATTTCATTTTGCTACAGTACTAATTTGGCTACTAATACTTTTATTAGTGAAGGCATAGGAGACACCAGAAACAGTAGAGTGGAGCTGATCGGCTTTATTACAGTGCCAGGTAACCATCCTCTGTATGTCATGTAAAGAGTGTTCTCAGTGAAACACAGGAATACATGGCCTTATAAGCCACCCTCACAGGGGTGTGTACAAAATTCTTTAGTTAGGACTGGCGGAGTGTTAATACTTATATGTATTCAGAATAGTACCATACGAAATTATTGGAGAGTCAAGTCATGTAAAAGAAAATCAGTGAGGTTCATATGACTTGAGATGGAACTTGTGACTGAAACTAGAATAAAACTGTTCACAGACAACAGGCTGTTACTCCAAAGTCACTAATTTCTGCCCAGAGCATTCCAAGTGCTGTTGCTTAGTAACTGAGACAGTGGCCTAGTTGCTGCTTCAACACTTCAACCCTTCTCTCCCACCACACCATGATAAGTTTCACTCACAGACCCATCTTCCCCTCAGAAGCCTGTCTTTCATCATGAGCGTCACAAACCTTCAATTAGTCTTTGCAAAAAAGTTTGTGAACCCCTAATATAATTATGGGAAATACAATTTCTTACTATGATACCCTTGTTTACTTGAAACTTATATTTTTAAATAACCAAAACAGTTTTTGTTTTCAATGTTTTCTAAATGCAATGGTCCATGAAGTTGAAACAACGAATGATTAAGAATCAATATATGTGAAATAACAAGTCGAAACCCCCTAGTTTACTGAGTATAATTAAGGAGGTAATTAGAATAGTTAAATATTGATAACAATAATAGAGGATGGAGTTTAAGCAGCTTTCTCTTGTACAATGTTCAGAAACTTCATCATACAGGTTCCCTAAGATACAACGTACCACAATCAAAACGAATTTCAGCGCACCTCAGAAAAATAGTTAATGCACATAAGTGTGTGATTGGTTACAAAATCAATTCTAAGCATATGGGCTCCAACCGTTCACTGTTACACAGAGCAATCCAGCAAATCATCTAGGAAGTCACAATGAACACCAGAGCAAATTCTAAGCATCTTCAGCCTCTTTCACTGTGACTAAAGTAAAGTGTTTTTGCCTCAGCTATCCGGAAAAGACTGAGCATGAATGGCTTTCATGGGAGGATAGCAGAGAGGAAACCATTGCTTCCAAAAACAACCTTCCTGCTCGTCTCAAGTTCATCAAAGAGTGCCTGGATGAATTTGGTGTTGTATTAGTATATTCTTGTGGAGAATGTCAGGCCATCTATTCATCAGCTAAAGCTGAGCTGAACATGTGTCGTGTGGGTCAATGGCTGAAGAAGAAAAAAAACTGCAATTTGCATCAGCCAAAGTCCAGAAGTAGTAGGGAAGGAGCTCATATCAGCTGTTCATAAAAGGAAACCCTTTACGATAAAGAAAAATGGTCCACAATTCATACACGCCAAAGTGAGAGACTGATAAACAGGTACATGAAATGTCTAGTTGAAGTCATAGCTGCTTAAGGACTTAATGAATCTTAAATACAGTAATTTAACGGTTTAAATGCTTATTCACACAACGATATTTACTCTAAACCAAATATATATTGGTTTTTTTGTGTCATTTAACATATAATTATGTTTTAGGTCTAAAAGATATGAGAAAATAGAACAACAATAAAACTTTTCTCGGAAATGTAGTTTATTCATGAAGACTATAGAATTACCTATAAAACCACTTCGCAAATTGTCCCTTCGTTATTGCTTTTGCTAACTTCTTGTTACATCTGGCAACAAAATCTGTAGTTCACATGGTTTATCTTAAATACTACCAGTTACATTTGATCTAAAACATGAAATAATGGAATCATTGCTGTTTGAAAACTTCATTCTATGCAGATAGAAGATGCTCTACAGCCTTTTAAAAATATTTTAATGGAATCTAAATAAATCTTCTCAGATCTAGTTCCTATCTTTTACGTGTGGTTAAATTACAGACAAGTAGCGACCACCACCCTAAATCTCCAGAATCGTGTAACTCAGTACCGCTGCTACCATCTAGTGGAAGAAATTATAAAGCTGCACTCATTTACTTAAAGGACTTGTTTTAACTTTCTTTCTGCTACTTGAAATTCAATTGTTAGGACATTTCAGAATACTGAAACCTCTGTACCGATTGATGTAATTTTCAGAACAAATCTCAGTGAACAAGAATGATCAGTGTTTTTAATTCTAATTGAAATTGAATATATATGAGTAACAATTTCACTGAAAAATTTAAGACAGAGTATATACTGAATATTTAATTTAATTTAAGGTGCTGTTACTTGAACCAGCTCAAATAAAGTGAAGTATACTACCCGTGTAATATTAAATGAAGCTTAACGTGCAATGTTAACGTGCAATGTTACCCTGATGTTCTGGCTCTTACCAGTTAAAATATGTATTACTTTCCCGTAAGATTTCACACAGTTTGCACAAATAATTATGGTTGAAGCATTTTGATTGAGAAATCGATTAGGTTTGGAAATTCGTATGATAAAGACTTAAAGACATAAAAACTTTCACTGAAAAAAACACATTACTACTGTATCTTAAATTACACAATTTCATGCCTGTAATGTTTACAGTTGGGTAGGTTTAATTTCAAATAAATATTCAGAATATCTTCTTTTCCACATTTTCATTTCTTATTTAACAGAATAATCGGACAATCTTTGTAAACTCTGATATAACATAAACGCACTTAAGTTCTGAATTCTTCCGAAGAAAAAACTAAACAGAAGCAGCTAGCGAAACAATTTAATTTGCTAATGTGAAAGCGACACCTGCTGGTGAATGGTTATTAATACAAAAAAGAGATTAACCCCTGTGTAAGAAAAATAACGAGTTATCATGTCAGAAACAAAGCTCTTTAGTAATAATTAAAAATATAATATAACATCATTACATAGCATATTATTGGACAGAAGCCAAACACATTACCGGTGTAAAGAAAACACCAGGTCATAAAGCAGGCCAGAATGCTTAGCGGTTATTTTTCAGATTTTATGACTGAAAGGAAAACATACAGTACAGTACTGTATAAAGGGTGAAGGGTAAAACGCAATTTAACTTCTAAAACCATCATCCTTATTTTTTTTACCTTTTTTATTGTCATCAACTGTTAAATCAAGAGATATTTCCTCTACAGCTACATATATTATGCATAATGTAACACATTATGCACAACCATTAAGATATACTGTAGTTTGAACAATTTCACATCTTGAAATAGTGCCTTTACAGTATATATTAAAATAATATAACTTGGTGAGACTTACTATAGCACTAAAATAATCAGACCCAAGGTTTGTTCTTCTACAAATCAAGAAATTATGCTTTTCACTTTAAAAAATAATCAATGAAAATACTTAAAATGACTAGAAATGACAGATTATCTCATTCTGCCTGACGTTGGAGAATATTGAATGAAGAATATTTTGTGTAAAATCAATACTTCAGAACTGGTAACTAGAATCACTTTAAAGTTTGAGCTACACAGTACAGTGTTCTGTTGAGAACATGAAACAATTAACTAAAATAGAAAAGGCACAAAGGCAGATTGCTGGGGATGTTTAGTTTCCATTGCTAATGTTTTTAAAAAATATTGAAATGAACTTTTTTTTTAGGAATTGCCCATCTTTGGTATCAACATTTAAGTTTATTTTACACACCATATCCTGCAAAATGCTGTAATTTTAAAACATGTTAAAATAATTCGGAAAAACACATATAAAAGTAGAAAAGAAATAGCTGGTGTTGTAATTAGAACTCCTGCATTATTAAGTGGTTTTGAGATAAATATTATTGTGGTTTTCACTGTGCATTTGCACTACTCATATTTTAAAGTTTGTTGTTTGAAAATCACATTGCATAAAGGAATGGTCTAAATAAATTAAATGTTTTTTCTACTAATAACATCTGGGTTACTGGATTATAAATAAATGCAAAACAAATAAATGGTTTGGTGAAACTGTCATGTTGAGAATGCTGTGAAAATAAAATAGTGTGAATCCTGGCCTGTTCACAGTTGTCTCATGTTGAAGACATTGGTGAGTTGGTCCTTCAGATACTCTATTTGTCTTAAGTCAGGAGACAAAGCTGACTATGACAAGACATTAATCTTACTTTCTTGAAGTTGTGTGCTGTGTTACAGGAAAGGAAAAAAAACTGGCTCAAGGACTTGGTCAATACATTATTGCAGCTTTCATAATGGTTTATGTTTGCAGTTCAGATTCAGTGTACTGTTTTCTGTACTGCTGCTGGCAGTCAACACATACCATATGGTAAACCATATGCTGAATGTTGTCAAAATGCATCAGTTCAAATTTGGTGACCCCTCTGCCTAATGGATTGTGATTTGAAAAGATGAGAATTTTCTCTGTGCAATGGTGTTAACTGACAATGTTAACCATTTTATCTGTTCTGATAATGGAATTATTTCTGTTAGTAAATGGAATTGCTGCACCATTGCCAAACGACTGAAGACAGGCAGGGAAATACCACTTTTCTACTTCAGAGGGCAAGCTGCTCACAGCTTTGAACACTAATGGAGATGGAGAAAAAAAGCAAGGAAAAAAACTTGCATTAGTGCTGGAAATAAATCCAAATCCCATCCGTAAATGTTTTAATATACAGACTTTTAAAATTTCTTTGCTAAACAGGCAGAAAAAATAAGAAAAAAGTACCTTCTTCTGAGTTATTAAATGAATAATTCCTTGCATTTATACAGCCCTTTTTATCTCAAAGGCTTTACATACAATACATACATAGGTGGAGACCCAACTTTGTGATGCATGACAGTCATTGTCTACCAGCAATCTCAATACATTGCAGACCAGGTGAAAACGGACTTTGTCAGTTGAATTAAAGTAATGTAACACTGCTTCTGTTTAAAATTTCTAGCAGTCTACAGTGTTTTCTAAATTCACGTAAAGAGTAATAAACACCTGTTTCAATTCTTTCCTGGGACAAAACACCCTGACGATGTGAACAATGCAGTTGTGCCACTTGCAACAGTTTCACTCACCTGTGAGGGCAGAGATGACTCAGGCTGGTAAAAATTTGGGTTCTGTAGCAGAGCTAGTTTGGGCACGGTGACATCATCGCCCATCGGAGACCCGGGTTCGCGCCCAAGTGCTGCGGGACGAACCGGCAGGCTGGAACGGCGAGGGCACGAGCCCGCATGGAACCGTGACGGTCACAGTTACCACCAAACATTCCAGTAAAACTGGACTGGGAATGAACATTATTTTCTTTACATGTTTGTAAACGCTAAGCCTAACATTTTTAGGGAAGGAGATAACGATGATGATTTTTGCTGTTGATAATATATCTTATTATTGTTAACCAAAAATTTGATTAAGAAAAACTAAAACTAAAGAAAACTAAAAACTACTTTGATAAAATGAAAACTCAAGAAACAAACAGCAATTTCCATCAATATACTCCTTTTTGGTTCCTGAGTGTTACATCCAAGTCTGAAACAATGTTTCTGTAGACAAAATTTAGAAATTGTTTTAATTTCTGGAAAGAGAAATATAGAAAAAACAACTAGTGACAAACCTCAGTAAAAACGTATATATTATGGGTGTGACACCCCCAGCAACTCGGTAATAGTGCTCTTAACAGCTCCTACGGTTTGATTTTCTCGTAGCGAGTTCCCAGTCGTAGGGGTGGGCAGTAAGCCAGGTGTGTAATTGTGAGATAATGTGTCCATTACATGTTATAGCGCAATACTAAGTTGTTTACAATATTTGTTTTTAAGGTATTTTATATTTTTACCTGTTTCATTTTTGTAAATTTGTTCTGTATTTATAAAGAAGAATGATATTTTTGAAGATGTTTATTTGTGGAAAACAATGCCTGTGTTACACTTTTAAACATATTTACTTGCTCGTCCTCCATGTTGTTTGTTTACTTTCGTGCTGTGTTCCTCCTCCTATTCCGGTGTGCTCCACGTTGATTGGCTGCCAAAATGAGGTGACCTCGCGGTACTTTCGAGGTACATTAAGAGACACATTTGCATTTCATATTTTCTAGGAGGGTTTATTAGCTCTGTGTGGGACATCTTTAACAACACTTTGATTGAACTCTAAAAGCACTGAATCATTCAGTAGTTTGTCTCCTGCTCCCACGCATCAGTAAAGGGTACATTTTTTCTTTTTACTGCTTAAAGTTTGGATTGGTTGGGCTCACAGAGGTTATTACCGTGTATAGTACTATATAATAAAACTAATTATACATAATAGTTTGTGTCTTAATGTGTCTTTTACAATAATCAAAGAAGAGCAACAGAAGCCACATATTTTCCTGAGGAGAGGGTGTAGTATCGTCACTGTTTGGTCAGATGTTTTTTTTCCAGACATTAACAGTGCATGTAGCATAGTCACTGTCTCATTATAAGGCTTGCTGCTAAAGCTGCTTGCAGTGATTTCCAAACATCCCTTGGCTTACTCTGCCTGGTTACATGGTTACCATACATCTTACCTTTATCCAAACCCCCATGCAGCTCTGAATTTTTCTCAAATGTATTCATATCTGTGCTCCAGGGTAAAGCTCAAGCTCAGCATCCAAATGCAATTTTTTGTTATCACTGTTCTAATAATAGGTTTTCACCCAGATACCTTGGGAACACAAGAGGTGGTTTTCTATACAGCATAAAGGATCAGGATGTCTGTTTTCTCTGATATCAGCATCTGATTATTATTCACTGGTTTTCTGAGAACAAAAGAGGGCAAGTAGATTCAAATGACCACAACAGTCTGTCACAATTGCAATTGACCACACAGCATCAACACAGTGTTTTAAAATAGATAACACAATTATAAAATTTACATGGGTTTTCACATAATAAGAGAAGCTGATATGACAGCAGCTTCTTTCTGATTTATCATTCTGGTTCATCCCAGAAACCTCTGGGGTTCTAAAGAGGTCAAGAAGGTTTTTCTTGCATTTTACTGTGCTTTTAGATGTATGGGCTATCACCAAATCACCAAATCACCCATTTCCAGTGCTGGCTCTACATTGTTGTCTGGAACATTGACTTGTGTGCTGCTCTTCCTAAATTGCCAAAGTTTTAACCATAAAAAACGGACACATTTTTTGTCCGTCGCAGCCACATTCAGTCTTATTAAGCCAAATGTAGCTACCGGGACTCCCACATGTGCAGGATACTCTGTGCCACGGTTTTCTGTGATCTCTGGGGCTCTGCCCGAACAAAGGGTTGGCTTCACTGCATATTTTTCTCATGTCTTTGTCTTGTCCATCACTATTGTTTTTCACGTGAGTCTAGGTCTCCCTCTGGCATTTCCCTACAGTCTTCCATTTTAGTTCAGATCTTTTATTGAAGTTTTACAAGAGGAACAATACATCACAACAAACTACTGAACAGAGGTTTTAAGTTACAAATTCCCTAAGGAGATCCCCCTCCTACTACACTCTAAACTATAGAAATATGGAAAAAGGTATTAAAAGTTCTGCTCTTATAAACTTTTTTTGAAAAGTTTTTTTGAAAACTATATTACAACCAACATTTAAAAGGACTACAAACAAGCTATAGCAATAACCGAGATAATCACCCTTTTATCAACTTATTATACATTTTTTTATTTTTATAGTATGTTTAAGATTTATTTGACTTTAATTGACTACATGATGTACTCCTGCTCAAAAATAGTATGGTTTGTTTTCTCTGTTTTTATAAGAGCAGAACTCAACATTATTAACATGTACAATAAAGTAGAATAAGAACCCTGTAAACATTTTATCATTAACATTAAATATTGAAATACTTCTGTATTGAATATTTGCAAGGTACACTGTCTATGTAAGATACTATATGCATTATTTAGTGTAATACATATTCTTACATATTTGCACATACAGTATGCTACATTAGTTAAAATAGTTTTAAAACCGATCACAAAGAATGAACATTTTGGAGGATGGGAAGAAACCAGAGAATTAGAATGATCTATATTTCCCAAGTAAATTTCATGAACAAGGAATTTACTCTAGTGTACTTGGTGCTGCAAAAATGTTCTACGTATACCACATGTAAACAAGACTAATAAGAAAGTACACATATAGTACTGTGTACCTAGGAATTCTGGTTAAGCAAAAAGACAGCCCTAGGAAAGAGGCTGTTCAATTACAGAGTGGTTCTGGATTTAATAGACCAGTACCTTCTTCCTGAGGGAAGGTTATGGAACAGGTGGTAACTGGGGTGGGAGGGGTCATCAGCTAGCTTCCCTGCCCACTTCTTTGCTCTGGAATTGTACAAATAAGCAATGGAGGGCAGATGACAGCCGATGATCTTCTCCACAGAGTGAGCAACACACTGCAGTTTGCCTATGGAGCGGGCATTGTCAAACGCAAGATTTACAGAACCAGTTGGAAAGTTCTCAATAATGGCTCTGTAAAGCTGTAGACTGGAAGAATTGGTTGAAAAACACCAAAGTTTTTCATCTGGTGCAAAAGGTATATTCTCAGCTGTGCTTTCTTTGTGATACTGTTGATATTCACATCCCATTTAAGGGTATTGGAGCTCATAATTCACAGAAACGTAAAGGACTCCACCAAACTCATAGCCACATCATTGCCTGTCATCATTGAGAGCATGCTAACACCAGGAGTACCTGCAAACTCCATGCCTGAAACTTGAATTGAACCTAACAATGGAAGCTAGCTGTGAAGTAAACATATTAACATACAGTATATAATATTTCTTGGAGATCACATAGAAGGCTTGCAAACATTTTTCAGAGTGGGCACACTTACCTAACCAAAAGAAATCAAACATATTTTATACAAAAAGGGTAGGACATAAGCAAAAAACAACCCCAAAATAGAGTCTTAAATAACTGAATCTTCTGTGAACAGAAGACACTTCTTCATACAACAGGTTGTGGGAGCCTGGCAAAAAAATACTCAGCCATGTTGGAAAGGCCTCTTACTGTATGTCTCTGTATTATGCTCTTATGTCTTAACCACTACACCGCAGTTGGAACTGCCCCTCATATACCTTCTTAGCTTCACTGGTTTGCCAGTTGTGAGAGCAGGGTGTTAGGGCTGCTGGCCATAATACTTGTTAAAATACATCTCACCATTGCACATGTATCACACATTTCAGACTCATCTCCTCAATCTTGTTCTACAGCAGATACCATTACCCGTAATATATTATATGTCATCTGGTGTTGTCATTCTTTTGCTGATGAAGCTAATGAAAAGAAGCTGCAAGATAACTCATCTCTCCACCTATTATCTGCTGATTTCCTTGTCAAATTACTGTATAAGATTGTTTATCAAAATATTTATAAGTATTATTATATTTAGTAGTATTATATTTATATATTTATAAGTTATAATAAAAATGAATGTTTATTAAATTAACTACAGTGTAGCAAAATTAAGTAATTACATTTAATAATTTTAATTTGTGTTAATAAGAAAAAAAAACAACCACCTAGCAAGTAGGCTGACTGTTAAGATATCAGTTCCTAGGACAGGATATATTCTAGATATGCTGCACATCAGTGGGTGGTGTTAACAGGCTGCTTTATTTTCAACACATTGCTGCTTATGTACCAGCATATGTAAGGGGTATAAGGAATACTGGATTTTTAGACTGAACATGCAGCATTAAATGATGATTAGTGTAATTTAAAATACAGCCCATCTATTTTACAGTATTATTAAAGTATCTTTGACGTTTCAGATCTTTTTGATTAAAAATTAAAAAAATATGATATGGGTGAAGAAGCTGTGCCAAGACTGCTAAATAAATAAATGCATGAGTTTTGCTTTCAATTAAGCGTTTCAAAATCTACATACATCCTGCTAATAAATCACAGAAAAATATGTTATAAATTTTCGCATTAGCTTCCTAAAGTACAGGTTTTGATATTAGGTATACTTTTTAATTTATTACTTCACCCACCATAATTCTTAATCACAATTTTTAAGTAGGCTATTTAAATGTATCCAAAAATGACCACCCTGGAGATTGTGGTAAGTATGTTGTTCTTGAATTTTTTATTAAAACAAACAGAATGCAGCCAAACTGCTGCCAAATCACAACAAAGAAGCATAAGCAAGGAAAGCAGAAAGTGCATAAAAGAACAGTCAGATATTGTCCCCGTTCTGGGAGCTTAATTATGAGGAAAGAACATGAGAACTGATCTCTGCTGATTTAATTGAATGCACAATGAGAATGAAATAAAGGCATGGTTTCAAAAGGTTAAATACCCTGGATATGGCCATGCTGCTGAAATTATATGTAATTCTTATTAATTGTATATTTTTATCAAGTTTTCTGCTTTTATGTTTTTCAGCAGTATGTGTGAGATTTTGCAAATGAAAAGAGTATGCTTGAGTTGGGATTACAGAGACAAAAAGACAAAACTTAATTATGTGAACTTTCTTAAACTGAATGATTGTGTGAGATGACTTCATTAATTGTCTGGCAATTAATTGTGTGTTTTGTGTTACTCTTGAAAAACAAACTGTCCAGCTTTCACAAACACGTTGTCCTTTCTTCTTGACACTCATCTCTCAGATCAGGTTCTTTTTGTGGTGAAGTGTTCAGGATCCTTTTAATAACACTTACTGTTCGGAGTATGGGAGGATTTTTCAAGAGCATTTCAATATATTTTAAAATGATACACTATATTTATAAAAATATCATCATCCGGTTTCAAGGTGCTGAGATCCTTACATCAGACTGTTCCTTCGTCTGATGCAATAATATCCTACATAAGCTGGTGTTAATGTTGTACTTCTTCGATGTTTTTCCATCCTCCTCTTGTGTTTATGCCATGACTGAGCTTGGAGAAAACAACTTTATTTGAAGTCTGGAGTGGGACATACGGACAACATGACTGGTCCAGCAAAATTATCTTGATCTTTCCTTTGATGGACAGCACAGTTATTTCAAAATATTTAAGAAGAGCATGATATAAAGGTGTGAAATGAGCTTCGCTTCTCTCTCTTTAAAGATGTTTTTTGAAATCTGTTTTTTTTAACCTCTTTAAAGAGATTTTTGATCAAAATCTTTTTGATAAAAGAGAGATCAAAATCTTTGAATTCTCTCCTCAATTCTTAAAATTCAAGGACTCGGAGCCTGGAGTCCTAGGACTATAGATTATTCTGGTAACACTCAAAAAGCCTTGTATATCATGGATATCGGTGAAATTCTGGATTTCCTGTGCCTTGTCTTCCCACAATCTGGTCATCATGTTATTGATTCTCCTTTGAACTTCTATTGTGACTTTCTGGTAACCTTTTTTCTTTTGTTTGGAGTTACTTTTGTTTTGACAAGCAGAGAACGGCCTTGAGCTTGCTGTTGAACCACCCCTGAATCCCCTAATTATTCTAATCAAACTAGTCTTGATGCTTCCTGGAAGAGACTTTGACTACAATTCACAGGCACAGATGACACCCCAAGCACAACTGCTACATTCCCGCTGTTGTTAGCTTGAATTTATTAGTCTTTCATTGACACTTCAATTTAATCTTCTGTCGACATTCAGCCACAGCCACAACTTGGGAGCCAGTTTGATGGACATGATCAAGGAGATCAGTATAACTGTTTCAGCACTTTTCACTTTTTGGCAAAACACATAGAATGTGGACATCTTTCCAGTCCAAGGTATAACACTGTGGTGCAATGCAGGGACTGTCTGGTGTGGGGGGCGGAGCCCCGGATTAAGGGAAACGGATTGGCGTTGAAACAACACATAACGCGAATAAGTGGAATGAATGGCAGGTGTAGAAGTGGTTTAAAACTAGCCTGAATACTTCCTGGAAGAGGGAAAATATCCAGCAGGACCTCAGTCTCGCTGTGGCTGTAGTGGTGAGAAGACGTGGGAGACTAGCTCTCCCAAATGCAGAGGCCCTGCTGTGAGAGAGCCGGACTGAAGCATGACAGTAGCG
Source organism: Atractosteus spatula (assembly GCF_055471065.1). Taxonomy (NCBI): domain Eukaryota; kingdom Metazoa; phylum Chordata; class Actinopteri; order Semionotiformes; family Lepisosteidae; genus Atractosteus; species Atractosteus spatula. Next base: position 59,040,929 of record NC_142711.1, read on the forward strand.
GGTGTGAGACGCTATTCGCTGGAAGAGCTCGCCGCCATGTGTGATTGAACAAAGACTTGATTACCTGCTGCAGAAACCCCATGAGGGGGTGGAGAAGAACAATAATCTCCAGAGGGGATTGTGAGAGCTCCATGAAGTTGGCCCTCTGCAGACAGCACAAATGATGAAACCCACCTCATTCATTAGTGCTGCGTTTGTGCCGGTTTGTGCCATTGAAAGTAACTTCCCAGCTGCTTTTGTTTTGTCTTCTTTTTTTTGTGGGGGTGACCTTGCCCAGACCCTCAAGTGACCCACAGATCATCTCCATTTCTAAAATATTATTATTAAATGAAATAATGCTGTTATGCTTATTTGTTTTTAGCAAGATGTGATAAAATGCATTAAAACATTGAATGTCTTAAAATTGTTCTACATAGAAAAGTTAATTACATGGTAATCAGAATCATTTTTGCATTCATATAATCTTGATTTTAACATTGGTCTATGTGCGTTTTATGTATCTTTTTCAGCCATACTAATTCTAACATTAATGCAATAAATGCGCATGCTTATTATTAATTCACAACCCATATTTGCATTTATTACTGTCAATACTCCTTTAAATGATTATATTCATCAACATCCTTTTTCCTCTGTATCCTAGCATAACTTCTTATTTCTTGGTAACATTAATGCTGAATGCAAATTGACTACTAAGCAGTGAATTTCTGGGAAGGGATAAAACGTATGGTCATCCATAGGATATTTATTGTTAATGTCTCTTGACTATGGGATACAGCTTTAAACTTTTTGTCATGTACAGAATTTGCAGTTTTCAGGCACATTTCTGCAGCTTTTTAGAGTGAGAAGGCAATTTACACTTTATTCTAGACATACTGAGTTTCCTATTGTATGTGCAATATGAGTGATCTGAGCAAGACAGTAGGACTTTCTCGATATCTTGTGCTCTCACTGTGATGCTGAGAAAATGTAGTCATTCTGAACTTCAAGCAAACCAAGCCATTGCCTATTAATCATATTTTCAAAATGAGTGACTTTTATAAAAAAAAACAATTTTCTTTGCTAGGATCAAGTTCAGTTTATGACAATGCAGGTGTGCATAAAGTCAATATTACTCTCATAACCTCAGCTGCATAAGAGATATTCATGAGCATTCAGGGTCATTGGGACCTGCCTGGAGTTGTTTGTTCCCATGGTAACAGTGAGACTAATTCACACCTGTCACACTTTACACCATTCAGGCAATAAGAACTAGTGCTTAAGAAAAGAAAGGATATAGCAGACCTGTTTTAAACAGACTATTCTTTTCCATAAGTAAAAAGCTGATCAACATTAACATGATGGTTGCTAAACTTAAATTGGTAGAATTGCATCCTTAAATACGCCTTGTTTTACTCTTGTAATGTATAACACTTCTGATGGGTTCAATCACTGCAACACATGCATGCTTTTTGCATAATCTGTTCCTAGACCAAAGCTTCAGTAGGTAGATGGCACAGACAAGAATAATTACTCATCTGTTACTGATGAGTCAAAGACCTACGGGAAGTGAAACAGTGGTGTCAGCATTCATTTAACTGTGATATACCAAACAAGTCTGAGAGACAGCATAACCAAGGCAGCCTTTTACTATCCTAATAGCTTCATTTTCTGTAATGACTGATGGTCGTTAATGTTATGAATTTAGGAAACACCACCATCCTTTCAAAAAGTATCAAAAAGCTGGTCTTTCCTGGTAAGAGTCATGCAAGCTCAGAGTCTATCCTGCAAGTGAAAGACATGACTACACCTTAGAAGGGATGCCACTCCATCACAGGGCACAAATGCACATGGTCAGTTTAGACACCATTTAACGTCTATCACGACTTTGGATGGTGGAATGAAACCACAACATCAGGAAACAAACCTGTGGTTTGAGCTGCATTCCGTACCTCTGATCATTATCACCTATGGCAGGGTTGCCATATCACCCTGCAACTCACAACTGGCAAGCCACTGAAGCTCAGCAGGTGTGAGCCTGATCAGTCCCTGTATGGGAGACCTCCTGGAAAGCTAAGGTTGCTGCTGGAAGAGGTGGTAGTGGGGCCAGTAGGCGGCACTCACCCTACGGTCCATGTGGGTCCGAATGCCACAGTATAGTGATGGGGACGCGATACTGTAAAATAGCTCCGTTCTTCAGATGAGATAAAACCGAGGTCCTGATTCTCTGTGGTCATTAAAAATCCCAAAGAGTTTCTCAAAAAGAGTAAAGGCGTTACCCCGGTGTCCTGGCCAAATTTCCCAGTGGCCTTTACCAGTCATGGCCTCCTAAAAATTGCCACTCATGATTTGGCTTAATCACTCTGTTCTCCTCCCCACTGATAGCTGATGTTTGGTGAGCGTACTGGTGCACTATGTCTGTCGTCACACCATCTAGGTGGGTGCTGCATATTGGTGGTGGAGAGGAGAATCCATTACGTGTAGAATAGATTAGAGTGACCAGAAAAGAGCTATATAAGTGTAAGGAATTATTATTAGTATTTATTATTGTTACCTTTGATGTTTACAAAGAGTGTGATTAGAGCATTGATAACAAAGTTGCATGACTACAAGTCCCATAAGACATAAGGTTGAATGTCACATCCAAAGGATGGCACCTCTCACAACACCAGTCACCAGGCAAGGGCATTGTACTGGAAATTCTGATCGAGAGGAAAGAGTGCCATATGTTAGTGATAACATACTGTAGGTTATATTCAACAAGAACAGTCCATGGCATGAAGTTACAAGGCATACATAACTACATCCACAAAGCTCATCTTAAAACATAATCTTGGGAGAAATTAATCGAAGCAGAAAGACAGAATCCTCAATACAATTTTGAAGAGCCTTGCCTTTATTCCTGAAGAGAAAGGACGATATCATGGACAATAAATGTTCTTGTCTGGAGGACAAAAGATTGAAAAAGACAATGCTAAATAATAAAAGTTGAAATTATATATTTTTGTCATTCCTGCTGCAAATACTGTTTGTCACAGCTCGTTAGTATATTTCTATTCACGTGCTGAAGTACATTCTTAGCCAGCTTTGTTCATCAACCGAACACTCTTAGACCACATTGTATTTAATGAACAAATGTTTTCCTAAGCATTTAAATATGCCAGCTGTTATCAGAATTAGTTTCATTATATTGTCAAGTGCGAGTTTTCATGTAAACTAAACCATGGTAAACATAAAGGGTATTTAATGGAAATGGCTTTGTCTCAAGGAATTTAATATACATACTGTAAGTAAGATATACAGTATACAGTATTTTTTATGTGTTAAGTGGGAATAGGCTGTATACAGTATAAACAAATAAAAATAATTTCTCACATAGAAAAAAACAGTATGCTAATTTATTTTTTACCTAAGAAAGAAATCCATCTGAAATATTTCTCCTGATTTCTTGTAGCACAATGCTAGTTGATGGAAGGAGATTTGAACAAAACTGATGGAGTGAACTTTTTGTTTTCCAAGCCCAGGTGGCAGATGGTGAATTAATTAAAGGACGGTACTGATTGTATTTGAATATGACCTTGCCCAATCGTTCTAATGTGCTTTTTTGTATTATTTTCAATGGTATGTAACTAGATGATGTCAAAAGCACTGGGTCTTGTTGTTCAGGATAATTGCAGACAAATACAAAACATTTTCATGTTCCTTTCATTCTGATTTTTGTATTATTCTTTCATATTTGTTTGTCTCTATCCATCTGGCACACCTGTTAATCAATACTATTCTGCTTTCCAAGTGATTATTTTTTGATGTTCACAGCCATTTCTGACTTTACTCTGGGTCCAAATTCCAATTACTTCCTAATGCTACTTCATTGTCGTTGTCTTTTTCACCCTTTTTAATTACAGATAATCCTTGAGATCCTCCAGACACTATAAAATGGATCTCATCATCACATAATTAATTCACCACTGCAGAAATTGGGTACTGCAATTTGTTTTTATCTTATAGACACTCTATTGTCTCCATGAAAGTTCAATACTCCAAGAATCCAATGGAGTGCTCTTGTTCTGTAGGTCTTATGTCTTTAACTTGATGGCTTGAAAAGCATGTTTCCACAGCTGTGTGGGCAGAAAGAACTGTAATCACAATAGTCTTTTCCTTCTTTAGGCCTTCTGTTATGTGCCATCTCATGTTTAATACCCATCTGTTGCCCTACAGCTCAGGAAGTTATTGTTATACTTTTCAGATGTCAGTTTGAGCTCAGAATAATCTAATACCACTATTTCATCATGCAAATTATTGTTTGTTAATGCATGGAGACTGCATTTTAGTTCAGATTCATGAGGTGTAAAAATAGTAGTGAAGTCCACTGTTTAAATTATTCAGTGACACCTAGAAAAAGCAAGCACTGTTAGTATAATTGTCCCTTTAAAATCTCAGATATTTGATTCCCTTTGTCAGAGGAATTAACTGTCACAATTAAACCAACTCTCATAATCAAATATGTATTGGGAAAATGATGTGTTATATCTGACAAAATTAAAATATCTAGCTAACTTCCACGATAAAGACAGTAGGGCCAAACTGTTATGTATATTTGCAGAAAGTAGTTTGTAAATGTTTTTTTAACTAAACCATTTTTATAGCAAGACATTTCATTGTGTTATAACTTTGATCAGCAATAACCAAACAAGTCTTTGTCTTGAACCATTAGAATGTACACAACTGATATTTTGTCATGTAAAAACTTCCCTTTGAAAACATAGGAATATAAGAAGTTACAAATCACAGGAGGCTTTTGGTCCTGTGCTTTAGTTTATATGATATGAGGATCTCATTTAGTTGTTTCTTGAAGGAAGCCAGCATATTGTCTTCAAGAACATGGTTGGATAACTTGTTCCACATTCCTGGGTAAAGAACTCTCACAACCCGTTCTGACCTTCCAGCCATATTCAGAGCTCGATAATATAGCATTCAAGACCAAAGTGGCCAGGCTTACAATCATTGTAATTGCTCAATCCTAAACATGTGAGTTAAAGAAGGCAAACGGGTGATGTGAAATTAAAACAGTTCCAGTGGAGCCAATCCACCTGTAAAAACATGATTATAATATAAATAAAATGATCAGTCTCCTCTTGAAAACCTTGCAGGTTGCATGCATTATACCTTAGCTTCTGCTGATGTGACAAGTAAAATGGTTTACAGAAAGTTAATGTGTCAGGCCAAATCAAAAATGAAGCAAAAATAGATATAGCTCATGGTTAGATCTACTACAGCATAGGCCTTCTACTGAGCGAGAAAGATTCTAAGCACTACAGAATATATTGCTCAGTTTTGTTGCTCTAAGTTGTCCTGCCTTAAGTGTTTTTCTACTCATGTTTTATTTTTTACCATTCAAAATAGTTTCCATGAGATGTCATAGCATATTATATAAAGATCATTGACAAGCAGGGAATGAAAATACACAGTAACCTGCTTGACACAAACAATGAACATGATAGTTTCATCTGTTATGGCAACAACACAGATTTTTCCCTCCTAAAGCCCCCTGATAAAATTATCCTTCAGCTAATTGAAATAAATTATTGAGCCTTATACAGATACATTCTATGCATGTATTGCTAGGAGTACTGGGCTGTACATGATTTCCCATACTGAAAAATGAAATGACATTTCAAGACCACTCAATGCTGCATTTGCATTATTAAAGAGATCTCTAAAACTTATCCCCAAAAATAGCATACTTGAGGACTTCTACTATTGCTACACAAGAAGCATTACGCTACTATAGCATGTAAGCTCTCTTTACAGCTCTCAGCTGAAAACTCAATTAGCCCTTTCTAAAATCATAAGAACTTTCATTATAAGAAAGCTGCTTATTCCTGGGTCATGATATCCTGGAGCTCATTCAAGAAGTGCACTGAGCAAGGCAGGACTACAACTTGGCCAGGACATCAGTTTATTGCAAGGCACACACAAGCAGTGGATAAATGCCTATTTACCTGGACAGAACATCTTTTTAGGTACCCATCATGACTGAAACTATACTTAAACTTATTATTTATTTTTCAAACTGCAGAATGATTGATTTTGAAAATAAGCATGGTGGCAAATTTACATAGGGTCATATACTGTACAGTACTGTTAATTTGTGATATTTACAGAGATGAACATATGTCAAAGTATCTCCTGTGGAAATATTTAACAGTTTGTTTTGGATCTGCGTCTCCTGCTTAGTGTGTACCTGCAACAGAATTATCATTTTAATTTATTTGTGAGCCTCTCACTTTCAATTTGCCAAACATTAATGGACTAAACTTGTCTTGCAGTGGAACCTTCAGATTCTATTAGCCCAGTTTTCACAGTAAATATACACAAGGTAATCCAACAGGGGTTTCTTTTACATATTTAATATAACCTCAGAATGCTCTTTCCCATTTTAGAAAATGTCATGTATGATTCCGGAATAACAAACTAATAACTTAAGCAAGCCTTAGCTTTAGTCCTTAATCCCACCACTGGACAATGGCTGTTCAGACCAGGTGGACAATTAAAAGACCAAGTTCAACAACACCAATGTTCAGCATTTTTTCAAGGCACAATGATGACACATTTTCTGCTAATCAGCCATGTGCTAAATATAATTGAATTTAGAAGTTGAATTATTTTATTATCAGGAATTCACTGATCCCTGATAAAGGCTGTAGCATATCAGATTTATGGGTTGCTCATTTGTCTGGCACTGCATGGAAGAGTGAAAAAAAGATCTTTTACTTACTCTTTCATTATTGGATGTGGGTACCTTACATACTGTACAAACATACATTAATTAAAAAAGCTACTAACAATAGAAAACTAATTAACAGCAAGGCCACTCCATAAGGCCGAGACCAGGATGCAGCTCAGAGTGGAAAGAAGTTCAGAGAAGCAGAATGTTGCTTAGAAACCTGGTTCTGCAAAATATTGATGTACATGTCATTGAAGCACACCCCTCTGGAAAAAGTGCAAAAAGCAAACAGAAAAGGTTAACAAAAAAGAGGACGAGTCTCATCCCTTATTAAGAGCCAAAACAGCTCATTATATTCTGTAGCTTTTCTGAAGAAACACATCAAAAGAAGTCCTTCATGCTAGGCCTAAAGAGGCTTCTGCCTTTTCTTCTACTGTATTGCTTTCACTCTCTAAAAGCCATAATGAATATTTTCAAAATGCACACTTCTTAGTTTCAGGGGCATATATTCCTTCTTCTAAAATCTCTTTTCAAAATGATTACAGTATAGACTAACGTTGTTGAAGGGGCATCAGATTTTCTCTCTGAGGTTTATTTTTTATTGTTATTTTGTAATGAAAAGTATAAGAAAATGAAATTATTTTTACAAAGTAAGCCTCTGAAGGCAGGACATTCTCTGTATGTTATCTGCAAGATATTGAAGTGGTGATATAGTGCAAATTCCCGACACAATGAAAGAAAGTGAACTATGTAATCAACTTGTATTAGTCTTTATTAATACAGAAAGGACAAAAACATGCCTGCTCTTTCATTACTTTCACTAATGCTTGCTAAGGCTGAATGTTTATCCATATTTTAAATTTTTTTCTTAGTGATCTTTTTCTGTTTACTTCAATGTTGTTGAGGTTTAATATAAATTTATAATGTTGTTGAGTATATAAATATATAATCAATCATGCTAATTAGTATTAGTATTAGGTTTTGTGGGTAGCAACAATTTAACTACTGTATCAATACCAAAAGAAAAACACTGAGCTAGAAGAGGCTACTTATTTAAAAGAGTTAGGTGGGTATGTTAACATATTTTACATCTTCTAGACAATGTGGGGAAGTAATTAAAAAGTCAAAGAAAATGGTAAGATGTATAGTTAAAAGCATAGAAATTAAGACCTGTTGTGCTGAAATTGTATAATGAACTAGCAAGGTCTCATTTAGAATATTGTGTATAATCGTGGTCATAATGTTATACAAATGATAGTGCTGCTGGAATCTATCCAGAGAAGAACAACCAGATACATTCCAGGGCTTAAGGGAATGTGCAACACTGACAAGTTTTGAACAGAGGGAATTCTGTGGGGACCTGATAAAAGTCTTTGCCGTAAAATCTTCAAAGGCATAGCCAAAGTCAACTCAGCGGAATTCTACAATAGGGCTATAGTAGACAAGTACAAACTACTTAGGAATGCATTTAGAACTGAGAGCATGGGGACATGCTTCTTAACTCAAAGTATTGTCAGAGTATTAAAAAAATGGCCCATCCACATTGTTACATTGTTACAGTACATACCTTGGCCTCTTTCAAGAAATGGATGGATGAAACCCTTCAATCACTTAGCTATTAATTACTGTGTGGGCTAGATGGGCCTACTCTCACTTGCAACTGTCCTTACGTTCTGTTCATGAATATGATAAACCATGAACTATCAAAGTAACTCATAACACCTATAAACATGACATCTTAGCGGAAGTAAACCAGAGGAGGTACAGTACCTTGCAAAAACCTTGTATGAAAGTAGTTACTTCAATACCAGCTGAACACCAGAGAGCAGTGTTGTACACTGATTTACTGCCATACAACCTCTTTCGATTGAGAACTGTTATATAACTGAAAGCAAGTTGCCTACAGTGTTTTGAGATCCTGCTTGTGGTCCTCAGAGGTCCGTACAAGACTTTCAAAATATAAAATCTTCCTTCAGCTACAATAGCAGGCACTGGGAGCATGTGAATGAACTGGAAAACCATACTTGTGCTGGATGCATCGGCATCATACCCTGCTTGTTTCACGGTCTTAAGCTTCCAGAAATTGCTGTTCTTGTGTTTGCCTGTTTTTGAGCCTGCTGATGTGTCACATTCTAGTACTGTGCCTTGCCTACTCATTCTAATATGTGTATTCACGGTCATGCTAATTAGTACTAACACACCTTATCCAGAATACACACCTTATCCAGAATACAAAAAAATAGAATAAAATAAGGGTTTTTTCTGTCATGAATAGTTCCTGACACAGGCGTTACGGAGTAACACATTCTTCATCACAAAGCTGCTTAATGCTACTAAGGGTTATGCATTCCCAGAGACTATCCTGAAAGCATACTGCAAGGATGCATGTTGCAACTACACATAGGATGCATTTCCAGGGCCCTACGCAAAAGCACAATAAGGAGCCAGATAAATTATTAACTTTGCCTGAATATATTTAGATAAATAACACACTAAACACAGAGAAAACATGCAAACAATTAATGTCCTGTCAATCAAATAGTGCAGAAGGCCAATGTTATCATTGACTGTTATGATCACCTCTTGTACAGTGAATCTGAGTTCCTTCCATCTGGGCGTAAATTTAGACTACCTACTGTAGATTCAAATGCAATGCTAAGGTTTTTTTTTTTATTCCCGTAGCTTATTCTGCTTAATTTGGACAATTGATTGTACATTTTACTTTATGTATATATGTTTTTTTCTTTTATATCATACAGTACATGTACAGTACAGTGTGTCTTTTATTTGTTAATGGATTGATGTTATGTTAAGTGTGTTGTGCATTGTGTTATATCTTTAACCTGCCTGAAAAGCAAACAATAAAAGCAAGTAAGAAAGTTCACACAGAATGTTCATAACTGAAGAATGAGCCCATTAGGCCCTAACCCCCATGACCCCCTACTATCAATGAATTTTGTTTTTCAAAAATGTGAAACTAATAATTTCCACAAAACAAACTATAAAAGCAAGTTGCACACAAATTAAGTACAGCAGTATTCTTAGGCACTCTAGGCATTATTTTGACATTAATGCCATATGAACTGTCTGTGCTCTGCTCCTTATGTATACGATCCAAAGAAGAATTGTAGGTAAAAGGCAGACAAGAGGCAGGTCAGTGGACAAAACAGTCCAAAATGGACAAAACAACAATTACATACGTCCAGAAACACTCAACAATACCAAATTTCCAAGAGTTAAGGACATACAGTATGTGCTAGCCTGCCCCAAGGTCATCTATGCCAAAAGGAGTCACAAACATTCATCTTCATTTTAAACCTCTGTAAGTGGTTGCAAATGATCTGTGGATTCATTTAAATGTATCAAATGATTGAGCGATGTTATAAAATTTTTCGAACATGAAAAGCAATTATGCAAAATCACATCCCAGTCACAAATACCTTTGATGTTTGTAGACTCTTTGCCACATTACAGTAGTAGCAGGACACAAACAACAAGACATATGTCTTTTTAAACTAAGAAAACGGGAGAAATTCATGTGACATGAGACAAAAGATGTAATGAAAAACAAAAAATCTGATATTAAAAATAAATTTGCATTTCTTCAAAAATGTAGCTGTTATCATCCTTCCCATCAGTTAGTGTGTTATACATAGTTAATGTATTTTTCTGCATTGCACTGTATTGTTCTGCTAACCCAATATGAATTATTATTATTATTATTATTGTTATTATTATTAGTGTTAAAAGGGCAAAGGACATGTGCCTAGAGTGGTTACAACTTAATGGGCATAATCCCAAATGCCTAATCAATGAATTCATTAGTGCTCTTTTACCTTTAAACAAATAACCACTAGCAGCTGTTTTTCACATAACAACAGGAGGCCAAACCCTCCAAATGGCCTCATTATCTGTGTGTTTGATTTTGATTTGAGGGTTTGCAGCTCGATCCCCAGCTGGAAATTGATGGCTAGCAGAAAGTTCACACTGCCTGACAGTTCCTGCTGGGGTTAGTTAATCCTATTTATCTTGTTAAGAAAGAAAAATGTTTTAACACCTAAGCATCACTTCAGTCATTCCTTGAGATGTTTCTTTACCAATATGCATATTCTTGTTTCTTATGCTTCTTGCAGCAGTCTGTCAGTTCACTCAACACATAAGCACTCATACTTATGTCATTAATTAAATGTTTATGTGACTTCAATTAAATACATGGACTCTGTGTTTTCCTCCATATGTACACACAGTATATTCATTATTTTACATATGCAAATATACTGACGGAAAAAAGAAACGCAACATTTTATGGAGTCAGTATACTATAGTTATAGTTATAACTTATGTACAGTACTTTCACAAAAAGTTGTTAATTTGTTTTAAGCCCTTTGACCCTTTTAATACAGCTTGTGCAGTGAGGCATTGCAACTTGCCAATCACACAAAAGCTCGTTAGGTACACTTTTACCCAACAAGGTCCAGGTGGAACAATGCCTGATCAGGTCAACTTTAAAAAGGCCTGAATTCAAAGCTTAGATCACTGCAAGAAAAAGACTGTACTGTACTTAGTCAGTTTTCTGTGCATTCCACAATGCCTCGAATGTCACCAGAAGCAAGGGAGAAGGCCATTGGCATGCTGCAGGCAGGCATGTCATGTCATGTGCAAGCGTCGCCAGACACTATGGAGTAAGCCGCTACACTCTATCCCAACTGCACAGAAGGTTTCAGCAGACCGGCAGGACAGATGACCGTCCAAGATCCAGTCACCCTTGAGTGACCACACCAGAGCAGGACCAACACGTCAGACTTCTCCATCTGAGAGATCGTTTCAGATCTGCCACCAGTACAGCTACTGAAACTGCCGGCAGACACAATGCCTGCATCAGTGACAGGACAGTGAGGCTCCATGCTGCTGGCCTTAGAGCAAGGTGATCTGTCAGAGGCCCTCTGCTTACACCTCCTGGACGTCACACCCGACTGGCTTGGGCCAGACAGAGGCTGCGATGGACTCGTCAGCAGTGGCATCAGGTCCTCCTCACGGACGAGTCACTCTTCAGCCTGTTCCACACAGACAGGAGGGCCAGAGTGTGAGGGGGGAGGTGTTGCATTTCTTTTTTCCATTAGTACATATGATTCTAAAATTATTTAGTTAACTGTGTTAAATACTGCACTTGTTTTTGCTTGTGTGACAAGAAAATATTTAATTTTACATGGTTGACAGATACTATACAGTAGATGTGTTGTCTTTTTAGCTTAGTTTTGAGCCAATTGAATGTGTGAATGTAAATGTCTTATGTATTTACACTCATAAACCCAAAGATCCCTTTTTTTAAGCATTTATGCACTGATAATTACATTGAGATTCTATGTCCATTTACTGGTGTGTTGATGATAAATGAAATCTGCTCTGTTATTCACAACAACAAACCCTTGGGCACATCTTTCATGAAAAAGCAAAGCATACTTTCAATTAAACTTGGTCCTTAGATATAATCACTTTTATATTGCTGAGCTTTCCTTGATAGTTTGTTTTATAATCAAGAATTAACTCCCTATTGTTAACATCCCACCAGTACTTAGTGTCGTATTTCTCATTATAATTATAATGTATTAGCTGCATATGAATCTCACAGGTCATGTTTGGACAAGTCTTTTTTTAGTAGACCATGTGGAATTTGTAGCCTGTGGTCAATGTGGGTAATTTCAGTGTACAAATTATATTTACAAAGAGAAGAGTCCATTATTTTATCATTAAGAAATATGCATTCAGCTACAAGTATTTGCACATAAAGAAAAATAATTAGATTTTACTATGTCATCTAGAAGACTCAAAAATGGATTTATTTTACAATTCTGTGCATCGGCTATTTTAAAGTTTAAACTTGATATTCCCTTCTTGTTCATTTAATTACTTCATCAAGTGAGCTGTTGTTGAAAACGAAAATGTTCTCTATATTTCATTCTTATTTTCTTGTATCTTTCCTAATGAAATAGAATGCCTAATTACTGTGACATCATAAAATTAGTGCTTCACAGCTAGAATAATTTATTTCTCATTAAAATCTCATAGAGGTGAAATGAACATGCTCCCAGTTCCAAACCAATTATGAAAAAGCGGGTTTAAACATGAAAAAAAACATTGTGTTCTATCGTTTGCACACATGCTTACTTGTTTTGATTTTTTAAATAAAGTCCCTTATTTTTTTAAAGATACCAGTATTCCATCTCGAGGCTGTTTGCCTTAATACTAATGTATGCTTATACAAGCTTTATTCAATTAAGTGCTTTACTTATTCATATCACTAAATATACTGTATATACATTTTAAAACCCAAATTCAAATAATTAAATGTGCTACTTGTAAGTAAATTATAAATACTTATATACGTACATAAATACTTTAAATAATAAAGAACTGCTTAAAACAAATTTAAACCACCTTTCAGCTGCAGATAATAATTATTAGGCAAACCCATGACTTAAAAGCTGGTTTTAAATTAAATTCAATAGAACTTCTTTTTTTGTGACTCAGGGTTGCACATAGCTAAAGATAATTCATACAGTGTGTAGTTTCTGTTATTGATTTACAGACCAAGAAAAATCTGAAAAGCAGCATAAATAGAATGATATTTTATTAGTTAAAGCTTAATGTTTAATAAATAATGCCTTCTAAGGGAACACAAGTGGCTTCAGTTAGTGAGACTAATAGCAATACATGAAAAACTGAAAATATATATATTTACCAGTTTAATACAAAGAATGCATCATTTTAATTCTGTGAGGTCTGGAGTTTTGTTGTGGTTTCATTCATATCCGTTTCTTTTAAATGTATAAATGCGTATGCGATAAATGCGTATATATACTGTATATGTGTTCTTTTCAAACTAAAAGTAATGTGAAGGAGCTCAAAATGATGTGACATATGACAGAATGATTATAGTTGAATATGTAACCATTGAAGTATTGTCTGAAAACAAGTAATGAACTTCTTGTAATAGCTGAATCACACAAAAAGTCAAAGACAGAGACCCAATTTGCCATTCAGTGATATCATTGAATAATGCACTCTGACCACATTTGCACTCTGAGAAAACTAAATGCTAACAACTCCAGTGGTTGATTCTGCCATCTCTCGATTTAGATATATCTATAAAAAATATTAATTTTATTTTTGCTTTTGAACAAAGTATTTAATTTTAAATATATACGATTTTTACCAATTTGTTTTCTTCTTCTTCTTATTATTATGAATAGTTGTTATTTTAAAATATTTTTAAAGCTGATTCTTGCCAATTATTAGAATTCAGTTTGGAAAGATCAGTATCTCTATATATGTTAAATAACTTTGGAGACAGAACTTACTTGTGCAGCTGGTTTAATTTGTATGGAGGCCTATACTATATAGGGACTACTGTATATACAGTAGCCCTGTAGATACATCACTACTTCTTTAGCCTTTTTTGGTACGTTTCTACTAACTTTGCACACTGGCTTGATACAAATTCTGCTCATTTCCTTTTTGGCAGCTTTGCTCAAGTTGCTTGACAATCATTTATATAGACAGTTCTGCTTAAGAACACTTTTCCTTAATGTGTTGGCTGAGTCATGTACTATCATGGATTTATGTCAGATTTAGTGCATTGCTTTTACACCAAAAATATTGTCTTGTCTACCCACAAAATTCGCCACATGCTTGCAGTATCACTTAGGTGCTTTGCTTCAGAAGTTACTTGGGGTTTCAGATGTTTTTTTTTTCTTTTCCATCTAATCCCTTTTGTGTCGTGACCAGGATATTGTTAATGGCGGTACACATTGGGTGGTGTGGTGGCTCTGTGGCTAAGGCTCTGCGCCTGTGGCTGAAAGATTGTCAGTTCGTATCCTGCAGCTGGCAGAGGAATCCTACTCCGTTAGATCCTAACCCTGAGCAAGGCCCTTAACCCCTTAAGCTCCAGGGATGCCGTATAAATGGCTGACCCTGCACTCTGACCTATGTTCCCTCTAATTTTCTTTCCTGGTGAGCAGATGAGTTAATAACCTGAGCAGCGTAAAAAAGCTGTAGTGCAGGATGCACAGGGCTTCAAACGGTCCCATATGACCAAGAACTCCAAAGGCAAGGCTCAAGGGGCATAATGACATGTATTGCTGTTGCTGATTTTGTGAAAGTTTGCAATAGTTCGCCAGCTAAACTACAGGAAGTACCTACAATATGTACTTTTAAGAGACGTTTTCAAGTATTACCTATTGAGTTGACAGACATATCTCTAACTTCGACAGTCAAGTTCAAGAGTCACTGGAAATTATAGAAGTCTTCACTTCTATCCTACCAACTGAAGTTTAAATCTAACTCGTGTTATACACAACCATATTGTTCAGTTATCACTTCTGTTGTCTGTCTTTCTATGACAACCATCGCGTGTACACCTTGTCGAGGTTAAGATTCTGTCCATTGTTTTGGTACGATTTAAATCTCATGAGCATGTCTAAATGTAACTCTTCCAGCCAGTTTCGAGAGTTTGTTTTAATAATGTTCATCAGACTAAATCCGCGTTCGCAATCTGCGCTTAATGCAAGAAAGGTGGGGGTTCAATATGTTTAAAATATTATACAATTGTCTCTCTACGCAATGTTGCTACTCATTATAAACAGGAAATGATGAAAGCATAATATACTGTGCTAACTTGTCAAATGTCATGTTTTCAAAATGTTTTGTAAAACAATAAACAGTATATCCTTTTATTGTGATGAAGGAAAATAAGACTACTTACTACAGATTGTTAGCTTCTACTTTTGGCTTAGATTTGTTAAAGGTTTGACTTTGTACATTGCTGTTAATATCTTTAATGTGTTCCAAGTGAATTTAATTGTCTGGAATTGAACGTTGATTACATTGTCAGTCTGAGCAAACAACTCTTTTTGCAGGTGTTTTTAAGGCATCTGCTAATTGCTTTGTTTATCATTATTACGCTAAAAGACAATTTCTGCAAAACTTTTTCAAGTTAAGACTTCCAACAGTCTTGTCACTGTTTTCCTTTAACTATTGCTTAGGTTTTTTTTCCCCATGGAGCCTCACCTAACAGTGTCAAGAATTTCTTAATCTCATCATTCATCTATTTTCAGTGTGCATACTCCAATGACACAGAGAATGTTTTTAACTCATATCCTTACAATGAGAGGGTGGAGGATGGTCTTTTTGATCAGCTACACAAAGTGATAAAAGATGAATATTGTTTTTTTAAATTTCCTTGATCTCAGATAAATTTTGAAAACTAATTCCGGACAAATTAAATTTGGTATATTGTTACATAGAAGGATGAGAATTCAAATAATCTTAGAAATCATTATGTAAGTAGATAGCACTAGATAGGAACTTTATTTATTATGAATGTGATACTTTATATTTACATTACAACAAGACTGTTAGTGCATGTACTGTAAACTTAGTGTGAACTCTAAATCAGTTATACCTTCCTGGACCGCGTACAGTATTATATGTTTTAATACATAATTTAATTTATTGATTTTGTTGACCTTTTTTAGGCATTAAAATGCTTATTAGAGTCATTTTAATATTTGTAATATTGTATTGATGTTCTCAACCAGCAAACTAAACAATTCTGAGTATTATTATTGTCCTTCATCTGCCCCTCCCTCAGAGTATCCAACCTTGTGAGGATGAGGAAGAACAATTCCTTTTACTGCTCCTTCTAACATGTTGCACTATAAATCCATAGTTTAAGTGTTTCTCTCTTAAAATGTGGTTCTTCCTCTGAATAAAACAATTTTCCTGAAGGAGGAGAGTGATGGGAAAGGGCAACGTAGAACAGATGTCTCACCCAGAGTTCAAACTGACTATGGCTGTCCCTCTCAGCTACTGTACATGCTTCGAGTGATTCTGTATGAAAGGCTGAACACACAGGACTAAATTAGAATCCTCCTACCACCATAACAGCTGAATATTTATACACTGGTATCCCAACAAAAAGGGCTCAGATCAGACAAAAAATTACATTTCCAAGGATTGTTTGAATATTTGTGAAAATATTAATATTAATATTTATATTTATATTTATTATATTAATAATAATAATATAAGATTTAAATTGTATGTAGTTTATATGAATAAATAATGCTTAATCTCTAAGGTTTTGTTAGTGTTTTATTAATGAATGAGGCTTAATGATCTGTAATGTTTAGTCTTTTCATATTTTCTTAACAAATTTATAATGTTTTAAAAATTAATAAATGCAGTATTTCTCTATACTAGCAGTAATAAACAAAGCTTAATGATCTGTGATGTAACTGATGTTCGTTTTCTTGTATTATCTTTATAAATTCATTATATTAGTAACTGCTTGGGGATACATTTTAAACTAATCAAAGCTCCTTTCCAAGATTTCCTTTCCTACTTTCCAAGGAGTTTCCAAGCATCTTGATGTACAGTTACTGGAAAGGAAAGCATAGGCTGCAGCTTTTAAACTCTACACTGTCTTGATTTCCATGGGACAGGACTAGAAAGTTTTGGATCTGGTAACACTAAAAATTTAACCTTGAAAAAGTGATACAGGGGAACTTTGTAAAAAAAAACCTCAACCTTTCATTAAATCTGGATCAGGCTGTAATACAGAATCTCATTAATTCAATGACCTCATGGGTTCCAGCAAAATCTGATTGCAAATGGCATCTTGTCAGATATTAATATATACAGTTCATTTGATTGTGTGTCTATCACAGACCATTAAAATAAGGGTTCTTCACAATCAGGAGCATTTATCTTAATGTGGTAGGGTACTGTTCAAACATAACAACTATCAATTTCTTCTTGTGAAATGCCTGCAGCTCCATTGATCTTAAATATCCCCCTTCTTTCCTCCTTCTATCCTGTTACATGCTGATTTTGTTACATTTAGTTTCCTTTTTTTTTAAAACACCTTGTGGTGGAAAATACGGTGTGAATCTGGCCAAAACTGTCTGAACACAATCAACTTGGGTATTTTTTATAATCTAATTCTCTCATGCAGGTTTCTGATATTTTTAAAGCTTTCTTAGTCTTGTCCAAGTTAATAATTGCGTTGTTAGTCCTCCTCATGAATAAGAAGTATTCATGAATATTCATTTCTTTTCAATGACTATTCCTTGGAGGCACAGCGGTGTGGCGGTTGGCACTGCTTTCCAGCTCTTTGCTGTGGGAATTCCACTCTGGGATTCGATCTGTATGAAGTTAGCATGTCCTTCCTGTGTTCATGTGTACAATATTTTCTCTTGGTGCTTCACTTTCCTCCCACGTTCTAAAGACACACTAGCTCAGATAATTAATTCATTAGTCTATGCTGTTATGGATTGACGTCCTGTCCGATCCTGCCCCGTGCCCATTACTTTTGGGCTAAACTCTGTGTGACTGAACCCCTTACCAGCATTGAGCAGCTTTGTGATAATGAATGTAAGACTATTCCTTGTGAAAGTTATATTTCAAATTTGCCATTATTAGGAGCATTTTAAATAATGCGGAGACATTTAAAAAGTTAATTTTCAGATTATTACTCCCTGCCTTAGTCTAAACTGTAATGCATTTCACAGTTATGATACTGAAGTCAAATCAGGTACTATCTTTTACTGAAAATTTAATTCTCCAATAACAATATCTTTTTCCATGAAAATCATAATCAGAATGGATTAAAAAAAGGGAGTCTTTGTGAGTGTGACACCATTACACTACCACAGTTTTCATAAAAGCAGAAAATTTTATTACATTATTGATCAGCCACTACACGATTCTTGGAGACATAAAGTATAAAATTTTTATCTTTTTTAGCACAAATCATTTAATGTCTTTTACAAATATTCATTGTTCATTCAATTAAAGATAACTTTTTAAATAAACAATCATTGAATTTCAGACCTTTTTGTTAAAAATATATTATTAAAACAATGCATTTTTAGATTTTACTCAAAAACTAAGAGTTTGTATACAAAAATAAGCACACAGAACTCTAAAAAACATTAAATTGACATTGTTTCCTAGGGGTTTTTAGCCACTTGTGTGCTAGCAAAATAAAATAAAATAAAGTGAGCCTTCTATTAGTGAAAGGGGTATTGCTGTACAGTATCTGCTTCCTGAGCTTTATATGGCAAATTATTGAGAGATACTGTATTCTAGTTTTATGTGTAAAAGCATTTTAATATAGGTTTCTCTTTTATGCAAGATTTAGAATTAAAGGTTTGCTTTTAGTTTAAGCTAGGAAATATCTTAATTGTTTTTTTGTGCACAAAACACTCTATTAAATTTTTATAATTGATGTATTTAATGTGCTAATTGCTATATTATTTACATTTGTTAACTGCGAGTATTTGATACTAAACTATACAGGAAATAGCAATTTTCCAGAAATTCTGTCAGACGACTGAGTAAATTATTACTACAAGAGACTTCAAGGTCGGCTTAGGTGGATTAACACCAGTACCAAACACTAACATATTTCTCTAGAAATTTGAAATATGTCACTCAATTGAATTTGTTGCTTTTAAAATTCAGTCTTAAATATTTGATGAATAAACTACCCTTCAGTTCTTCATGTTCATTAAAACCGTCTGAAAAGCATCC
Source organism: Atractosteus spatula (assembly GCF_055471065.1). Lineage (NCBI taxonomy): Eukaryota > Metazoa > Chordata > Actinopteri > Semionotiformes > Lepisosteidae > Atractosteus > Atractosteus spatula. The sequence continues at coordinate 59,060,229 of NC_142711.1, forward strand.
AGGTTTTTCCTGCATGTTAATCTATGTGAATTTCAAGATGAGAAAAATCTAAACCAAGTTAAAAAGTTTTATACCTAAACAAATATCCCACATTAACTATAAATTATTTGTAGGTACATGCTCTATAGAGCATTTGAGAAACAGTTATGCACAATTGAGGAAAACAGGTACCTACAATATGCAAAAAAGAAACGTATGTATTCATTTAAATACTGTCATTGCAAAAAACTAAAATCACAGCATGCCATACTGTACATTTTTTTAAGTTTTAAAAGAAATTCTATACATTTCAGATTATGTATTCCTTAATGCTTATCTTAACTTTATGTCATTTTCATAATGTCTGTTGCAAAAGTAATAATTATAGTAAATGAAATATGACAAAGGAATAAGAAAACAATCTGGGCTTTATTAATACACGTTATTAACTATAAGTTCAGAAGATACAGACAAATTCTGACAACCTCTTTGGTTTGACGAATGACCACCTGGTCTCATAGATGATGAAGTCAGACACCCGAAATGGATGGACTCACTTTCAGGGCTCACAGGAGCTCATGTAGAATAAATGTTATAACCACAAATCAAACTTTCATAATCAAAGATAGATGTGATAAATAGCATATACCTGACAGGTTCAATTATATGAGGAACTTTTATGTTACCTGTAAATCTTCAATGGCTTTAACTTGCTTGGCCTGTGAGTCAGATGAGGCGTTCAAAGAAGCAAGGTAAATGAGTGACGCTCAGTATGACTTAAATAAGATCTATTAATAATATTGTAACGCAACGGGGGCTCAGGCGGGCGCCCTTGCCGCATCAGGTCGGCCCCACACTGTCCGGGGCTCGAACCCGGGACTTCCGCGTCTCTCTGCAGCGACCTAGCCCCGTGAGCTAAAGAGAGATCTCTCCACAGCCCAGTAGCTGTGGTCCTGCTATCACAGGGAAGGGCGGTGACGTCACCTGCTCTGGTAAGCCGGCTCTTACACAGTACCTGTCGGCCGTAAGCGTTACACTCTCCCCCGCTTAAATCGCCGTCCCCGGCGAAGGGCTATCCCATCCCGCTGCTGACACCAATGTAACGCAACGGGGGCTCAGGCGGGCGCCCTTGCCGCATCTGGTCGGCCCAAAGTATAGGTGGCTCGAACCCGGGACTTCCGCGTCTCTCTGCAGCGACCCAGCACCGTGAGCTAAAGAGAGATCTCTATCCAGCCCAGTAGCTGTAGTCCTGCTATCATAGGGAAGGGCGGTGACGTCACCTGCTCTGGTACGCCGGCTCTTACACAGTACCTGACGGCCGTAAGCGTTACAATATTATTAAAAACTAAGTACATATAATGTGCCTTAACCTCATTGGTTTGAGGTTTTATTAATCGCTAACCTCAGAATGAGCCATGTTAGCCTATGCAGAAATCTAACATCGCTTTCAGAAGTTACAGTACCTTCAGAAGTTGAAAAAGTAGTCAGCTCATGCTATACACTCGTGGTTCTCAAACTGTGGTACAGTACGCGTACGCTCCCAGGTGGTACGCCAGATGACCCTGGAAATGTGTGGTATGCACTGAAAAATTGGGACGGGTTTTCATATTTTCTATTTTAATAAAATGAGCTTACAGTATGTGTCAAATACGCAGCCTACGTACTACGATACAGCACGCGCTAATACTTGACACAGGAGCTACAGGTACTATGTAATTCTATACCACTGTACACTAATGCATGCTACGAACGTACTGTAAGTGACCAATTGTATTTAAAAAAAAGTTATCTTCACCAAATAGGGAGGAAGGAGAATGTGCGTGATTTTAGTACAATGCCAATCTTGTGAGCGCAGCAAAGCGTGATAGAAAAATATTTAAGGACTGTTCTAGGTTGATTTGAGAAAAATACACCGAGCGTTTCTGTGTTTCGCTCCCATGCGCATGAAATAAAAACTTCTTTTAACTTCTGAGACAGACTCCTGAAACGGAAACGGGGGAAAACGCAAGCTTGCGGATTGCTAAAAGCAGGTAAGCCCCACCCTACTTGTGTATTACAGTATGTGTGGAGAAAAAGCTACTAAACACCTGCTGCTCCTTTCGAATGACACAGTAGCTCGTAGAATTATTGATATGGCAGATGATGTCAAAAGTACGCTGGTAGAGCTCGTTAAGATGAGCAGATGCTTTTCATTGCAATTAGATGAGTCTGTAGATGCCGTTGATTTGGCCAATTTGCTCGTTTACGTTAGATATGAGTTTGAGGGCATGTCCCATGAGGACTTCGGTTCCGTAAGCTGCTACCAACAAAAACTACAGGAGAGCACATATTTCAGCTTCTGAATGTATTTATCGAAGAGAATGGCATCGACAGAAAAAGTGCGTCGGAGTTTGTGCAGACAGTGCTAGAGCGATGACAAGCCGACACAGCGGTGTAGTTGCACGGATTAGCGAGGTTGCTCCATATACTGTATGAAGTGGACGCACTGCAGCATCCACCGCGAGGCCTTGGCAGTCAAGAAGATGCCTGAGGATTTAAAATCTATTATACTCTGCTGTCAAAGTTGTGAATTGTATCAAAGCTCAACCAATGAATTTACATCTGCTTTGCTCGACTAAACAGGGTCTCCCCTCTCACTGAAATGGTAAGTGCTCAGTGCTATTTTTATTATTGTATATGTGTAAATGGGTGTGGGCGTGCACTCATGTTGGTCATTGAGGTTTTCTGTGGTTCCTATGAGAAGATGATTTGTAGGTGGTACTTGGTTGCTTTGGTTTGATCAGGGGTGGTGTTTGGTCCAAAAAGTTTGAGAACCACTGCTATACACAATTCAAATTAGTTGGAATGCTTTCAATTGTTTTTACTTGTTATTGAAGGACAACAGCCAGCCTAGCTATAGTGACAAGCCGGGTGGACACCCCAAGAACAAAATAAGTGTTTCCTCGTATGCAATTAACTACTAAGATTAAATCAAACACCTTTAATGTCCTTAAAGAACCTTAGAAATCCAATGTTCCAGGTATTCTATCGTGTTCTCTAGAGGTTGCTGACTTGGCTACAACTGAACAGATGGAGAGGCAAGACAACTGCTTTGTGAAAATATAAGTAAGAATTGTCTCGGGTAGAGCATAATGCAGATGCATCAGACTACTTGGCCATGTTCATTAATAAAGAGTTGATGATAGTTGGTAAGGCTCTTTGAGATAACTGAAAACCAAGGATTTTTTAAAGAGAAAATAAATGGCAGAGACTATCAATAAAACTGATACATTTTGTTCTTTTTTAAGATGGTAAGAGTAAGGGTAAAAACTGTGTGTCTCATCCACCCGAGTGATAACCAGAAAATATCCTCAGGCTCTTAGCAGGCCGAAATGTTTCTGAGCATAATAAACCCACAGAAGGAACACCACTGTGAGAGAGATGTGGAGGGATGATTGGTCTCCTATACCAATTTGTAAAAGGAAACAAAAATGAAGAAAATTGCAAGTTTAAGTTTGTCATTGAAAGGCATAAAATGTAGGCAGTTAACAGCTCGAACGTGCAGATGTTGAAAGTACACTGACATGAATGAAAACATTTTCAAGTTGTCCAACAAGAATACAGAGTGTGAGAAGAAATACTGTCTAGTACTGTAGTTTGCACTTTGAGAAAAAGATGTTAAAGAGGCTGATTTAAAGAAATGAGAGTTCCCAATGAGGATCAACTGGAGTTGGCAATTGCAAATAAAAGTGAGTTTGGATGACCTGGAATATTAGCAGCTTTAATGACCAGTTGATTACAGTGTGACAGCCAAGAGAAAAGTATAAGGCATTTCCCTAATATACAGTATATCTAGGAAGATACGCCTCTATTAACAATGTGAATCACTATTAGAGCAATAGCACTAGGGTACGACTCAAAGACCAAAGACGAAGTTTCAAATGGTTTGTGCAAAAAAAAGGTTCTGTAGAACATTCAGCCAAAAACCATTTGCCTTGATGGTCCCTGTGAAACATATTAAAGACAGGACATCAGCACGAAGTTGCATGCCCTCAGTACATGGTCATCATAAATGAAATATATTCTGCTACATTGCTTGAGGAACAACTTCCAGAAGCCTAGTTCCGATTAAGATACCATGAGGAATGATGTGCATGACGTAATTAGTTGAATTTGATGCAGCAAAGCAAGTAGTTCTTACAAGTCAGAGGTCACACTCAATGCTGGAGACTAATTCAACCGATCAGCAAAAAGTGAAAATAATGCATTTCTAGGCATCAGGGGATTTTCTCACTAGCAAGGACAATTTCCCATTTTTTGATGGTACGCTAAAGGCTAAATGCAACTCGGCAGGAGAGAAAATAACACTGAAGCTGGCTTGGGTGTCAGAGGTGGCACAGTGTGAAAGAGAAAAGGACAGGACAAAGGGATGTCCAGGCCATCGTAGACTGCATGCACTTACCTGTGTTAGAAACCAAAGAAGAAAGTAAAGGAGATGGTTGATTGGCAGTGACAATCGGCAGACAATTACAACATAATAACACATACAACATAATAAGAACCGCACTGCAAGGAAATACAACAACCCATTGAGCAATCATAGAAAGAGGAAACATATTCTTGGACTAGACTTGAAGCAAGGGTAGGTTGTGGAGCATAATAACAATTCCCCATGGACGAACCTTGACTTGTCTGAAAACACTTAGGTAAAAACAGGATTCGGTATTGGTACCATTTTCTCCAAGCTAGGTGTTTTCTGCTTTCTGGTAGTCATCATAGGGTAGCACATTGAATCTGTCAACTATACTGCATGATTTACATTGACAAACGACTTACTGACTTGCACTTATTCTTCTGCTGAAAGGGAAATTAGTATCATTTTTAGTACAAAGGAACTAGGCCCGTTGGCATTTGATCACTTTCTTTAGTAAGTTCATGGCCTCATATTCTCATTGTGTAATTTCCAACTTTTACAATTTTTGGAATCTTCTCATAAATGATGGCATTTCTTCCCCAAATCTCTAGCTATAAAGAAGAAGAAGAAGAAGAAGAAGAAGATTATTTTAGGCAAAAATAGTGTAGTTTCCTTTTGATATCTAGATTATTAATGATAAGCTATTCTTATTGTTAATGTCTTTGTATAAAAAAGAGCAATGCTAAAAAGAGCACCAGTAAAATAATCTGTCCTCCTCGTATGTCTTCAAAAATAACAGCTTTGTTTATGTCCGTAGACAAGTTAACCATCCATCCATTTTCTGACAACATTTTCCAATACACAGTGCAAGAGATCCCTGGGCAGGACACCCATCCAGTGCAGAGATAAGTGAACTGTCCTGAGATTTTTTTTTTCTATCGATACTTCCTAAAGTTAAATTTCACGGCTATTTTTATGATGCTTATTAGAGTAACTAAGAGATTCTCTTTTTAACCAGACTTTTCAGATTAAGCCTGATTTGGAGCAGACCGTAAAAGGCAGTACCATGGCAACAGAGGATAAGACGATGCCTAGAAAATACCAAATCTAGTGCCTTAAATGTGTCACTGACATTCTGGCCACCTGTTATGGAGCTTTATGACAGCAGTTCCTAAGAATAAGGACAAACATTGTCCACAATCACTTCAGTCTCTAGAAAGAAAAGCTCTATGTCTCAGAGCTTGACTTCAAAAATAAAAATTAAACCCTTAAATATACAACTATAGAACTCCCATTCATTAAATAGTCTCTTAAAAAATACATGGTGGCTGAAGGATCAAATAGACTATTAATTTGAGTCATTAATGAAATATATAATTTAAAAGAGGCTTCATAAAATATTAAAGGAACACACAGCATTAAAATAACATATTTCACATTTTTATGGTTGTACACCTGTCATCAAAACACGTGAAATGAAAATATTGTTGGCTTAACTCATTCTTTGTAAGGTTTAATGTATTCATTTTCTTTCTGGAAGCTTAAAAACATTTTAAAATGTCCAAAAGTAAAGGAAATATACAACAGTACTATTTTTGTACTATTTTTTAAAAAGGTTTTAAATCCTATATCATTACATTTAAAGGATATAACGAATATCCATTTTTAAGAGATGTAATGAAATTTTAGTAAAATATAAATCCATAGAAAAACTGCAATTAGTTGTTTTCTTCTTTAAATATATGAATATGTGAAAGTATTAGAAATATTTTTAATAACGTGATTTTGCAGAAAAAATGAAAAAATAAAATTAAACTGTGATTTCAGACAAATGTGTTTGAAGAGATACAGCCCTCTGCAAAATTCTTGTTCAGTTATATTTTCATTTTTTATGGAAACCCCAGATGATTTCAGTGTTTTAATAATGGGGACCAAACACAATTGCTTCTTCATCCATCTTTGTCACAAAGTCTTATTTGTGTAGCTCTGTTATTAAAATTTCCAAGTACACAAATAAGTAAATACTTTCCCCAGGAGAAAAGGCACTGAATGGCAAATGCTTAAAACCAACAGCTGAGTTCTGGGAGTTGAAGTTAATTGCCGCAAAATTTATTGCTGCCTTCTGATTACTAATTTGACATGCTAATTCCACGTACTGTATACCCATGTATTCAGCATAAGGTAAAACCAGCTTTTATTTAATAGATTCAAAACATTTGTATAATAATTATTTTTAATCATTAAACCTTATATTATCTTGTACATTAATTGCATTATAAGTATTTGAAAGATCCAAAAGACCAAAGAACCCTGCTGTCCCCATGGGGAATAAGCTGTAGCAGACATGGTACTTCAAAAGAATACAAACAAGGGAAGGCCTTCGAGTTTAATTTTTAGTGGCTAATTAATCAAAGAACTTCATTCCACTATTCCTTGGATGACACTGGTGTGTCAGCCTTAACAACACAGCCTGTTTCAGACTCCCACAAACCTTTGTGGAAGGAATGGCCTTCTATTCCCAGGCTTAAATGGATTTCCCCTTAGTTTCCATGTGTGCTCTCCGGTTCATATTTCATTGTTGATACTGATGGATTTGCTTTGGCTTCACGATCGTCGGAGGTCAGTAGTGATGGTGCATAATACCCCTAATATGAGCTGATGCTCTTCGGAGCACAAATACAACTCTATTTTTATCATTCAGTGGTTTGGTTAAACCTTAATTCAGGAGGACGAGAGGTGTGATTCTAATACTGAGCTTTATTGAGATCGTTTATCTCGCTGTAAGGAAGGCACTTTTGGAACGGAACCCCCTTCTGCTGAAGTTTGAGCCAGTGAGCGGCTGCAAGGTTGAAGAGGTGGAGGGAGAGATGTAAAAAAGTAATTGTGCAGCTAAGAAGTGTGATATTTCTAAATACAGTCGATGGAAGTGCACGGGATTAGCATCCCAAACATTTATTTTAAACTCTGTTTATTATTGTTCTTAAACATACAAAGCATATGCCAAGCCAGGCAGCTGTCTGAGTTCTGCTCACTTGCAAGGTGGACTGCCTAGCAAATCCTACAAAACCCTTGCCCTTGGTTTTATAAAGAAAACATCCAATTAAGTCTTTTCACGATTGACTAAAAGCAGCTCGGAAAATCAATTAATATCCATCCCATATTAATGTGATAATTAACCTGCATATTTTAATACAGTAGAAAAGGATAATATGAATTTAAATACCATATAATTCCCTATAGTATGCAAATAATAGTTGTTAAACTGTACATGGGAAACTGTTTCATGACATAGTGCTTTCATGATCTGATTTTTTGGAATAGCTGTTCCACAGATTAAGATCTCTAGACATCATCCTGCATAACATTGTAGGAATGGTAATGGCAAGTAGTATGTTGTCTGCAAACGTATGGCTACCGTAGATGAGCTTTAACAGCTGGTGACACTGATGAAAAATAACACTCACTGTGCAGGGATTTTACAGATTATTATTATTAAACTGCCAGCTTTATTTCTGTAGCAGTGCTTGCATGGGTTCTGAAGATTACAGAGGTGGGATCTGCTCTTTATTTGAGATATGCACCACTTGTGAAGAACAGAGAGTATAGATCTGCCTCCCACCCCTTACCACCATTCCAATTAGTGAGCAGACACTATTGAAGGTCTCTTCCCATTGGTATTCCACAAGTGAGTCTCGCAACCAGGAATCTCGCACTACACATGCAGTGGCTCTAATAGTTCTCAGGAATTCCAAAGCAGTAACATTTAACTTTCTGAACAGCAGGGATAGGTAACTTGACAAGAACACATAATCACTGAACAGGTTACTCACAGCCTGCTCTCTCATCATGCCCATATGGCTGTAATGAAGTAGTATTCTTATTAATAGTAATAATGATACATGTGCTATGTACCGCTGCCAAAGCTGGCCAGTTGTTATAATGTACTGTACCAGGCACTTGATAAACCTGCTAACTAGATTCAAATTTTAAATAATTACACCAACTGTTCATAACCTTTTTACAGTTAGATTTTTGTGTCACACAAGTGGAGCTAACTGGATCTTCGATTCTTATACGAAAGGTTTTGAAACAGTTGAAGGTCTGTTATGTGCCTAAGAACACAACATAAAAAGAAATACCGAAACCTGAGAGATGAAGTTCAATCTTAGATTTAAGAATTAAGATTAAGAGGATTTAAAGAATGTGGTGTGACAACCTCCATCTGAAAAGTGGTACTTCATTGTGTTGTGTTAATACAATTACTGTACATTTCCAACATATCTGTTTGAGGCTTGCATAAGAAAATTAAGAATATGATCTATTTCGATTTGTACAGTAAGGGTACTGTAAAATAGAGAGATGACCAGCTCGACTGGACCTATTTATGTTAAAATCATTGACCATTTGTCTCTTAATTTGATATAAATATTCTAAAAACATCTTGAAGAGAACCTAAAAAACACCACTGCCATAATTTGAAAGTCAAAAATGTTTTAGAATTAATAAGTTCTTCATTAAAAAGAGGCTCAATCGATAGGGTATGAGACTTCCATTGCTTCATCATGCGGAGTTCAATACAGTGCTCAGTTTCAACAATTACATTTACATAAATCCCATGAACCTCCGGGTGATTTAATTACTTTAAAGTATATTGACATGGGATCAAGTGTATCTTGTAGTGGCATTCCCGGAGCTTGAGCTTACTTTTATGATAGTATTTCTGGATAAAGCTATCAGACCAGTGGTGGCTGGCTGTTTGAAAAAAGCTCACATCTTATTATGTCTTGACATTTACAATGACATTTCCTGATTAATATCATTTTTACCTTTATTGTTTGCAAAGCTGACAACGGATTTCCGTTGAGGACCTTATCTGTCTCAGGCTTTTTCAATGACAATTTATAGTAAGCCCAGAGCAAATAGAGATGGAGAAATACCAAGAGAATAGAAAGTGACTTCATCATTTGACAGTTATTTTACCACAGATCATATACAGTATGAAGTTTATATTATACTCACTCACCGTGTATTAGAAATGGCGCAAAACTCCATAAAAAATCCCAATCAGATATAACTTTAATTATAAGCAATCTCAAGGGCAGGACAAATGAGTGAAGTGCAGGTGCTGAAATATACAGTAAAAGTGCATGAATGATCTTTTAGGATCTCTCCTGTAGTGGAAGGCCATTGAAAGTAATTGCTTGAGTGAATTCCTTTTCACAGACTTATTGACTGCAAAACTGGAAATTATGTCAACAATTGTTAAACTACTGTAGCTTTCTGTGCTTCGTATCAATTTACAACTTTTTAATTTTAAACTATCCGAATTACATTGCAAAAATATGTAAACAGAGAGCTTTTTTCGTGCTGTGTAATCTCTGCTTTGACTCTCAGAAAACAAGTTTTGCATTCGCCCTATGTCTCCATGACTTTGTAGCCCCTCCACCATGGTTTTAAGTTACTCTGTTTTAAACTTTACACTGTTTTGTTGGCATGGTCTTCAGCCTCACTTCTGGGCTGTTAAAGTGGCTGCTGAATTGTCCCATGCTCAGACTGAACCTTATTATCACATTTGAATCTCCAAAACTGAGCTCATTTGTGTGTCTACTGTGTGTCATTTTTATAGATAGTAAGCCAGCATTGGGAGCTGGGCAAAATAATTGCCTCATCATAATTTCCATTTTGCAGGTGCATTATTATGCACTGTGCATGTTCTAGCATTGTTCCTATATTGCATCTTTAATGTAATTATGCATGGGTACATATCTTATAAATACTGTACTTCGGTTAACATAATGGCTTGATGGTTATTGCTGTTGCCTCACGGTTGCTCCTGAATACAGTTACAGTCGAGATCATCTTTTGTGTGGATTGACGGTCTCCTCCTTGTGTCTACATGGGGTTTTCTCTCTAGTTCTAAAGACTAGGCTGGATAGGTTCCTAAATTTCTAAAAATATACATTTTTGGGATCGATTGGCTTCCTATCCAGAAACTGATTTCACACTGATTTTCTAGATTGCCATCATTTAATCAGGATTTCTGACCTTTCTAGAAATGGAACGCTGGATACATGTAAAATTGATATATTGCACTGTGTATGCATAGTGTTTTCTGCCTGCTTTTTAATTTTGTTTTGGGCATTCTTTTGAAAAGCACAGTAGCATTTCTACTTGCATAGATGTATATTAAGTACTTCAATTGGGAGCACTACTCAAACAATCCTTTCCTTTGGCATACTGTATATTAATAAAAGAATGAAAGAAACTCTTGGTATAATGGTATAAAGGGACGTATTGGACAAAATTCTCCCAGGATGCACATTTATGCATATTATTAACACTTGGCTCACTTGCAAACAGTATTCCTTTGATCTCCTAGGATGGCATGAAACTCATAAACTAACAATTTAGGAACCTGCTTTCACTGAATGTGAGGTGTGAACACATTTAAAATGTATACTGCAAACCAAAGTCTTCCCTTGACTCATATATGAAGCAACAGCATAAATAATATGGTGTAATATCAAGACTCATTACTTCTCTGTCATAAATGCTAGCATGTTTGCATGATAAAAAATATATTATGGGCTATCTAGAAGACGTACACTGTAAATATCATATTTTCTGATCAAAGCAGGAAGTAACATTATATGATTTTGTAATACTTTGTTTATACTGTACGTGTATGGACATATTTCATGAAAGATTGTGGCTGACATGGTGAAAAAAACATATCTAAAATTGTAAGATTAATGTTAACTAATCAAGATAAAAAACACATGAAATAAATGAATAAATCATAAAAGTATAAAAGTCAATCAAATTTCTATTCTAAGGAGCCCAATTGCAGCACTTGTTAGTGAGAGACAAAGAATGTTCATTGACGTGGACACTGGAAATGTGATTTTCTGATCTTTTATTCGCTTATTTTTTATTGCAGCAATCAAACAGTGCTCACCACCTGATGCTGCTCAGAATACATCACTATTGAACATGGCACTGACGCACCTTGATTTTTCTTGAAAATACATTTTACTGTGCCTGTTTCTTTCGTCATAGTTGAATCAGGAGCCTTGGTTTCCAATCAGCAGATTAATTAATTTTCAAGAGCTTTTTGGTGCTGACAAGGAAGCCGTCAAGGGAGGATGTTATCGTAAACAAGTGATAAATCTGACTCTTCAGATACTGCTGTCACCATTGATAAATCCATCAATGGCAGCCATTCTGAGCAGCAGATCAGCTTTCTTAGCGATTTTGTCTGCTTTTATGTGTAAGGCCCTTTGCGTCCTAATATGGATTTGGTGTCATTTTCAAACTACAAAGCTATGTTTTAAAGGAGACCGCAAATCCTGAACACTTTGATGTGCTCTTACACTTTTTTATTTGGTAGAATAAGAAGGAAGCCGTCTTCAGCTTCGTTTGTCATGTAAGCAAACAAAACCTTAATAGGCCCAAGGACAGGATTAATTAAAACCTAAGACTCAATTCTGAGTTTTTTTTTTCTCAGGCTACAATGGGCATCTACACATGTTCTGCCATGTTTGAACCTATTTGTCAAAGTTTTTTTCCATACTGATGTTCACAGTATAAAGTGTCTAATCTTCTACCTCGAAGCATGCAGTATTTGCCTTCTCTTGAAATTAACTTTCATCTTGTTACAATTTGACAGCAGAATATGCAGTGCCCTGAAGATTTCCCATTGCCTTTCATAGCCCTTTAGACAAATTTACATATTTACAAATATTGAATTCCTTATGTTTGAAAATGCAGGCAACTTGTGGTCAGTGCTTATTTTATATATGGATGGTGCCTATAATCCCAGTTATCATAGCAATGGGACACTCATCACAAAATACCACAGACATACAGTTATTTTCTGTACACAACAGACTTGTACATTTTAAGCTATTATTCTTTTTCAAATACACACAGTCTTGCAAAAGTATCCACCCTCCTCATGTCCCATTTTGTAGATTTACAAATGATGTGTGCGCATTGTTTAAATGGATATTTGTACATGAAACCTGAATGTTCCGACTGAACACTTTAGTGGGTGAAAGTTAAATATCAGCAAAACTGCTGACAGCAAAAAAAAATTGTACTTTTATTTGTTTTGGTCACATCTTTCAGTAACACATCACTTTTGAAAAGTTGTGTCTGTGTAAGAGTACATCCAAAATTCATATTATTTTAGCAAGTTTTGAGTGACAAAATGTACTATCAATAATCTATACTGACTTTAATATAATGTATATTAAATTGTTCATATCTGTTTACAGTGCTATAGCTATTTCTTAAAACATGTATTTTGCTTAATAGGTAAATATTCTGACTTTCAAATGCATTTTGCCTAAGAGCATAAGAAAGGTTTCTAACAGGAACTAATCAAAAGATCTCAACCAGCTGTTTGTTGAAAGCAGACAAGGTCTCAGTTTCTGCAACATGGCTGGATAGCTTATTCCAGATTCTCTGAACTCAAAGTGTAAAAAATACCTCCTTTTTCAGGTATACTTTCAGGTATTATATGTGCCGCCTGCCCCACCCCACAGCGGGTCAAATAGAGGAGTGAGAAATTGCGTACCAATTAAACTCAATTAAATTAAGACATAACTTTAGAAAAGCCAAATGTACAAGAGCCCAGAGAACTTGGAGGACACTGGGATTAACTCTTCTACTATCAAAAAAAGATGGAAACTTTCATCTTAGCCAGCAGCCATATCAACCCGCAGCTAACAGCTGGCAACCCACTGAAGCTAAGCAGGTGTGAGCCTGTTCAGTACCTGGATCAAAAATAGATAACCCAATCTTCATTAATCTTTCCCTCAGTGTCCTACTCCCATTCCTCTCACCCCCAACCAAGCTTTGACAATCAAGCAAGTAAAAATGTAAAAAAAAAAAAAAAAGGTAAGTGAAAATGAACAAAAGTTAAAACAAAAAAAATCCAGTGATCAAAAGCAACACCTCAACATTCCCCCATATTACACACACACAAATTGGTAACATTGTTCTCTACAGACTGGTAATGGGGAGTTCTAGCAGAATGACGTCTGTGAATGTAAACTGAGACAATGAGTGAGGAGGAAGACAATGCTGGGCCAGCAGTTTTTATCATCAATAAGACCAGCTAACGAAATCCTTCTTTTTGAAAACAATTGTAGAGCAATCATTAGGAGTAAATAATGAAGCCTACAGTGTAGATTCTCTGTTGACTGTCATTGACAAAGTGGAAGCAATTTGCTTCTAATAGTGGGGGCGGGGGGGGGGGGCATACCAAGATTATGTTCCCAAATTGTTAACAAGATCAACGTCTTGTATGGGTTTGAAGGCATACAGTAAATAGCAGAAATGAAATAGTTTGAGGAAGTGTCATCGGTGACAATTTCCAATAGCATACAAAGGACCACTTGATTAAAATGATACTCCATGTGCATGTAAACCAGACAGAAATCAGGAAATAGTTAAAAAAAGAAGCCAAATACATTACAGACATACTTCCTAGTTGTTATGTAGGCCAGTTTCTCCAAACAAGTCTCAGAGTGAATAAATGTCTTTCTTCAAACATGCTGGAACAGAAGGGGTGGTTCCCAGAGAGAAAAGAAAAATCATCCCAGATTATAGTACACCAGTGCCATTTGTCTTTGACTTTCATACGTTTTTCAAAGGCTGCAGTACAATTGAGTTAGCAGGTAGTGGGCAAAAAAAGCAATGGCTTCCACACAGGTGTGACTCTTGTGTTAATTAAGCAAATCATATCCCAGCATGCTTAGGGTCATGTATTACAAAAAGATGGATGGGCTTGATTGCTTGTAATTATAGTTAGCTTGGCTGCAAAAGGGTGCCTCGGTGACTTTGAAAGAGGGGTGGGACGCATCTGGCAGGATCTTCAGTGACCAAGATTGTTTGATTTGCCGTTGTTTCACAAGCAGCAGCAGTGTGTAAAGTGATGCCAGCTTGGAGCACGAGGGACAAGACATCATCAGCAAAGGGCAACAGTGGGCAGAAAAGCATACTCCAGAACTGTGATACCTGTGCCTTAATTTGAAGTGCAAGGAACAACAGGAGAGCAGCTATAGATCAGTTGACTGCAAAATTCATGCTGGGACACAAGTAGCCACTTTAATCAAACTGCCCACAGTCCACCGAGAACTCCACAGAACGTGATACTGCATACGGTTATACAAATAAACCTAGACAATATATCTGTTGAAGAAAGCGGGGGCACATGGTGAAAACGCACTTGGCCACAGGAAAACATTCATATAAACACCATATACTGTAAAAGGACAGGATCTTTTGAGTTTTGAGTCAAAATATGAATCTCATAATTCAGATATTTTAAGAACACTGAATTACTGCAACTAAAAAAATGACTGCCCTTGTTAAAATGCTATCACATGCTATCTTTTAAGGTGATATCTTAAACATTTTTACACTTGTACAGTACCTGTCATAAAAAGAGACAATATAAAATCAATCTCCCGTAGTGTTTCCCTTGGAAATGGATATAAAATATTTGCAAAGAACATTTGTTTATGTATTTATTTTATTAATGGCATTTTCAGAATTTTTCACAACCACATGATTGTGAGCACCTCTGTGCATAGGGTTAGTAAGGCTTGAGAACTTTGTAATATTCATTATTCATATTCACACATGTGGAAAAGTTGTTGTTCTAAAGATAAATCCAGAAACAAAAAATAATACTTTTTTTCTCGTTTTTATGTTCTTGTAGAAGGTGCAGATGCATAACTTTTATAAGGTCTTTTATTTTTTTTTCAGATTATGTATTTTTAATGAAATGACAGAGATAGGTCACTTTCAATTACTACCTGTAAGCTGTCACGTTTTGTAATATCACTCACCAAGGAACTTGAGAGATTTTATACTCATTTAAAGCAATCATGAATTGTGTGAAAGAAATAACAAATTAATTGTGGATCATAAAATAATACATTGTTCGAAATGAGTCAATTAGAGAAGACTGGAGTGATAATGAATTTACAGACAAATACTGTCAGTCTGTTGTCTTATAACATCACACAGCACATTTCGAGTTTATATGATTTTTATAATTGGAGATGAGTACTATCTAGTGCTTCATTTGCTTGCCTGTAGAAGGATGTTTCAAAAATAAGGAATTTGAGGACAAAGTGTTTCACCTTGCTCACAGTGTTACCAAAACATACAGGCACAAGTACAAGTAATTTTAGCTGAATTTTAAAGAGTTAATTTGTGATAAGAAATCCAGGTTTCAGCCTATTTAAACAAACTTTTAATCTGCATTCAAACCTGGTTACTCCAATAAGAAATATGAGTAGATCATGCTGAATTTTGCAGAGGTAACTAATAAATAGATGCAGCCTGGAATTTTTTGGTATACTTTTTTTTTAGATCTGTGGTCTACAGTGATCGGGGTGGGTGATTAAACACTACTTAAAACAATTTTGTAGCTATTGATCAGTTCAATTTAAGTTAGAGCTGTAAAGTATTTGGGGTTAACTCACATATATTATCATTTGTTTTCCATTTAATTACAGTGTTGCCATGAGTAAGATATCAAAAATGTGAATTCCATTCTTCATTCTTTGAATGCCAAAGAATGTTTTCAAGACCGTTTGAAGGTTACGGGAATGAAAAGTCAGCTTTTCTGTCACAGAGCAGTGTACTTGAACAGGAAATGCTTATTATCTCAATTATTAATCCTTCTCAGCTTGGCAGAAAGCTTGCACTCACCTGAAACAAACCTCAGGCAGGACTGACTTTGTTTCATTAGAATTAAATACAGGAAGTGATGAACATCCCTATCTCAGTCAGAGGCCCTGAGCACTAACTACAAGCAGCTCACAGCAGCTTGTTAAAGGCACCCTTGAGATCAGAACCAGCTCGCACGCAGTACTTTGCCCTTTGTAACAGGTGATTAGAAAGTTGTGGCAGGTTCTTTGTATTTCTCCTCCTTAAGGCATGGGTATATCAAGGTAATCCATTGACATTTAGAGTCTAAAGATATTATTCATCATCAAATTTCTTTCATTTCACAGAACATGCTTTGCACAGCTCTTTCAAATGACAGTCTGCCTCCAGATGACTGTGAAGGAGCACTTTATTGAGGAAAAGGGGTAGGAGACTATTAGTGTTGAAGTTAGTGTGACTTAATTAACTTTGTTAGGGTGCATTCAGACGCTCATTGAACTATATTTCAGTTTTATTTTATAGTTAATACTAGCAACAAACAAACTACATTATCAAGTTTATTACACATGACAGTTATTTATTAGGCCATAGAAAGATTGTGTAACACCTCACTTTTGAATGGTAAATTGAACCAGAGTTTCTCAGTTGCCATTTATTTATTTTTGGTAAAACAGAATTCTAAATTGTCGTCAAACTTTTTCACTCAGATGTAGTTTGTTAGGAACATAAGGGAAGCAGCCATTTCCTCTACATGGTGAAAAGTGTGTTCTCAAAGAGAGTGTGCGGAGAAAAGGCCGATAACAATGTTGACAAAAGAGTCTGAAGAAAGGATAAAAATACATGCAATCCCATTTATTTTCTTTCCCAACAAGAAAATGAACACGGCAAATCCCATCCAGGTCATACGTGTGTATTAGGTTTAAGCCTATAATCTGTTTTGGGGGATGGACAAATGTACCACTTAGATAAATAAACTTATTTGTTTCACTCCCGAGTTAAATACATTGCACTATTTTCATCAACGTAACTAATCTTTTTCCATAAGGCTGACTAATTATAAAACCTTTACAAAATATAAAAATATGAATGTTTTATTGTTCTAACTTTCACAGTGTAGTGTTTCATAGCCGTTCAGGGACGCCAAATAAATAATCATAGTGGCTCTCTGAAGGCACCAGTTCTGTAGGGTTTGGGCATTTACTGAGACAATTATTAATTGTAGCAGTAAATCACAAAGTTGATTCTTTTGATGGCTTTAGAATCCAACCATGCGATATAACTCAAACAACGCACACACACAGGTACTAATACACGAGGATACATTTATTAATACATAGAGTATGCCTTAAACCTAACAGATCTTATCGAGAGGGTTATCAGAATACAAAAGATATATATTCAATCAGTTACGAAGTGTTACACATATCAAGAGGACATACGTTCAGTATATCATTCATTAAGACCGTTTCGTAAATGAACTTGGTTACAACTTCTACATTAGATACTCAAAACAAGTACATAACTCTTAGGAATTAAATTGATATCAACTGGTTGGGATAACAATTGAATTCTCGAGCTGTAATGCATTGAAGTTGAATACTCATCCAATTTCTGGGGATTCAGATCTCCTGCAGGCACAAACAATCAGCTGCAGGCTTGTTGCTGTCCAATCCGCGCTCTCTGGCTCCGTGCCAGGCTGTGCTGTGCGGCTTGCGACGGTGCGCTGCAGATGCTCACTGACCGGCTAGTTAGTGTTGGCTTTAACTAGCAAAGTTTGTGCACAGGAGAAAAGATGACTGTGGGTCCCAGCAAGTCAGGAAGAGGACTGGTTCGTTCCTGATGAAGAGCTAGTTCTGAATGGTGATTCAGCTGTCCACAGTTCTGACCTGTTCACGAGGCCTGCTGCTGGTTACTCTCTGGCAACCTCCACTCTAGACTCTTAGAACAAAGGAAAGTTCTGGCACTCGGACACACTGGCCGTTCCGTGGTTGTCCGGGCTGAGTCTCGGGATGGTCAGGAGGCGCGCTGCGAGAATGTCCTGCCCTTGGGAGCCTTCTGCTCCTGGGCCGTCCTGCCCTGGAATTCTCCTTTGAATTCCCTTTAGAACAGTCCACAGAATCCTCTCCAGAATCTTACTGAATCTCCCGAATCTGAATCTTGTTGAATCTTTCAGGCTCTCTGTGTTGCCTGTTTTCACCTGGAGGAACTTCAGCTCGTTGATTGGCTGAAAGTTCCATGGGCATCAGAGTCCCACGTGGGTTACTCAGCCCTACCAGTCCCTGATTGGTTGATCAAGGTGAGATATGAGTCACTTAGTCCTGACACTTAGTAATGCAGTCCAGATGTCCATCCGGCACTCCCTAGACTGATAGGCGCCAGTGGATGACCATTGATCATGATAGCCAGACTTAGCTAAGTGCATCCCCCTTTGGGAGCTGTCCTAGGAAACCTTAAATCATCTTGCATGAATAGTTTCTCTGTGGCTGCACCACAGAGATGAACAGAGAAATGGGGCCTCATTTGGGAAGCTCAGAAACACTTAATTCTGCCTTATTATTAAGCCTCGCCGCTACATATCCCCCCTTTTTGAAGGTCACGAGGTCCTGAGGCGTTGTTGCCTTCAAAACAAAACAGAGTTAAGTGATGTCCCTTGCCATTAGAACATTAATCTTAAATGTCTACATTACTCCTCGAGAATTCATACCGGAACCAGCATTGGATACAAACAGGATGAATAACATCTGGAGTATGTATAAAAACGGTAGGAGACATTATCTAAGTCTAGGAATTACACATCAGGAAGTTCACTGTCAATATCTGATACCTCTGTGGTAGATATTTGGGGAGAAGTCACTTCCTTTCTTTTGGCATGCTACCTTTGACTCATTCATGCTACCCGGAGTACATCTTGATGTGAGAATACAGCATTCAGAGTACATCCAGTCATGATCCAGCTACCCGGCAGTAGTGTTACAATAACAACAGTTCCTGTTCCCAGCCCCCCGATAAACCACAACACCTGTGTTGGGTATCTGCTAGGGTGGTTTGGAGGTTTGTTCCATTAAAGCAAACTAACTACCTGTACCTCTTCAGGGCTTACTGTTTCTTGGATTTCTATCCAATTCCTTAGTGTGGCACCTGAAGGCATCCATGACCTCAAGTTTGGTCTTATGTTGTCTGGTTCTAGACCGTACAGTGTTAAGTTACCATGCTGTACTATGGCCTCCTCAGGAACTTAAAGGAACTGTTTTATTAGGTAGCTGCATCATGCCTGTCACAAGTCACAGTGTCAGTTAAACGTGGTGTGCTGACCAGCCATTTACTTCCCACCTGCTCTTCATGGGGTTCATTAACCTTCCTCTGCTCGTTAGTAGCTTTACACCCTTCATTGGTGAATCGTTTAGACACAGCCAATGGATAGCTTTGGTAGCCATACCCATCTCAAGATTTGGAACCGAATTCAACCTTGGATTGCCTTCTGGGTGAGCTATGAGCGATGGGGTTAATGTCACATACTCCTCTACTGAGAAGAGTGGAATCAAGTGGGTTGGGATTTGTGCCGTGGCTAGACTGGCTACAGTGGCACTAAACTCCCTTAACAGGTCTTGTGTCAACATTCTGGCCTGTTGCACACAAGCATAAACCCACTGTATAACACCAACAATCATGTCCACTGGTTGGGGAATAAGGTTTAACCCTGTTGCATAGGAGGTTGCCTGTAGGATTTTCCCTAAGCTTTCCAACTTTTGCTGCTGTCGATACAGTCTGTCACTACCCTCTGGCCTCTCTGACACCTGCCTTCTTGGGGCAGTCAGGGTGAGAGTGCCAGTAGCACACAAACCTACCAAAAAGAGCAAATGCACAACAGTGGTGGCAGCAATCAGTCCTCCCAAAAGTCTTTTAGGGTGGCTGATCCCAGTCATCTCCTTCTGAGTGACTGTTGCCTTTCTAAGCTGGCGCAGCGTGTACATGGTGTCTTTCTCAGTATGCCATGTGGCATCTTGGGCACCAACATCCTGGAAATCTGGGGAGATCTGACACAGCTGCTGATGCTGCTCCTCCATTTCCAGGGCATCTGCTTTTTCGATTTGTTCATGCCGGTGCTCTAGGAACCCTGCAGGGGGCGGTGCAGCGGTGGACCATGCCTGACCCTCGGCTGAGTGGTCATCTGGAGCACCTGAGTTATCTGGGATTGTTACCCCATTCTCACTGTTCAGGTCCACCCTGCACACTTCCTGATTGAGGAATCCCTCTATCGGCATGTTTACAGTCGTTCGCTGGGGGTAGGTGTAGGACACCTGCTCGCTCCCCCCTTCCCTCGCTAGGGGTTCAGGGAGCTGCCCCAGCACTGGGATAGCTAGTTCATTGTCTTTGAACTTACTATCACCCACCAGGCCCATGTCAGTGCAGGCGGGGATTCTGACACCCCTCTTTGCGATGTCCTGCACTGGCAGGCGGGTGACTTGACCATCCAGCTCCAGTCTGGGTGAACCACTGTTGGTCAGACTCAGACTGACAGACTGAGCTGGTGGCTGTAAGAAAACCGGCTCGGCTTTCATTCCCTGTCCCTTCTGGGGGACTGGGTGTGTTGGCAACCCTGCTGTCGAGGCAGGAACAATCAGGTCAGTCTCACTCACTACCTGGTAGTTGTGAGAAATAATGTTACCTGACTGCAGGTTCCCTGGGTCACAGCAGAGGGAATCGGCATCTGGGATCAGGTGTGTCCACAGCGCAGTAGTCTCAGCGTCCAGCTGGACCTCCTGTCTAACCTGTGAATGTTGCACCAGGGGCACCTGGCGGTGGCCCTGTGACAGCTGCTCAAGCAGATCCTCACTAATAGAGGACCTCTCAGGGCTAAGGGCGAGGGCTACATCACCAACCTGCTCTCCTGCCATCTGGATCCCTTCCACCACTGCAGGGTGGTGGTCCTGACCCCTCTTGGGTGCCAGGGTGCACAGGGAAAGCTCCTTTTCATCGCCAGGTGGGGAGATCTGCTCCTCTTTAGGGATGTAAAAGGTGTGTGCTTTACCTGGTGGATCAGGCGGCTGCTCGGAGCACCGCTCCTGTGGCATGGAGGCTGTTGGGACCTTGGCCAGGGCACGACTTCCCTGTATATCCGGGGAACAAGAAAATATTTTTATTTCTTGTCCAGAGGGAACAGAAGGAATCTCCGCATAGGCTTCTGTGTTCGGTGGGCACTGTGTAAGCACAGTCTGCCTCTTGGCCCCCCTTTCCTTCTGTACAGAAGGCTTAGGAGGCTTGACCTGTTTCCACACTTTGCCTTTCTGGTGATCCACCAAAGGTTCCACTCTGAGTCGCATACCCTTTTCTTTTTCTACCCGTTTGAGCTTGCCGTGTGACATCAAACACCTTTCAACCTCAGTGTCAATCAGTGTCTCACTGGGTAAGACATCTCCCATGGCAGCCTTGAGGTAAAAGCTTCGTGCTTTTCCTCTGTGTTTTACTGCCTGCTCTGTGACTTCAGGGGTGGAGTCAGCACTCGCTTGGGAGTGGCCGACCTCATCCAGGCAGGAACCCTTCCGCTCAATCAGATAGACTGAGGGAGGGAGAGGGGGCGGGTCTCCGCCTCCTCCAGTGGAGAGTATCAGCTCATTCACGCTTCCGGCAGCCTTGGGGAGCGGTTGTCCCTGTCCTAATAAAGCTTGTTCAAGCCTGGCCAGGCGGGCGGCTACTGAATCCTTTTGTTCAGCCTTTTCTAGCCCTTTCCCTTCCCCGGTGTTCTCATGGCACTTAGGACGCTGGGTGCGGTCCTGTGTGAGTGCTTTGGAACGGGGCTTAGCCAGCTCAGGAGCCTGTGCTCCTTCGAGCAGGGGGGAATTAACCCTGCTGGCTCTGACGGCGAACACAGTCGCTTTAGCAGCTTTTTGCTCAGAGCGACTTTGGACATCATACTCCCAGGCTTTCTGCGCGAATCTCTTAATATCAGTCATTTTCATGGTCTGTGCATCTGTATGCATTAAGATCATCTTTCTGACTGACGGGTGGAGATTCGCAATGAATAAACCCTTGAAATGTGTGTTCTCTTCGCAACCCTCATAATTTCGCCCTGCAAAATAAGTTCGTCTAAGTCTCTCGTAATATTCGCGAGGGGACTCTGCTCTCTCGTGCTTAATGTTAAGAGCGGCGGCTATCGCAGCAGTCGGGTCAATAAACGCACTGTATTCTTCGATAAGTGCTTGACATAGCTGCTCAAAGTCATTACAGACTTCTTTCATCTGCCTAGCCATCCACTCATGTACAGCTCTGCTGGTAGTTTTCCTGACCAGAAACACTTTCTCCTGTTCTGTGGCGTTTGGCAGGAACTGCAGGTTATACCTGAGGTCTTGAATATAACTCTCGATATTATTCTCTGACACTGCGGGGTCAAATCTCTCTATGTCCTTCGCTAGCTCTCTCAGAGAATGGAGATTTATTCTTCTAGCTTCTCCGCTGACGGAGATATGGAAGAGATCGTGGTCAGACTTGTCGCTGCTAGAGAGAGTGCTTAATAGCGACTCGAATTCAGACCTTTTAGCAACCATCGTTAAACTTAAAGAGTATTACTTTTAAGTACGAAATCACAGTTTTACCACAGAAAACCACAAGATCAGGTATGCAATCAACCTGGTAGATTGCAAAAGATCACAAAACACTCAAGCACTGCTTAAAGAGCAAGGGGAACTTTTTTTTTTTCGGCTTTCAGCACACTGTATTGTCGTGTATGAAACCCGCGGCGTTTTATATGAATTATTCCGCTTGGTTGATTCATTTCAGTCTTGCCACGCCCACCCAGGGACGCCATAAATGTAGTGTTTCATAGCCGTTCAGGGACGCCAAATAAATAATCATAGTGGCTCTCTGAAGGCACCAGTTCTGTAGGGTTTGGGCATTTACTGAGACAATTATTAATTGTAGCAGTAAATCACAAAGTTGATTCTTTTGATGGCTTTAGAATCCAACCATGCGATATAACTCAAACAACGCACACACACAGGTACTAATACACGAGGATACATTTATTAATACATAGAGTATGCCTTAAACCTAACAGATCTTATCGAGAGGGTTATCAGAATACAAAAGATATATATTCAATCAGTTACGAAGTGTTACACATATCAAGAGGACATACGTTCAGTATATCATTCATTAAGACCGTTTCGTAAATGAACTTGGTTACAACTTCTACATTAGATACTCAAAACAAGTACATAACTCTTAGGAATTAAATTGATATCAACTGGTTGGGATAACAATTGAATTCTCGAGCTGTAATGCATTGAAGTTGAATACTCATCCAATTTCTGGGGATTCAGATCTCCTGCAGGCACAAACAATCAGCTGCAGGCTTGTTGCTGTCCAATCCGCGCTCTCTGGCTCCGTGCCAGGCTGTGCTGTGCGGCTTGCGACGGTGCGCTGCAGATGCTCACTGACCGGCTAGTTAGTGTTGGCTTTAACTAGCAAAGTTTGTGCACAGGAGAAAAGATGACTGTGGGTCCCAGCAAGTCAGGAAGAGGACTGGTTCGTTCCTGATGAAGAGCTAGTTCTGAATGGTGATTCAGCTGTCCACAGTTCTGACCTGTTCACGAGGCCTGCTGCTGGTTACTCTCTGGCAACCTCCACTCTAGACTCTTAGAACAAAGGAAAGTTCTGGCACTCGGACACACTGGCCGTTCCGTGGTTGTCCGGGCTGAGTCTCGGGATGGTCAGGAGGCGCGCTGCGAGAATGTCCTGCCCTTGGGAGCCTTCTGCTCCTGGGCCGTCCTGCCCTGGAATTCTCCTTTGAATTCCCTTTAGAACAGTCCACAGAATCCTCTCCAGAATCTTACTGAATCTCCCGAATCTGAATCTTGTTGAATCTTTCAGGCTCTCTGTGTTGCCTGTTTTTACCTGGAGGAACTTCAGCTCGTTGATTGGCTGAAAGTTCCATGGGCATCAGAGTCCCACGTGGGTTACTCAGCCCTACCAGTCCCTGATTGGTTGATCAAGGTGAGATATGAGTCACTTAGTCCTGACACTTAGTAATGCAGTCCAGATGTCCATCCGGCACTCCCTAGACTGATAGGCGCCAGTGGATGACCATTGATCATGATAGCCAGACTTAGCTAAGTGCATCCCCCTTTGGGAGCTGTCCTAGGAAACCTTAAATCATCTTGCATGAATAGTTTCTCTGTGGCTGCACCACAGAGATGAACAGAGAAATGGGGCCTCATTTGGGAAGCTCAGAAACACTTAATTCTGCCTTATTATTAAGCCTCGCCGCTACAACAGTATTCTAGTCTTTCTTTTCTTCCTCGGTATACAGTTATAATTGAAAACACAAGTTTTATTCTTTCCTTGCCATTGCATAGACATGTTTTCATGTACATGGAGATGTTTCTTAGCTCCAAAAATCCAATTTAATTAATAAAGGAATATCTTAATGGATTTAATAACTTAGAAAGTGTGTATACTAAAATATTTGCAGTGGTTTAGGTAATAATATCAAATTGACCATTTGTTCCACATGACTCATACTGAAGCATTTAAAATATTTTAAGTATTGCTTTTCTGTGTAACAAATTAAATATCAAATAAATTGAAGGTTACTGCCATATATAACTAATTTTCTATTTAAGACATACTACAATAGATCATTGTTTTGCAGAAGAAAGTTCAAAAATTTTAAATTCCAGGCCCAGATGCTTGACAAAAGGTCATTAATGGATTGATTTGAATGGGAAAAAGAGTTAAAAATGGAAGGCAAAATAAAATGATGGTACTTTGGCTTCATGTACTTTGATTCTGAACATAAAACAGGCATGTTTTACTGTTACTGGTATTTACTGTTTGCATGGTCTACCATGTTTTGTCACGAATACATATTTATTGTCCCACAACATATTTATTGTTTCTGTTATAATTATTTATTATGTTTGTAATGTACTGTCGACATTGTGTGGTGTTGTCTGTTGAACTGTGTATGTCCCGAGAGATCAGCATGATTAAGAATTCCAATGTATGTGTACATTAGGCAATAAACTACTCTACTCTATTTAAGATGCCATAATCCAATGTTCATAAGAAATTTCTGGTTTGTAATTCTTCTGTAAGAATAAAAACTACAGTTTAGATATTTCGTGTGCTTTTTCCTTACTAGTGTGACAAATACATCTCTGTGAATCAATCACCGCCACTGTTGGGTACTTCTGACTTCAGCATTAACAATAGAAAATGCATCCTTTACTGAGGACACAAGACGTATTGTTTTAATTCCTATCATTTTTGTTGTTTTCTCTTGTGATTTAACTATCATTTTTTAAATAAAAAGAGAAAATACACAGAAAGGTGGGAAAGAGTTTTGGCCACATTTCATCCTGATGAAAACTGGATGGAAGCATCAAGACAACACACTGGACTCTTCTTTTATCACTTCATGTATTTTCTGCAGTATGTGAACACATTCAATTTCTGTAGTTTCTTTTTAAAAAGGATTTTTTTTCACTGCTTTGGAAATTTAAATTTAAATTTGTATTTTAAATGTTACTATTTACAATTATATACAGTGTTATTGTACCATATATACAATACAATCACTACACTGTTGAATAATATTGTAAGTATTATTTGACATACAGTACAGTAAATTTGTTGAGAATATTCTGTTAAGCAGATAAATACATCTTCAGCTTGCCAATGTGAAACAGTACATCTCGCATATAAAATCAAGTCACTCAAAGTCCCACCTACCATGCTCACACTTAAGGTCTTCTTTAGTAAAAACAACATAGCCTGGTGTCTCTGCAGCTGAAGCGACAAAGCCAACACCCCAGGAACAAAACAAAACAGTAATTTAGCTGCAAAACTGGGCCTTTTAGCAGCAGGATGTGGCACTGAAAAAGCTTTCTCACACCAGGCTGCAATGAAATTATCAACAAGGAGAGAAAAGCAATTCCTATCGTGCTAAAAGTCACAACATCTTTATGGCTTCAAAACAGCTTCCACTGCTCCTGCTGTGCCACATTCTGTTGAGCAGAGACAGCAGGAGGGGATGTGGCTGACAGCTGTATCGTTTTGGTTAAAGAAAGTGCACACAGGCAATCAAACAACCATTTTTTTTGGAGAGTGGCATTATATAAACATTCCCATGTCAAAGTGAATGGAGACCCACAGAAATAAATAATTGTGCGCTTCACAGCAGTTTCAAACATAACTTTCTATGTCTTTAAGAAATGAGCTAAGAAATTCACTGGTCAGTCTGCCTGGTATCTTGAATCATGTGTTTTAATGCTCCAGTGGCAAAGTTCATTTCACACAATGCAATATGATGGGGCTAGCATTTTACAGTGTCTTAGCAGCAATGATATAAGTGTGCTGCTGATTTGTTTTAAAGCACCTTTGTGCACATATGTCATAACAAAACGAGTTGTTATCGGTGAGTCTTGTTTATAAGTGTTTCATGCTTCTAGCCTTTTCCTCTGAGGAAAAAAAAGGCAGAAATTTCATTAACCTAAATAAAATTCCCATCATCTCCTGTTACATATAAATTCTCAGTATTAGCTGAATATTTATGACTCAGAATCTTTTCATTTTTTCAATTATGTTAATTGTCATTTCACAATATCATCTCATCACTGCGGTAAACTCTTCAAGTAATTTACCACAGGCCCTGAAGAGGGCAACCTCAGGGATTTAGAGCAGCTTTATTCTGTAGTGACTGGCTAATTTGTTTTTTTTTTGTTTTTTTTGTTTGTTTTGCTGTTTGCAATACTCTTTGTCAAAGAAGTACTCTAAAATCCTTTTGTCAGTCCTTATTTTGGGGAAACAAAACACTTCATAAAGAAACAGTGAAGATATTGCAACAAATGAATACAAGCAATTCCTGAGTGAGTCCATCTGGTGTTGAAATGAGACTCGGACCATCCCCAGCCTGTATTAGAGCCAGATAATTAGGCACAACTCCAAATGTATTCACACAGGTAACGTATGGCTTCATTAACTCTCTTCTTAAAAAAAAAAACACCTCAGTAGAGCCACATGTGATCTGTTGACAATCTGGTTGATATTAAAAAATGTACTTTTTCCTCATGGTTCATAAACATTATAAATAAATAATATGCCCTATGGAACACAGTGAGGCATACAATAATGTAACAAAAGGACCAAGAGGTTTAATATTCTTATTTACAAAGGTTAATCAAAACACATTAATAATTCTACAAATAAAACAAATGCATTCAGCAAATGTCTTTTCTTTTTTCTTTTTTTTTACTCTTTTTGATCAACAGGAGCATTATTAACTAATGCAAAATGTTATTCATCTTCATAATGGCTAAATGACAGCCTATTTAGAATAACAAATGACTTCCCCTCATCGATTATAACTGGGTGAATGTGACCTTCACGTGTTTGAGACAAACAACTGCTATTCTCAAAGACTTTCTGTGACTTTTAAATTGACAGCAGCGCCAGTTGTCACCATTTGGTGATTGCATAAATGGTATCTGTGTTTGTTTTCACAGTGTTTTTTTCCCTTTTGCTATGCTCTTTGAACTCAGTCCAGATAGCATGCTGAAATGATATCACATAACAGGCTAGCCACACACAAAGAATTGCTTCATTTGATTTCATTTGTGCATTCACAAATGTGAGCCTCCCCCATTGTTACTAAGTACAGATTCATCACAATCAAGAACAAGAGCTAACAATTTAAGTTTCATAAGAGGTTATCAGTTAGAAAGAGTCTCCAGTAAAGCATGAAATGACAAAAAAATAAAAAGGTGTGTATACATTTTAGTTTAACAAACCATTGGAATAAGAAAATATAAATGATAAGGGACGAGATTCAGCATTTCTACTACCCTTGTTATTGAGTTGTTGACACTAGTTCAGGTATGTCATTTGTACAGTATATTATGAGAGTAGCACACACAATAATATGCATGGCTTCAATGAATTCAGAAGCAAATGAAATGCACTGGAAAGGAATACTTGTATCATGTCATTGATACTTGTCAGAAGCAACTTTGTGATAACAAAACACTGTCCCATGTCATTGGAAAATTTAAATAATAGTCATAGTTATTACTAAAAACTGTTTTTCCCCACTTTTGAACTTTGTTAGCCAGTTTGTAATCACTAATGGGTATTATTACTTTTTCACAACATCAAAAACAGTGATTTCATTTCATATTCACAGAAAACATACTGTATAAATGCCACTTTGATATCACAGAAAAACTGCTGAAATCCAGAAAATTAGCAGCAAAGTGTTCATGGGTACATTAATTAAACAGGCCTCTTCCAATTTACTGTGCATCTCTAATGATGAGCTCCAAATCTGAGTCCTCAGTGTTGACTTTCAGAGCTTAGCTGGCATTGCAGAATTGCTCCAGAATACTGAAAGCATATTTTGCAATACTTGGTGCAAACCTTTTTTCAATTGCTCAGTCAAATGTACTACTTTGATTACATTTGGAGCGTGTTGTCCTGACAATTTCTCGTGTCTAATTAAGTTCGACGTGTCTCATTTTCTTAGGCAATATCAAATTTGCTCTTGCCTCCTGGGTGACAGGTAAACACAACGTGAAACAAAAGCAGCCACACTGCTGCCAAAATTTCCCCTATTATCAGGTCTGCTGTACTGCCAATGTAACTAAATGCAGCCCTGGAGAGAAACCAACGACAAGGGAAATTATTCAATTTAAACGTGAATGCTTTGGTAACCTATTGTTTCAGCAAACATCAGTGTTGCCCAAAAAAACAGCATATTAACCACTAATTCTGTGCCAGTTTTCATCTACACACCAATTGCGGGTAATAAAGTGCTAATAATTCTTGGTTTTGTTACCAGAGGCAGCAGTGAGATCAGTTATTGGCAAAGGAGTTGGGGTGTTGACAAACCTTGCAAGTAAAAGAAAATTGCAATAATATTATTTTCGGTATTATCATAATAAGCAGAGATTTGGATGCAAAACATGATCACATAATAACTGAGGGTAAAGCTGCTATCATGTTCAATCCAGTCTAACATGTACTGTAAAGCATGTTTCTGTTTGCTTCTGTAAAATTCAATTTACATACAGTAGTCTAACAAAGTGCACATGAATGTCTCTTTTCTTCACAGAAATTATGAGTGACAGTTGCACTTGGAATTTAATACATAAGTCTTAAACTGTTTCACTACACATGTGGAACATTTCTTTTCTTTCTATATACTATACTGTATGCCAGTTTTCACTTTTGACACTTTAATGTTTAAAAGATTTTTTTTCTTTTGTGGTTACCCACCTTGTTGAATTGATTACATCTCTCCCTTCATTTTTGAAGTTTGACTAGCACTAAGTAATAACTACTGTTGAATTATGATCTTTTTCCCTTTTAAGTTGCATGGTGGCCTTTACTACTTTGGTAGCAGTCTGTTCTGCTTTAAGGGCAAAGGAGAAGCATGGTGGGTGAGCATGTGTGTGTACAGGGGGAGCTTAGAAAGAAGACCAGTGCTCTGATCAAAGGAAAGCGAGTCATGACCAGGCCTAGAGTAAGGAGGACTGCTCACCTTGTGAAGTCAGCGTGAAAGGAACGAGCAGTTCCAGTTTTCAGGAGAAGCAGGAGGGGAGTAAGTGAAAATGTTGTACAAAAGCATTTGCTTTTCGTTTTGTGTGGCTTTTAAAAACGGTACATTTTTCTAGAAAGTACAAGACACTGTTGTCTGGACAGGGACTAAATCTTGCTTCCTCTAACTACCCCTGTGAAAGATCTTAATGTTCTTATTTTTTTAATATGGGATTATAAGAAATCGATCAACAGAGCATTACTTAAATTTGAAATGGGCTCAGTTCACTGAAATACCAATTTGTATCTGGACTGTACATTATGCATTATTTTTTACTACTATAACTTAAAAAGATAACACATTACTTTTGTCTTCCAGCTTAATCAAGAAGGGAGCTCCATCCATGGTTATTTTGTGATGCTGAGTGGCTACTAAATCTTGTCCTGCACACTTCATTGTTATAAACCAAATGGTGGAGCAAAAGACTGGAAGAGACCTAGGGCAGTGCAAGAATAGGAATAAAATTTGGACTCCCTTAACTTCCTTTTTTTCAAATCTCAAAACTTCAAGATTGTAAATCAAAATCTTTTAAACCTGAAATTTAATTCAACTGTGTGAAAATACACAGAGACTTGCTCACTTTTTCACAATCCTTGAAAATATTTACTGAATAAAGCACATCAGATATAAGATCCCACCTAAAAATAAGCTGGGTTTTCCTAGTTCAAATGATTTGCTCATCAAGTTAAAAGCTATTATTTCATTGATTGCCATGTCCATTCCACAGAAACAAAGAGAATCCAGGGATGAACTATTAATGGACCCCTTTCCTCTACTTGAAAGCTCTGCTTTGTCAGTATTTTAATATATTCTAGATCTAGCTAATGGCCAGCCCTATATAAAACAGTAAAATACTTAGAGACAAGAAAAAAGGAATTAGTGTTAACCCTACCCTATCCTATGGTCACATTACATAGTTTATTACATTTGCTGCTGCTTTTAAGCAAGTACAATATCTTGCTTTTTTACTAAGATGTACTGTGCAGGCCATTTAATTTGTGGAATTATTTATCAGAATATGGCTTAAAATTTCTTTCCTAGGAAACAAATCAATTCCTGAATTACCTCTCCCCGATGCTTTATAATCAGCTGCACAGGCTATCCATGTGAAAATGTTTGTTCATTAAATATACTATTCCGATTGCTCATGGGTAGTTATTGGATGTTTCAGAACAGGAGAAGGCGAAAAGGGTTCTTTGGTGGCATCCTGTTATACAGTCTTATTTAAAAAACAACATGTATACATTTCGGGTTAAATATATTTTATTTTTCCAATCATTTAAGTCAGTCTAAAACGCTATATAATTTACAATAATAACCTAGAATCCCTTGTATTCAGCAGTGCATTTACTGGGATAACTTGAGTAAAATAGCTCTCGCTGTGGTACGACAGCAGGTATCATATACAATATGTATGTACTATGCCTCACTCATAAAATATGTTATACGCATGGTTTACAGACAGCAAGTATTTTTCAGAATACAGCAGTCATTTTTTGATCAGCCATTTTGATTGATCAGTTCATCACATTAGATGAAATACTTCCATTACTGACCCCCTGCGTGCCTTTTAATCAGTTTAATCAGACAAATATAAGACTGCTGATTTGAACATCTTATGTAATGCTTATTAAATCCGCCTGCTGCAGAAGACATGCAATCTTCTTCAGTAATAAATCAATATGTTTGGGAAGCATAGAATCGCAATCGGTGTAATCAGTCCATTTATTTATGCATGGATTATTTAATATGTGTACACTTGTTGGAGAGGCATTTCATGCATTTATTTTTGCTTCCCTCCTTATTACTGTTATTATATAAACCAAGAAATTATCTATCATCAAAATGTACCAAGACACTCAAAAAGCTCATTCTAAATGGAGAAAATGGGTCCACCCTCAGCTAACCTCAGGTTTTCCTTTGTTGCTGTGGTTTCCTTTTGTTTTGTTTTTTTACATCTGACATACAGTACCTTATGTGGTAACCGTTTTGAAGCATTTCAAAGAAAAGGCACCTGTTTAACATTGCACAAACAGTAATGCTTAAATAGGGTTGAAATTTAAAATAAAAATTTTGACATTCAAGTCGAAAAAATTTTTCAAAAGTGGTCATTTCTTTCCTTGTTTTGCATATGCCCCCAGGGCTCTTCTATACCAGGTTTTGAAAGCATGTATAGCAAATTTTTGTTAAGGCTGCTGTGTAACAATAAACTTGTGAAATCTTTCTTTGTGTTGTCGATTCTTCCTCCCCTTGAGTGCCTCTTGAAAGGACAGCTGTGCACTTTTGAAGAAAGAAAATAACTGCTTGTGGCCTAGTTTAACTGCTAAATATATATGCTGTTCCTCTAACATCATTTGGCCCAGTAACACTTTCACAATATAAAATGTCCAGTACACCATGTTTGTAGAAGCCAACATAACATTTACTGTAGTATGTAGACTTTTACTGGACCTATATACAGTAGTACATGCTCTTCAGCACTGAATTATATACAGTAGTATTCAAGTAAATTCAAGCAAATGTTGAAAAAATGAATTAGTGGTTTAATTCTAACAAAAGCAGGAAAAAAAACAGAAATTGTCTGCTATTACAACAGGGAAAGCCCTGCTACTTATCTGATGTTTAAGGATCCAGTATAACTTCATAGGGAGCTGTACTAGACCTACTGTATGTTAAACACTAGTATTACAAGGCTTGCAGTCTATTATAAGTATTTTATGGTAATGTTGCTACCCTAGGGTCTCAGAATGTGAAACTGAGGGCAAGTCTTTTGGCATAATTGGTTAATATTTCTGCAGCATATCTTGGGCACTCAGTGGTATAAGGCAAAGGTGCTATTCTGGATACAAACTGCAATGATGCCTGTATTGTAACATGGTAAACTAGCGTGCCTTTAATTCAAGTGCCCTTTCCCTTTGTTCATGAAATCTAAAGTATCTGTACAGAGGTCTTGCCATGCGTGTGTTGTCAAATTTAGTTATTTCATCATCTGGAAGAATGTCCAAAAGGGGGCATTTGCTTTTTAACCTTCTATAATGTAGTGCTTAATAATGTTAATCGATTTGTGTAATACAGCTGAAAATACGTATTTCTTTTTCTGAAGTGTTTCAGAATACGTTTTTTCAACTCACACATGTTTAACAGTGTGCTGAACTATCATGTCAAGACCAATAATTAGAGTAATTTCACTTTCAGTTTCTATTCCACCTTGCAAAACCACTGATAGAGGGAGTGCTATATCTGCAAAACGTCTGTGTTAATTTTCAAGTCGCTGGCTGACTTGAGGCTGTAGGATTTTGATTAGCTACCAGTTGAGAGTCAGACAGCCGTGAAGAATTAGCATTGGCCTGATTGCTCTGATTACAGCCAACAACACTTTCAACTTTGCAGGACCAGGGGGTCAATTTGATCAATGCATTCATATTCAGACATGCTCTCTAAAGGATGCACTGAATTTCTGTCCTTTTCCAGACCACTGCATTCTGCAAAATAATTTGAAATGTGTCGATATTTTCTTTGAATTAAAATAATCATTTTATCCAGGAGCTGTGGATTCCTCCCATCTTCCAAAGACATGCTGACTAGGTTAATTGTGGTCTCTAAGCCCTCTGTGCTTGTGTGTGCACTGCAATGAACTAATGTCCTGTTGCTGCACCCCACAGCTGCCAGTGGATTGGTCTGATAAATGTTGGTTATTTGCAAAAGATGCATAGTAAAGCAAAGAGACCCAGAACTATATGTCTTTAATCACTGCCTATAAATAGAGTATCTCACTCTAATAAATTAAAAACTGAAAATCTGTATATTATAAAATATTTGGTTTAATAATAAATGGGTTATGCACGACAGCCATTATGCACCATGAGAAGTTGCTTTGCCAGTGGAATTAAGGGTGAAATTCATGTAGGCCAAAAAACCTCACTCTTAAACAGTGCTGTATAGTTTATAATGACAAATTCAATTTTCACTTATTTTAGGACTAAATATCACTAAAATAAGTGAGTAAGGGTACATTGTATGTGCATACAGTATGTAGTACACCCATACAGTATGTATAAAATAATATTTTGCCTTTTAACATGAATGTAAAGATAAAAACATAAAAAATGTACCTGTTAGTATATATTAATCTTTGAGGCAGCCCCTGCCTGTAGCTTGACATGGCATTTTAAAAACTATTTTATAGAAAATTCACTTTTTCCTTGGACTGATGGTTCTTGTTGTTTCCATGGATATGTTGGAATCAATGCCTGAATAAAAGCAGACCATCTGGATGTCAGGGTGGTCAGTGGCCCCTGGAATTGAAGCAGAAAAATCTAAGGAAAGGGGTTTATCAGATATACATCAAAAGGTATACACTGAAATAAAAAATATACACAGAACAGAGAAGCAATATAGGTCTCAGATACAGTACACTAATACAGAAACCTATACAAAGAAATAACTTGTTTCCTTTTGTGACTTGGCCTTCAAACCACATTTTTGATCCTTCTAAAGTTTCCAGTCTGGTAATAAAATTTCCTTTTGTGCTTTCTCAGGGGATAGGAACATCCTCCAAGAAAACACAAACTACTAAACGGTTAAATCCAGCTTGCCTTGATTCTTCCAGTCCTCTAGATGATAGGACTGACCTCTCGAAGAACAGAAGAACCATGCAAGAGAAACTTTTCTGTATTGGTGTATTATGAAATATTTGGTAGACTGGGAAAGGTTCCCTGCAGTTTAACATCTATTAGAGAGCAGTTTTGTCCTAAGAAGGACCTTTCATTTATTAAGATCAGCTTTGCTTTTCTCCTGCACTGTTCCATGGGATCCTTGGACCAACAAACTTTAAACTTTGCAAATGGACGATTGAATAGGAGTCTTTGTTTACCATCTTATGTTCATGTAGTTCTTAGGCTTAAACACTTTGGATCCAGAATATACATGAAGATACGATATTTTGATAGCTATAGCTCTCCATTCCAAGATTTATGAAAAGGCACAGCCAGGTGCCATTAGATCAATCCATTTTTCCAGGCTTTAACATTTGTAATGTAATTCCAATACTTCACCGTAGATATTTATGTCCTATAGTGGATTGCTAGGAAACACTGACATTGGACACATTTCAGTGAATCATTCGATTGATTTTCCACAGTGGATGACTTCATTTTCTTTGTTTAAATCACTCAGTGTGCCATTATAATGCACATTAACTTAAAGTATACCTTTCCATTTCTGGACCACAAAAGCTTCCAATGACTTTGGATTCCAATATAATGATGTACAGTAGGCACCATTCCTTTCTTAATTTAAAATTGCAAATGATTTTTGTTATACTCAGATGATTTGGAATAGCTAATTGTGCCTTTTTCATGTCTCAGCTATGGACTGTAGTGTAGTGTAGTGCAACACTTACCAGAAGGGTGATCCGATTGTGAAACAGGGAAGAGGATCCAAGCGCTAAGCCTGAAGGCAGGGAGGTAGGCAAAAAGTGAAATTGAAACTAAGAATTTCCTTCCAGACAGGGCTGTGGCACAAGGGGAGCAGATTGTCCAAAGAATGATTGAATTACAAGTTCAAAAAACATGACAGACAGTCCGAGACAAAATCCAAGACAAGGTCAAAACCAGAACAGAGGTCTGAGTAACCAGGAAGTCAGACAAAAAAGGGGATTCAAAAACCATCAATCAAACAAGCCCTGAAGAGGAAGACTCAAGAAGGAACTTGATGACCAAATGCTGGGTAAAGAAGAGAGAGTTCTTAAATACCCAGTGGTAATGAGATGTTAATGTGTTAATTGGGGCACTAACAAACACCCAGATCGTGTACGAGCGGTACCAGTGGGTTTTTGAGTCTGCTGGAAATGCGCTCAGTTCCCATAGCAACCTGGGGGCTGTTTCACAAAGCAGGTTAAACTAATTTTCTCAAGTTATCCTGATAGACTTAACCCGATAACTAAGTTCAGGTTAACTCAGGTTTCACTTATCAGGTTAAAGTAACTCAGGCTTTCAACTTTCAGACTAACTGCGCGTTCACACCACACTTCAGTAGGTAGAAGGGTTGAGCATCAGAACCTTCATCCATCCCAGCAAAACCATCACGAAAGAATTTGAGATTTAATCCAGTGACCAGGAATTATAGCTCTTTATGGAAAATTATAAGGACAAAATCTGTTTTGATAATGAGGAGCTATACGATAGCCACTGAAAAAGAGATACCTGACAAAGAACGGCCAATAAATTGAATGTGGAAGTTAATTATGAAATCCTGCATGACAACATAAACTGTAAATATTGCACAAGCATACAAGTGTCGGCATTATAATAATTTATTAAATTACTTATTTACAATGATTGACATTATTATGGCATTGAAGTGGAGCTCCTCTTTAAGGTAATGTGTAGTTCTACAATATTGTTTTTAAGGAACAAGTAAAGGTTTATTCCGTGCTGAAAAGAGAGACACCTGTGAGAAGGCTCCACATCTGAAACATTGTGTTTCTTTTCTTCTCTTTCCAGCATGGAATAAACCTTTACTTGTTCCTTTGCACCCTACGCATGTTGACACAGTTCAATTTTGTTTTTTTTAAGAAACAGTAATATATACATTTACAATAGTTAGACCACAGTGGGAGATCCTGGCAGAATGTACTGTACTAATCCTCTGAATGAAAATGTTCCCTAATTTTAGCCAACAAGAAGAAGTGTGAGCAAGCAAGACTGGAGGATGAGCAATCATCATTCTCAACACAATAAAGAATTTATTCTGTTACTGGAATATTTTTCCCAACTTTTACTGTGGTGTGAATCAAGTAGTATACTGTAGGTGATGCTCCCCCTCGCAGTTGCAGAAAGTCTTAAGTCAGGTCAAAATGTTTGCATTATTTTGGGCAAGAGTTTTATTTTTTGACTGTACATACATTGATGCTGTGAATCGATTTTCTATTTATAAAATCAGCCTCATTTGGCCCTGCGGGGGCTTTAATAAGTCTATGCAGTCCAGAGAGCCTATTTTATTAAGAATTGATGCAAGAAATGTTTAGATTACGGTGAACAGTTTTTCTGAGAACAGAAACTACATTTATAATGGATAGAATGAAATA
Source organism: Atractosteus spatula (assembly GCF_055471065.1). NCBI lineage: Eukaryota > Metazoa > Chordata > Actinopteri > Semionotiformes > Lepisosteidae > Atractosteus > Atractosteus spatula. Next base: position 59,096,970 of record NC_142711.1, read on the forward strand.
TTAGAATATTACCAGATATTTCATTAAATCCCTGTGTGATGATATTCACTAATGTATGGCTAGGAAACATTATGAATGCACTCAAAAAGAGTTTTAGTCCAAAAAGCACTGTTCTTATTGCATGACACACTCCTTTTTACTAGAATTGCTCCACGTTGAGTAAAAATCAGCACCAGTCACAAGGAATCTCAGCCCTATGCAGCCCTATTTCGAGTTTCTGTTAATGCTGAGCTACTAGGAGCAGTATTAACAATGTATGGGGTTAAGAGACATTTAATGTCAAGTATACAGTACTCTGTCTGCTGAAACACTGTCTTTCAAAAACATTATCAGTGAACCGTAAAGGGATGATCTCTAAAATTTATTTTTCTTGTCAAACCTCTAATGTCAACTGGAACTCTGAAGAAAGGTAAATCATTTTTTGTAGGGGTCTGATTGGTCTATGAGTCGAGTTCTTAACCTCGAAGTCAGGTTAAGTTTGACTTCACCTGCCCAAGAGATGGGTACGAACAGAGGCTATGCTGCTATAGTTAATTAACTGGATACAATTTAATCGTGCTCTGTGAAACCAAAAATCCTGACATTTGTTGACATGTTTACAACAAAGTTATCCGGTTAACTGAGTAATCTTGTTTCGGGAAACAGATCCTTGGGTTTGTGAGCTGGCACTCGCACGGATGCTGTGTGAAAACTATGGCCAGTGAATGGTGGAATTGTGTCAAGCAAACACATCAGGGGAATATGCAGTCTTATACCAGGGGTTTGGTGCCAACTGGAGGAGAAGAGAGTCCTTCATTGACAGCACCACAAGCCTCTAAGATAGATGAGGGACTCCTGGCTGACCAGCCAATTATGGAAAGCAATATGTCATTGCATTCTACTGTAGATGTTATTATGATCAACAGACAGCTACAAACATATGGTACAGAAATAATTAAAAAATACTTAAAATTATGAAATGTACATTGAAAGCGAAATGTCTATAAAGTCATTTTAATTGTCAGATCTTGTCATTTGGGTTGCCTGAATTAAACCATGTGACCTTCTGAAAATGGATCGCTCTGCTGTTTGTTTTAAAAAGCTAGATGTTTCAAATGACAAACAAGACAGCAAGTGAACACAATTTACTGTTTATCCAACATTAGTTTAGTTATCTCATGTTTATGTGATTCAGAGGAAAGCATTGTGATGTATGTGAATAAATTATTTTCCTTGATACTTAGAACAGGAAATTCTACAAGAAAAATATCTGAATTATTATATTCCAAGCAATTTGCTCTGAATGAACAATGTATAAATTAAATCATTAAGAATTTGATTCTTGTATTTGTTTAAATTACAGTTCCTTTTATTTAGCAAAAATATATTCTGTATACTGTAACTGAATAGTGAGTGTCTGTTAAATCATTGCTGCTGTTTGAAGATACTAAAAAAAATAAATATCCTTAATTAAATTACAGAGGAATAAAATATAACAAGCTTAGAAAATGTAACATGAATCACTAACTGTAGTTCAGACTCCATGCATAATCCTATGTAAAGAACAAAAGAAATAACGTGATGTTCCTCAAGCAAGCTTTAGTTAATGCCCAATCAAGGGCTAATACCTTTCACTGCACCAAAAGATTCTAAGATTAAAGGGAATTTCACATTTTTAAACAGCAAGCAAAAGAAGCAGATTGAGCACCTTCTATGTTATGTAAGTAAATTATTTAGCCAAAAGAAATCACATTGCCCATATTCTTTATCTCATAATCTCAAAATAAAATTAAACAAAATTCGCCGTATGCTTTCCCAAAGTAAAATAAAAAGGCCTTTTTTATGTCAACACTAGGATTACAAAGTACAGTCTTCATAAAAGAAACAAAACAATAGGGAAAAAAAGACAAGATAAAACATAATAACTAAAATTTCTATATATTCTTATCAAAGATATTTAATGTGTCAACAGGGTTTAAATCAGTTAATAATTCAATAATAAATTAATAATGACTGACTGAGATAAAAATGCAGCAACTATTTATAACAGAAGCATGAAATCCTACTTTGATATGGTATGTGGGCAAATGGAACTGCAACACAATCACTCCTATTCAAGAAGTTCAGGTCTTAAAGAGTTCTCCTCTAGCCTTTCTTCCCTACATTGACTGGCTTTGTGGAAGGAAATTTGTGGAAACGCTCCAGAAAAGTGTTTCTGAAATGCAAAATGTGTTCCAAAGGAATCAAAATGTGATAATTGTGGTTTTAGCTACAGTAAGTGTCCTTCCAGAGCAATTCACGAGGGTGATTCCTTTACATAAGAGACAGTACTTACTTAAGACTGCAGTAGCAGTATCACAAAGAAATGTTTAATATGTAAGGATGTTGGCTACAGACAGTCTTCTTTCATGACATCTTTTTGGCAACTGTGTCCTCCAATGACTGGAGTTGCAAATCCAAATAATGACAAAAAAAAATTTGATTCTGGTTCTCTTCTATACTCATCCTTCTTGATCTGAGTGCTGCTTTTGACACTGTTGACCATGACCATCTTACTTTCTCGTCTTGAGACTGTTTGGAGTTTCTGACACTGCTCTCAAATGGTTCAAGTCTTACATCACTGATCGCTGTCACTTTGTCTCTCTTAATGGGTATAGGTCTGAAATTGGTCTTGTTAAGTCTGGTGTTCCTCAGGGCTCAATACTGGGCCCCTTGCTCTTCAACATTTACAGTACATGTTTCCACTTGGTCAGCTTTTAAGATCACATGGCCTCAGCTATCATTTCTAAGCTGATAATACTCAAATATACATCCATACCAAACCTGACACTGATGTGGCTGTCTCTATTCTATCTAATTGCATCTCTGACATAAAAACTTCGATGACTCAAAATTTCCTTCATCTTAACTGTGACAAGACTGAAGTCATGCTTATTGTCACCCCCCATCAACTTTCGTAAAGCCAATCCTGTAACCCTATCTGTAGATGGTTCTGTACTCGAGCTTCAGTCTAAATTGAAAAACCTTGCTGTGATATTTGATTCTGGCTTAACATTCGACCCACTTGTGCAGCATATTGTCAAAACATCTTATTTTCACCTCAGAAATGTCATTAGACTACACCCTATGCTATCTCTAACTGTGGCTGAAAAGCTGATCAACACATTTATGTTCTCTCAAATTGACTACTGTAATGCTCTACTCGCTGGGGTATCTAAATCTACTTTGAACAAACTGCAGTATGTCTGAAATTCAGCAGCCAGGATCCTGACCAGGTCTAGTGCAAGTGATCATATTATCCTGGAGTCTTTGCACTGGCTTCCTGTCAAATTCAGTGTGGAATTTAAAATCCTCATGCTCACCTATAAGGCTCTGTATGGCTTGGCACCTCAGTACCTGTCTGAACTATTATCGCTTTACTCCCCACCTCACAACCTTTGCTCTTCTAATTCTGGTCTCCTTACTGTCCCCCAAGCCTGTCTACATTGTATGGGTGACAGGGCCTTTTCCTGTTATGCCCCCAAGCTCTGGAACTCTCTGCCCAAGGAAATCAGAGAGTCACCTTCTCTAAACTCCTTCAAATCCAGACTCAAAACCTTCTCCTTTAGAAGAGCCTTTACTTAACTGGTTCCATTCTTCACCCCTCTGCTTTTCCTAGCACCACCATCCACGGTTTCCTCTGTATATTGTAATTGTATTTTATCTTGTATATTCTTTTTGTTTATTGTTGTTCTCCATCTGTAAAGCGCTTTGAGAAGCCACCTTTAAAGGCGCTATATAAAATAAAGTTTATTATTATTATAAATGCCAAGTTCAATTTTTGAACATAACTTCAACACAGACGAGAGATTAAATTTAAAGGATTAAATAAATGCCACATATGTTTCTGTGAATATTATCTATGAATAGTATCCCTTAAAAAGAAGCCAGAAACATTTGCCTTTTGAGATACAGTCACTGACCAAAATATTATGAGCCCCCAGTCAAATAAATGGATTCTGTCAATGACAGATAATGCGTGGCTGGCTTAAAGAGCATCAGACATACTTTCCAGCACCTTCTCTGTCAAGAACAATATCCAGATTTCAATCCTATTGAAAAGTGGCAGAACTGGTGAAACAAAGCAGTTCAATTCCACGCATGAGTTACCCTCAGCACAACCTCAACCGAAGCCGGGGCCGGATAAGAATCGAGAAAAAATATAAAAAATAAAGGTAAGGGACGCCATTCGTTCACTCTGTGTTGCATGGTTTCATCACTCTTTTGAAATTCCTAGGCCCAGATCAAATCAAAACACAGCCTTAAATCACAGATCTCACACCTGGTAGTTGATTATGCATTTGTGTTATCTGCTTGATTCCTGCATCTACCAATGTGGAAATCTATTATATTATCATTTAAATGGAATTGTATTTTGATCAAGTGATTAAATGGATCAAAGTTCAAACCAAGATGCTGTGTTTACTCTCCAAGGAAGTAGTATGGAAACAAGGTGCTATGAAACTTCTGCATTCACTCAACTACACTTGCTGTTTCTTATGCACTCAAATTGTAGGAAGCTAACTGGAAAATGGGGCACAAAATAACCAGGTACACACAAAATAAATAACAGGTGGAAGAAAACAATCATCAGTACAGGATTAGTACAATACATTTTCCTCATTTACACAAAAATAAAGGCTGTGACATTTCCGAAATGTCTTGCCAGTCTCCTGGTGTAAAATGTGATTGAAGTGCCCTGGGCTGTGGTAAACCTTTCACTCAAGAGCAGAATATAGAGTTTGCAGTTCAGACTTGCACAGAAAATGACATAACAAGTGTCAATGAAAAATTCTTGCCAAATTTGGGCCACCATCCTGCATTTCAGCCTCCTTATCCTTCTCATTAGTCTCTCAAGCAATTTTTACTTGATCAAAGGGCACTTTCTAATGGTATCTCGCCTAAGAGACAAAGGGCCATACTGCTTTGATACTATTAGTCACTCAGAGCCATATAGAGATTTATAACTGATTATCAGTTATTAAAAATGTTAAAAACACAAATTCACAATCTGAAGTCATGCTTGGGAATCACTGAAACCAGACAGACACCTGTTTTTAGCATGATTTATTTTATATATAGACCTCATTTAAATATTTCATATTTTAGACATATATGGATCCCATAATCTAGACACATGGGTTCATATCTGTTAATTTTCAAAAGTAGTATTAAATCACACAGCCGAAGACATTAAGGAAAGGCACTAAGTCAAACTGTGATGAATAACAAGCCAGCAGACATTTTATGCCTTATCTTTATGCCTGAGTAAACCAATAGCTAAAGCTCAGCAGAGTGCAGTGCTTATAATTTATGTAAAAGAATATTAGATTCCTGAACCCTATGAAGAATTTTAAGTGCAAAGGTTTTGTTATAGAAAATAAACTATTTTGTTTCCTTCTTTTTTAACAAACCACTTTCTGTTTCTTTCTGAAGAAGTTTAAAACATACTGTAAATATGCTGACAGACAAAATTCCAAGAATGCATGTAAAACTAGCAGAAAGCAAATTAAACAGAATACTGAGCCTCAAAAAACAAAAAACAGACAACAGATATATGTGGAGAAATAACTGTAACTTTTCAATTTATGACTTGTGCAATTGTGTATTATGACGTGTATTTTCAGCGAGTTGTCTTCATTTCCATGCAGGCAATGGGCTTTTATTCTTACATCGGTGGTGAATCAACTTAAAGTGATCACTAGCAGATAAAACAATATTCCAGGGAAATTCTTTAAAGAAGATATTTCTCAGTCCATTTAGTAAAACACATCTTTCTCAGTGCCAGTGCTTTCACCATTTATTTTTGAAAGCACAGAAATTACATTAATAAAACATTCATTTTCTTAAGTTAATTGTTCTGATTAAGTCAACTCTGATGCCTGTTAATTGTATCATCAGTATGGCCAGGATGCAAGGAGATTATATGTTTAATTTGATAAATTCCAAAGATTTAGTCATTTATTCTTTTTCTACACTAAATGAATACTACATTTTAATTCATTTTTTAATTACACGTTACATATAATGTTAATTATAAAACTGTCATAACCTCACATCACTTTCCTAAACAAGATCTTTGTAGTCCTTCTTATATGGTCCAATAGATTTGTGCACAAGGCAGATTATTTCTTAAATCCATCAATTACATTTTCTAAAAATATTTAATTTGCGGGGATAGTAATTCTAAAGCATATTTTTAGCTCTATGCAGATGTAAAATAAATTACAGTATAAATCACAGAATTAAATAAACATTTCAAGAGAAACATTTTAGTTTATATAGGCTATTATTTCATTATGCTGCGTACTGTATAATTTAGATATACATTATATATAAGCATATATAAGTCAATTTTTAAAACACTTTTAAAAACATTTTCAAATGTAATATATACAGTATCAATCAGTTTACCACTGCTTGCAGGACTAAAACAGTGTAGATACAATATATTGAAATTTGAGATTTGTTCTTTTTACAACAGAACAGAATGTTTAGTGTCAAAATAAAGAATGGACACCATACAACACAGGGAGATTTTTTTTTGCAAGTTTAAAGATAACCATTGTAAGACACTGCAGATCATTTATTGTCCTTCCTCCTGTAGCCTTGACAAATTTGCATCAATAATTTGGCAAAACTGAAAAATGTGGAAGGAATAATTTCTGTAATTCTCCTTTTTAAGGTTTAAGACTTACATTCTTAATGACTTATCATCTAGCTTAATCAGGTCTTCAATAACACCCTAAGTTCAAATGATCATTCTCAATTAGAGATGGGGAACCTTCACATTATAAAGCCCTCTTAAGGGACGATGATAGGCCTTTTCATTGATTATGCAGGTAGTGTTTGGTACTAATCTCAAGATCACTCACATCTCTGCTAATTACCCAGTGTCATGCCATGACTTTTGCATTCTAGAATAATCTTAACTCATCTCCTTGAGATGCAAATACTTGTTTGAGGTGCAATGCATTACAAGTATGCACTTTACATGATTAATTTGTTATTGCACTGAGTTTGTCTTGTTTCATGAGACTGAATTCATGAGTTTGAAGAGTACTATTTCTCAGAATTATTTTAGTACTTTTTAAAAAACTTGTGTTATACCTAATGTTCTATTCCAAAAAATAAACTGGAATTTTGAAGCTATTTATTAGCAAGTTAAAAAGATACATGATACAGCACCTACTGTACATCTACCTACTGTACATCTGCAATGGATGAGATGTGGTCCAAGTCTTTAATTTCTACAAATTTGTACCCATGACATCATCAAGGGGTGGAAATTAATGTCACATGGTTAGCATCAGTTATTTATTCCATTTGCATCAGTGACTTTCTTGTGTGCTCACTGTTGCAGATGTCTTTTGAAGGCAGTTACACAAATGAGTGGCGAGATCTACAGTATCTGTCTCAAACCCATGGATGTCTTCAATGGTTCATTTGGCATACTGAATAGCATTATGACATCTGAAGAGTTTACTAATGTGTTTTCTATGTCAACTGAAACATCAGATTGAAAACAAATAGATTTTGGATAGATTTTCTTAGTAAAGGCAAATGACTAATCAAACCAAAGTCCAAATTATGTCAATTAGAAAATCGCAGTTCAGTGGTATCAATTTAGTGACACATAACACTTTTAACCCTAGCCAATATATGGTCAAAGGAAGAGCAATTTTAGTACCTATTTCATGCATAAAAACCTTACCACAAAACCCTTTAAAAGAAACACTGATGTGATTTTTTTTCTTCATTTCAACCACAAAACACATACTTGGTAGTTCAACTTGATCTGCTCAAGATAGCAATCGATGTCTTCAATGTATGTTAAATATGTTACAAAGAAACCAAATGACAGATGTTTCCAAATTGCTGTCAAATGTTTCTAGAAACAGGAAAGGGCAGAAAAATGTGAGGTTAAAAAGAGAATTAGCAATGTTGGAATTAACCAGCCTTTCACATCTTTCCAGTATATCTCTGTGGATATTTGCTCAGTCCAGTATACATATTTATTTTTCTTTATGTTAGATTTTAACATAAACTAGATTTAAACTAAAGTTTGGGACTGATTTATATGGAACATCTTTGGTTGCTTTTTCCTACACCACGAGTAATTTAAAAAACAACAACAGTTTGTGGAAAAGAGTACAATAAATTGCGAGCACTGGTGAAAGACGGGTAATAGAAAGGCCAAGAGAAATTTAAAAAAGACTATGCCATAGAGGCTAAAATAATACAAGTTTTTTTCAGCACCTCAATTGCAAAAGCACAGCAATTAAGAAAACAAAGTGTTTCAAAAATAATGATAGGAATCTTTTTGAATACAGGTAAATAGTTATATGCTAAATGAATATTTCTCTCTACGAAAGAAGAAATTGACAGAATGTCTCGTACTGAGGAAAGTTTTATATTACATTATTATTACAGTATGTGTAGAAGAGGAAGAAGTGTTACAGGTATCATAATCACTGAAGATAAATCTCCAGAGCCTGACGGTATTGCAACAGTTCCACTAGAAAACAAGGGATTTACAGACTGCTCACAAAACCTTTACAAAAACAAAAAATTATGGAGTGCTATCCATTAGAATTACATTCAAAACACTTGAAAGAAGGTTACCTACTCGTCACTACATTTATTTTAGAATGTACTAAACCAAACCAACATTTTGGCACTAAAGGAATTTCCATTAAGGTACAAAGGGAACAAAACCATATGCAAATACAGTAATTAGACCAATAAGCATTATTTCTAAAAAAACTAGAGGATAGTCTGCACTGTACTGTATGTCTACCACACTCTAAGAGAAAGTCAACATAAACAGTCCGTTAATACAGTAAATGATATGATAGATTTTCAGATGGCTTTTAATAAAGCTGATATAAAAGAATAATTCCTAATCTTTGTAAGCATCCAAGGTAAAGAGTACATATATTGGGTGAATGCTAAAATTAAGGTGATTAAATCATTGGAGTACCACAATGACTAGTATTAAGGCCACTTTTACTAATTTCTCTAAATGGTCTCATTTTTAATACAGTTGGCAAACTCACTGTGAGGTCATCAAATTCACAGATTGGATTGTCAAATTCTATCAAATGTAATTTTTTTAGACAAAATTGATGGCTTGGCTGACACTCGGTTGAAAACATTTTATGTAGATGTGCAGATTATTCCATGCATATAGTAAAAGTACAAACTATAAAATTAAGATGGAAAACATTTAAACTTGAAGGAGCTACCTATTAAAAAGATGTAGGTGTTTATGTGGACACAGCAAGCAGGACTTCCAAGCATTATGGGAAAACAAGAAAACAAACAGAATGTAATGGCATATACTGTAGTTAGCACTGCAGAGTATAAATCTAGAATTATATTAGAATTGTAGAATGCATTGGTCACTATGATACAGAAAATATTGCCGCTCTGGGTTCAGTTAAGAGAAGAATGACCAGATACATTCCCAGGCCAAAAGGAATGTCCTACAATCACAGACAGAAAGAACTGAGAGAGCTAAAGAATTTATAGTTTTGAAAAGAGAGCAGCCTGTGTCAACTTGTTTGAAGTACTCAACATCCTCAAAGGCACAGACAAAGTCATCCTAAAGGATAATCAACACTGAAACATTAACTGGAGGACAGAAATGGTCACTATAGAGAAGTGCATTTCAAACCAAAAACAAGAAATATTTTTACATTAAGGGTTTAAACACAAACTGAATACTGTAAAACAAACTATACTACCATGTTTAGAAGAAAAGTTTCTTTCAAGAAAATACTGGATGAGATCTTTGGGTCAATTAACTGCTACCAACCAAATGATTTAGATGGACTGAACTGCCCTTTTATTTGTAACCTTTCTTGTGTCCTTTATGACAATCTTTAACATGTTAATTGTATTTTTTTCAAAGTATAAAGAGCTTTACCATCCATAACCTACTTAATGTAACTGGCCAACTGCAGGTTAATCCTCGAATTTACTTCCCGAGAAACAAGCAAGAGGATTTTCAATGTTAGTGCTCATTAATAACATGAACATTCTGTCTCTGTATGTAATCGGTTTTTCAATCTGGAGACTCATTTTGTTTTTACTCTGTTATGTATGGTGGATGGATTACTTTCCACCGTCCACATTCCTAAAACAAAATTTATTTTTAATGTACTGTATTTCTATGATACCAGTAATCTCTGTGTTTAAAAAATTTCGAGTGTTAATTAAATGGGGAATTTAATTTCTAAGTTAGCCCAGAACCATCTACCCCAATAACAACACCAATAACAATGTTCATTACTTCACTGGGCTACTGTACATGAAGTAAAATCTACAGCCATGATTCATTCAGCCATAACTTATTGTCCAGTATTGTTTTTCTCAGATACAGACTTGCATTCAGATTGGATACCTGTATGTTCCATTGACAGCGTACTGTATGTATTTAAATGCTTTATCCCATTGTTAGGACCTGTAACCCTGTTTCTTGTTTTGCATTTTCTGTCAGTTGTGAGAAAGCTAACTGGCTGTCTGGCCCAGTCTTGACTTGAAAGACCTTGCTATGAGCAAGATGGGATAGCCAGGCTTTCTTATCACCAGGGACTTACTGGATTCAATTTAAAAAGAAAATGTAATCCTTTTTTGTGGGTTTAGAACAGTGGTGCACAACTTCCCAAGTCCCACATCCTACAGGCTTTAAAGGTATTAAATCAAGAACTGGCTTAGATCACAGGAAATATTATAACATCTAATTAAGCAAGATGTTAGCTCTGTAAAGTGACTGTGAGCTCAAATACAATGAAAACCAGAGCACCTTACAGATGTTAGCATATATAATACTATATAATGATTTGTGTTACATGTGCACTGAATTGCAAAGTCCTGTCATTTTCTTTGTGAACAATTGTTTTCTCTGTATAATATCAAGTTTGAAGAACTAGTCTAAAACTGATAACTGGTGCACATCTGTATATTCAGTTTGTTTTACTCTGGACTTGCTTCTAACAATATAAAATACAACACAGTGCGATCAGAACCATTTTATTATATACAGGTACATGCAGTAACTGCAGTAATTAATATTATCAGTGCTATTACCCATTATACAGAGAATAAGTAAGGGATGACTCCCCAACTCAGGCTTTGTTGATTAAACAAGAGGCTTTAAAAAGTTAGATTGTCAAGTGACCTTGAAATGGAGCGCAGGTGGTCACCTTATATTACATACTCTGCACAGTCAGAAATTAAATTAATGAACCTGCTTATGTGATATTTTAAGGTTCTCATAATTGTTACATTGTAGTAAGGCTTTTCATAAAAATTAACTGGATATTATGAAAACAAAGCAGAAAAATACATTTTTCAAGTTTAAATATTCTGTTCCGTTTGGATCTTTGTAATACCTAATGCTCTTAAAGGAGTGTCACTTTGTATTAATTGTTTTTAACATTTTTCATTTTAAATAATTCTATCATTTGATAAATTAATAATCTGTCACATCTAATGCTGCAAAATGGCCAGTTTTGTGGTTAGGACTTTATAAACACATAGAAAACAACCTCATAAATACTGTATACTGTATGTACTGTAAACTCTTACTATTTGTTCTTACTTATTCTAAAAATTAAAGATTCTTTGCATTTACTTTTTGACTTTAGACAGAAGTATTATAATTCATATTATCTGTTAATCCCTGGTGAGGTTTAAGAAAATTAAATTTGTAAATTACCTCTTATCATAATATCTGTGTGACAATTTCTGTCTGAAGCAATTTGTCTGCCCTTGCTGAGGGGCTTCTCTATTCAATGTATAAACTTTCACAAAAGTTACAATCTCAAAACACACTATGCCTGTTGCATGATGTGTTACATCTACACTGCGGTATATGGTTTGTCTGGTTTTTCTTTGAGAAGAAAAGACATATGCTCAAACCTGTTGTGAACTTGTGTGACAGTCTGTCAGTTTTTTGTTGCTCTATTTTCATAAATATTAGTCAATGTAGAAATATTATTGCAGAAAATAAGAATACTCGTTTTTTTTATCTAATGCAAAACATGAATCCTCATTTCAAAACTCAAAGGAAACTGAGAGATTAGACACATTACTTTTGTTGCTTTCATTTAATCTTTCATGTAATTGAAACACAGATGCTGCACCGTTTATTAACTAAATTCAATACACACATTTTATATTTTCAGTATATAATGAATTCAATCTCAGGTTCAAATCCAGTCTGTGACTCTTTCTGGGTTTGTACAGCATGTCCTCCCTGTAGCCATGAGGATTTTCTCAGTTTCCTTCCTCCTTCCAGTGACATGCTGGATGAATTCATTTGCTTCTGACGATACTGTATATAAATTGTCAGGTAAGCAATTTGTGTGTGTATGTATATGGATAAGCAGATGTACTGAAAGATCTATGATATCTGATATTTTACAGCATTTAGGGTCAGCATCAGTTAGAGTAATGTGCAGGACCTCTCATGTGGTTCTGTTAGAACTCATATCTTGTGAAAACTGTCTTTTGACGTCATGCTCGCTTTTGATCAACCAACATTTCAGGAGCCCAGCACTCATTTCCTGCTTGAAGGCTTATTTCACTACTTCTGAAGTTTTTTCCTTTCACCTCAGTTTCCATGAATTCATTGCATTAATGTCCACGCAAAATCACACTAGGTAGTGCGGAATTTATGTAGGAGATGTCAGTAGGTGTTAAATACTGTAAATGGTATTTGCAATGCAAGGTGATTTGATAGAAAATTAAATCTACAACCCCAGCCTCTCATCACTGAATACTTCACAGTTAGTTAAATGATGTCTGAGAAGTGTGTGGCCTGTGTCAGACATGACAGGCATTAAGGACAGACTATTTTAAAAGTGGACAGCAGATGCAGTATTCTGATGGTCTGTTTTTGGCTTCAATACATAGTCGAAAGCTGTTTCATGTTGTTAATTGTTTCTTTTTTATTGTTGTTGAAGGACTTGGCACAACTCATCAGGTATGGTCTATGAGGCGTACAAGAAAAGACAATGCAGGTCATAGAGTGATCTAAAAAACATTTATTTTAGGACAACATAGTGTCCTGTTTTGTATGGATGTTGTCATATTTTCAAAGCAATTAACAGAAGGAAAATACACACTTTCAAAAGCAACATTTTCGCTTCTTGCATTTGTAGCTTCATTTATTACAATGGTTTTCGCAACATAGAGAGCCCAATTGGCTTTGTGTTGTATTTGTCTCTCAGGATGGAACACAAAAGGATCAAGGTTATGGCTTTACTAGCACAAATAAAGTATTATAAGTTGTTAGTGCATGGCAATTAGTGCTGCTTCCTGCCTGCTCTTGGTTTCTGGGCTGGATTCTAAACGGGAATACCTTCTGCTCGTGTGTTTTCATGGGTTTTCACGAGGTGCTCCAGTTTCCTGTCGGCTTCCAAGGACATGATGGCGAAACAAACTGCTGTCTCTTAACTGAAACTGTGTACTGTATCTCTGGGTTTGAGTGTGTGAGTGAATGCACGTGTCCTGTGGCGGACTGGCACACTGCCCAGACAGTTGCTCTACCTTGCACCGTATGCATCTGGAATTGGCTGCATTGTTCCTTACCAGGAATGAGTGTGTTTCTGACAATGGATGAGATGAATAGGAGGGGGTTTTTTATGGCTGTTGCCCTATTTTATTCATTTACATTTCTCTCCACACTGTCTTCCTGCATTAGAATGTTCTAGAGGGTGGAACATCCCAGTAGCTTATAGGAACAGTAGTATTCAGTAAAACTAGTTCAGGTGGGTAGCTACGTCAGCATGCATTGGCTGCAAAGGAACAAGTAATAGCCATGGACTCCACGGCCGAAACGTTGTGTTTTTTTTCTTTTTTTTTTCAGCATGGAATAAACCTATTACTTGTTCCTTCAGTAAACCTTTTATCATATTCTGGACGTAAATATGTTTGCAGTTGTAGTTAAACGTAGTTAAGTTTATTACCATAATTTAAATACAATAGTGTAAAAGATTAAAAACTAGATTCATTTTCTACATCTCCTTCTGTTTGCTGTTTCTCCATCTCTGAAGTTTTTTTTTGTTATTCTGCCCTGGCCTGTAATTATTCCCCAGTTTTCTCTTCTGTTCGTGCTGTGTTTTGTTCACATCACTGAAGGTTTGAACTCCCAGTCTCAAACTCTTCATTCAAATCTTTTTTTTTTCCTGACTAGGAAACCAAAATTAATTGGAATCCTGAATTTTCACCAACGTTTTCTATAATTAGAGCTGTCATGAATGAGAGATTGAATAATTAACCATTGCGTCACAAATTCATCTGTTTGGTGGACGTATTGCATAAAAAAACAGTTAACACTACACAAAGAGATCAGTTTAGGTCGTCTAGTAAATAGAAACTAAATTTAAAAAGTCACCATATTTACAGATCCCTTACTGTACACGTTACAGTATATTTATACTGTAAGTTACATGTAACATGTTACTAACACGTTACATTCTGGTTCCTTTGCAACCTAATGGAAAGAGCTTCTTAATGAATGTTGTCTGATGGCATCAAGTATACTATGAAAGCTCAATTGTGTAAAAATTCTATTTTCTGTCTGTACTATAATTCCTGTGACCTGGGTGAAGGGGTTGATAAAAAGGATATTTATTTTAACTGCTGAAATTGCATTTGATTTTCTAAAGTTGGAATTGTTGTATAATAAGCGTAAGGTTATTCTAAAAAGAAAAAAAAATAAAAAAGCCTTAAAATAAAACATTCATGAGATGTTTTAGTATTGATCATGGCCACTGCTATTTCTTCAATATAAATACTGCAAAGAATTTAATCAGAGACTAAGAAGAAGTATGGCTTTATGTCAATTTAGAATGCAGATTCTACCTAATAACATGGTTTAGAAATTGTCATCTCAATAGGAAAGACACTGACAAGAACCTCACAATAATAGAAAGCCTGTGAAAAACAAGCACAAACATTCTGGCGAAATATGTTAAATATCCATTCATTTTTTTAAATAAAACTCACAGCAGCATATCAAAATTGCCCATATTTTTAATATTGCCCTTTTTCCCACCCCTCATATGTTAAATACACCTGCAGAATAATAGTTGTAAAACTCTGCAATATTCTTAATGCATCCTGCAGGTGTCCGTTTTCCCATAAGCCTAATTATATTGTGTTTACTCTTTGCCAGTTATTCACATTTGTTGTTTCAAATGGGTTAAATTACTTGACCTGATTTAAAGGCACTGGGCCAGGTGGCAGATCATATTTTGCAGCAGCAGTTCTCCTTATGTGTTCTTAGACATTTCAATGGGGTTCTTTTTTAATTAACGTCAGGTGACTGAAAAGATATCTTAGATGAAGGCAGTCTGTATCACGAAGCATGGGAGATCTTTAAAGCAGATCTTAAACGGACGTTGCTAATAGAAATTATTCATTTGCACACAGGCATACGAAAAAGTAGAGTATAAAACATTTTGAGAATTTGAAATGTTGTTTGAAACAAGATTATATGTGGAAAAACAATATGCCATTCATTAATTAGACAGGCTATGCAGGTGCTTAAAGATGCAAATTCCCAGCATTACGCCAACCTTTTGTATTTGTGTGAGCTTAAAGTGGTTTAGAAAGAACAGATAAAAACAAGTAAATAAATACCCTTCACTAATTATTGTGAAAAATAAATGAATAATAGGCTATTTTTCTAAATCCTGGTAACTCTTGCAGTACCACGACTTCACAGTTGCAGCTTATTTCTGACAGCTGGTCTTCTTTTCGCCTACTGTAAATCCTTCTGGCATGCATTCTTTAGATATCTAGCATGCGGTTTCACTGATTACACTAGCTCCCATCAACACAGAAGTGACCGTATAAAACAAATTTTCTAATAAAGAGTATTTCTTCACAGAAGAGGCCGCCTTTGTAGTTTGTGGTTATACTGTAGGTGACTTCCAGATACGGTTGTTCTTTGAAAATTGCCACAGCTTTCAAAACCAACAAAACATCAATTGCACAAACCATGGAAATATCAAATTATGGAATGTACTGCAGGTGATTGTTATGTTGTCAGAAACTGTGTTTCTCTTAGATCAAGAAAATATTGCCTAATGCTCCATGAAGTTGTATGCAAGCGCTGAGTTACAGTAGTGTGCAGCTGATACGCACCAAGTTTGTTACATCTTTAGCAGTTCCCAGTGGCCAGGGAACACCTATTATTGTGTCAAAGAGAGATGAGGGAGTAGTTAAATGAAATGTATTATGTTTATAAAATAGACTTGTACATAGGAGGTGGATCACTTCTGATTTATAGTACATCAGCTACTGTAAATATGCATTGAAATGTGTTTCTTGACAACCCAGAGGGGAAACTTGTCTGACAAAATGAAATACACTAATGACACTCTAAAAGTCATAAGAATATAAATAAGACATTAAATTCAGTTGCCCCTTCATAATACCCTGCTAATATGGAACATGTTAAACATGTTTGTTTAGAATACTGTTTTGATCTAATTGATATTTAATGCTTTGGTCTGAACAGGATCTGGAAACAGATGAATGGTTTGGAGTTGTCAGCCTGATTCACAGAGTGGTCCTCAGTAAATGAGTTAAATTAAAATTCAATTTTAAATTTTGCATTAAACTGTTTTACATGTAGGTTCATTAGCATAATTCCAAAAAATCCACTTTTGCCAGTCATCAGTGTAAAAGATTTGCATTAGCTACACTACATACATATTGCATATTCCCCAAAAGACCATAATAAGATTAAATTAGACTGGAGATATCACGTATTGTAGAAAATACATAAACAACTTGAGAATTTTTTCTCCTTCAAATAATTTTAATGGAAATGTTGAATTACAAGTACACAAAACTAAGCAGAAAAGGATTTGTTTATGCTGTAAAATCAGTAAAAAAATGCTGTAAAATACCCGTAACATAAGCTCAGACTTCATGGAACAAAATTCTTTTAGAATTTTGAGGCACTTTGAGGCACTTTAATCAGTGAATAAAGGCTGTCTGCACTTCAAATGTATCATTAGAAAGGTAATTAACATTTAAAAAAATAAAATAAAAATTTTACAGTCTAAAAATTAATACTGTGGTAGCCTCTAGGAATCCTTTGTGTTCACAGAGGAAAGGCTGACCTTTAAGTTCATACGTAGATGAACACTCATTCAACGGGAGCCCAAGACCTTCTGAATTCACACGTTTTTGTCACAGATGTTCCACAGCAGAGCCAGTGAGACGCTTGCTGGGCATAACTACAAGTGGGGCACTGTGCATTGCAGGGTAGAGCCACCAGCAGAACTCTGATTCTGACACTGATACAATTCTGACCCAGATAGACTACAAAAGGTTTACTTTAAAATAGTGCAAAAAGCCTTGCATTTTGAATGACTTTGATGCATGCAAAATGAGGCAAATGATATAAACAGTCTAACAATTAGGTGCTATATTATAATGCTTAGGGACATTGCTGAATTAGTTCAAAATGTTACAGGAGTTGTGATGATTCCTAGAAACTTTCTTGGTAGATAATGCTGCATATCTTTGCATAGTCACAATTGTACAGTATCTTAGATAATGATTGCTTTTTGTGGTGGGGTGCAGTTTCATTTTCTAATCCCTGCTATGGAATACCTGAGGATTAGTACGATGGTTATGCAACAGGAGAACTGGACTGGAGAAAGTAAGTCTTCCACTCTAAAAGCTGATATTATTGTAAAATTCAACACAGATTGTATTTTTTCATGCCACACTTGAACAGCAAAGCATTTTGTCCTGTTTATAGAGACTAGAAAAACTACACAAGCACAACATTCAGTGTACATCAGTGTAAAATATGCATTCAGAGCTGTTTTTTACTTTGTCAGTGCAAAGTGGCATTTAAGAATCTGTATTGTTAGATTTAGTAGGTGATGGGGGTGGAAAAATAATATTCTGTATTTTTTTCATATTTTCAGTAATTTGACATACTTTCAGATTATGAAAAATAAGTAATACGTAAATAATAAACGTAATCCCAAAGTAATTTGCTGAAGATGTCACTATAAATGTGTTATGATACAAAATGAAACACTTCTATGGCCCTACTTACATTGATCGAAATATTTAAACTGAGGATAATGAACAGCAAATCAGAAAATCCTAACAGATTTTACCACCCAGAATAATGCCCACTGATACTTAAGAATAGCCTGTTGAAAGCAGCTTCTTGTCTCTGCAAAAGACTTTCCTTTCCTATAATAAGAACATATTTTCATATAAAGCACATGAAATTATCAGGCAGTGTCTCAGCGCTTTTGAAAGGGTTAAAAGCAAACTGGATTTCCTTAGACTTAGCTGGGGTAATCAGTATGCTGCTGCACAGCAATCAAACCTTTGAAAACTGAAGCTGCTGAGCAGAACAAGACTTTCACAGATCTGCTTTACAGATAGACATCGGAAAGGTACAGTATGTGGGCCCAGATGGCCTGAGGCTGGCTTGGAGTGAATGTGCCGATGGAAACATATCATCGGATTACTGTCTGATCAAAGCCTGCTGTAATGTAAAGGGTACATCACAGAACACTCAAATACCATTGTATTAGATGAGGGTCTTCAATTGCCTTTGTCAGCTGACATCCCCTCTATACAGTACATGGATGATGGAAGAAAGTCAACAGTAAATGACTTAAGTCAGGAAGTACCATCCCTTTGGGGGTAGGCCTGTGGTGTGAACAGTATAGATCTAATGGACGTTTGAACACTGGCTTCTCTAAGTTCCTGATTTCTATCACAGGTTTCTCATATGATAAAAAGAAGCAGATTCTTCTTTTCTTTCATGAGGAAATACTTCCATAATCACTTACCATAAATTGAAATGTTTCTTTAGATCAAATACAGGTTATGGGTAAAAAAAAGAATTACACTCTTAAGGAAAAACACTTACTTTCTGAGCCTCAAATGATTTGCAGTCATGAAACCTAACCTTTAGAAATAAATAGACAATTACTATTTTAAAACTGATTCCATTGCACAGAAACAGTTAATATATGTGTAGTTTAAGGAATTCTTGCAGTGAAACTCCAAGGAATAAATGGAAACTCTAGGGAATTTGATGAATTTCCTTAATGGTTACATTTCACTCATGATGAGAGTCACATTATTTGTTTCTGTCATGGGAGCCGGGTCGGTCTCCCGTTGAGTGTGTAAAGACCCTATGTATGACGGTATAATCCGGAAGAGGCTGGAGACGGACATCAGGGAAAGACGCACAAGGGTTTATTTGGGTTGACAGACAGTGGGTGGTGACAGCAGTGATCAGGCGCACGGGGAAAAGCAAAGGCAGCCAAGTCCAGGGAGGTCTGAAAGGGTAGTCAGGGCACAGTCCATATTCCATGACCCGGGAGATCCATCCGAGACGAAGATGATTAAAATCCCCGGGAAGGGGAACCAAGACCAGGAACACACAGAGATAAAAACATGACGGGACCAGGTGCTCCGAGCCCCAGGCTCTGAGGTCAGGACGTCGGGGTGAAAGCCTATGCTGTCAGGCTATCTCCAAGCCTGGTTCTAGGTGGGCTTTTGGACGTCCGTCTTCCAAAGCTACTGTAAGCCCGGAACAGCGGAGACGCTAGGCTTATAAAGCCAAAACATAAACAAAGCACACCAGGAAATAATTGAACTAAAATCAATAATAGAAAGAGGTAGGAGCCCCCTCTAGAAGAGGGATGTCAACCGTGACAGTTTCAACTCTATTAATTTGTTTCTTCAGTTGTGATTTAAGCACAGATATACTGCATGTTTCCTGAACAGAATGTTGCAAAACCCTGAAACATACTGTACTGCATACAGAAAAAAAAGTATTTGCAAAATGTCAGGGGCATGGGTCATTAACATTTTTTTTATTTGTTTATGGTCTGCAGTGGTTTGTGATGCAGGGGGCTGATGGTTGGTTCAGTGTCTGCTGTGCTTGGAATTCAGTAAGTGTACTGTCAAGGAGTAACAGGTTATTGACTTACAGTATCCTGTAGTTATATCTCTGTAGATAGTGACACTGAGTTTATAGACTGCTGTTGCTTCTCATACCCAAAGACATATTTCAATAAATGTTGACCTCATTACTTACTGGAATAATACAAATTGAGTCCCTCTGACACTTCTATTGTTGTCTCATTGTCAATGTATTCTTGTCAGATATAACATTTTTGTCATGTAGCACCTTCCTTAAGACTGTTTAGTTAAAAACATTAACGTGTTAATGTACTTATAGTCAATTTGAAACCATATTCTTTTTATCTAAGTCTGCATTACATCTGATGACTGAATTTTACTTTGTGTATTTTCTTTGTAAAGCCTTCTAACAATGCTTGTCAGGACAGTACTATATAATAGTGGTCATTGTTATCTGTGTGTGAAACCCAGTCAGATCTTTAGAGTTCATATTGAAACTAGGGTCCAAATGTAATCTTCTTAGCCCTCTTTTATTAACTACACAAAAGGTAAAGGGTGGAGGATGATGCTATAAATCGACTGCAGATCATTGCATCATCTTCTTTGGTTGCAGCACAATGTTACTGCTTTCTTTGCGACACAAAGATCCAATCTGACCAATGTGAAGCGACAATTTAAAAGGATCGAGTAACATTTCAAAACAATGATCTTCATGAATAATAGAAGAAGAAATATAAAACAGATTTTTGAAAAAAGGACTAAATAACTAAAAAAGTAAATGCTGATTCTGTGTTTGGAGTGAAAAGAATCTCTTGGAACAGAAATAATGGCATTTTGTAGTGACTTACAGTATGTAACAGTGCAGGGCAGAGACTGCCCATACAGTACATATCCTAGCTGTTCCATACAACCACAAAGCCTGGTTGACCCTGACAGCAGCATAAAATAATAATTAATAATAATAATTGCTTACACTTATATAGTGCTTTTCTGGACACTCCACTCAAAGCACTTTACAGGTAATGGGGACTCCCCTCCACCCCCACCTGGATGATGCAGCCATAGTGCGCCAGAACACTCACCCCACATCAGCTATCAGTGGGGAGGAGAGCAGAGTAATGTAGCCAATTCATAGAGGGGGATTATTAGGAGGCCATGATTGGTAAAGGCCAATGGGAAATTTGGCCAGGACGCCAGGGTTACACCCCTACTCTTTTTGAGAAACACCCTGGGATTTTTAATGACCTTTCAGGACCTCGGTTTTACATCTCATCTGAAGGACGGCGCCTGTTTACAGTATAGTGTCCCCATCACTATACTGGGGCATTAGGACCCACATGGACAGTAAGGTTAAGCGCCCCCTGCTGGCCCCACTAACACCTCTTCCAGCAGCAACCTTAGTTTTTCCCTGGAGGTCTCCCATCCAGGTACTGGCCAGGCTCACACCTGCTTAGCTTCAGTGGGTTGCCAGTTGTGAGTTGCAGGGTGATATGGCTGTCTTGTGATTGTCTGCAACAGGTTCACATTGTGAGACAGATAACCATGACAATGTGTTTGTGTAAACCTAAAATTATTTCCTAGTCCTAACTATGTAGTAACAAGGCATTTTAGCTAATAATTGAATCTTTCCACACACCTCTTATTATCTTATCCTTGTTATCCATGAGTACTGTATAATTAAGTTAGTGTACATGACTAGCAGAATATCTGCGTGGAGGGAATACTCTGATACCAAGTATTTTCCCTATCCATATTTTTAATGAAGATAGAAATGTGACATATTTTATTGTACTGGTGTAGAGGTAACAATGCCTTAATTAATATTAAGTTAGAGTTTGAACCAGGTCATTTCTTACTTAACTAAAATAAGAAAAATCTAGAAGAATGGTCAGTGAACACAAAAGACACAAAGTCCACTACTCCACACCCCTGTGAGACCCACTCACTGTTCTGTAAATATCGACCAATTCACGATCAACACGCTGAATATCTTCCTGCAGGTTATTTTGCTAAAGGACATTAGTTTCAAACCACAAAGTGCAATGCTGTGTAAAAGTCAATGACGCTATACAGTGAAGAGAGATATAAGATGTGAAAAAGGGGTTAACTGACTTCTTTCTGCACAAAGACTTCATGTGACACAAGACATTCCATGCTGAAGCACTTTTGAGTTATGGCAGGGATGGGAGTTAACTGATAAGAGATTCCAAGTGCAAGATAGAGACCCCCTAACTAAGGAAAGATAAAACCGGCCATTCAAAGTGGTCAGGGGCTTGGGAATGTCCAAACACAGGTGACCTCCCCCCATTACAACGGTAAAAATTTGTAATGTCAGAAACGGCTGAAGTTTGCTATATAAACTGGAAGTTTTGTACCTATATTCCCAACACTACTTTGATCTTATTGTTTTCCTTGCATGCGGTAAACTCAGTTGTTTAGACTTCATCTCGGGATCCAGAACTTACTTGTCTGTTACAACAACAGTATAATGTGGTGTACATGGTGTAGAAACAACCAGTGCCACTCAACCAAAACCTATTCTAATCTTTAACATACTGTACAGTATATGGGTAAAGAGTTGTGTTGACCAAAGGGCGACAGTCAGAGTATACAGCTTGATGAAGACGTGTAATAACTTTAGCCATGGAAATAATATTACCAACTACTGACACCATTGTGACAATACTCTTAATGTTGCTGTGGGCAGAATACCTCCTGGCAAAAGTTCTTGTGCTACTCATAGTTCTTAACTTTGACAGGTTTATGTTTTCTTTTATTTTGCGTGTTTAAGAACAGGTCATCACAGGTCAAGTAGATAATACTTTGACTTCAGCAATCATTTGTTCACAATGTGTCTTAAGGAAAATATTTTCTGACTTGTGAAGGAAGACCACGGTAGGTAGAGATATGTAGACTGTCAGGGAAGTTCTCAAAAGATTTGCATACATCCTATCTGTAACAGCAGGAGGTGTACCATGGTGTTTTATCTTACATCTGATATCAGCCTCCTCTCTGAAAGATATGTGAAAACGTCTTCTAATCACCTAGCCCCATGGCATCACATTATCAGCATGTGTCTGACAGTGTGTGTTTGCAGCTTTCACATCTGTTTTTAAAATAAATCCAAAAAGAACAATTTATTTTAAGTAATCATTCTGGTTAGTGTCCCGTTTTGATAATGGCAGTAAGGCAGTTTTTGAAAACTAATCCTAATTCAGTATTTAAGTCGTTTTTGTGGTTTGCCGAAATGGACCAAGAATTCCCAAATGGAATTTATGGGAGTGTGGTGTTCAAATCTGGAATGGATGTGACAGTAGGAATTTGAAATGAAGCATCTTCAACTTTTGTTTTTACTTCTGTTTAACCTACTGAGAAAGTCTTGCAATTTCCTAACTGTAACAAATGCAATTTTGTTTACCCAGGGTTAAAATAAATAAAAAACAATTATGTGAAATTTTAAAAAGTCAAGCCACTCTATGTTCACATCCTGCGTATTTAAATATTAATCCTTTGAAGATTTCCCTGAAAGAACTAAAACAAGAAATCCATCCTTTAAGCAAGTTTATTAGGTTTCTAAAATCACTCTTGTCATCGCATCTTTACACATGTATAACATTTCTTTGACAATGTTTCCTTAGGAAAGTTGTTTCATCTACTGCCAAAAAGGTGTCTCGTATTTCAGGGATAAAGGTTATTTCTTTGTTAACTCCTTTCTTTGAAAACCATCTCAACCATTCGAAAGCATTCGCTATCAAAGGGATTTTAAAAAAATATATTTTTTACCTTCTAACAGTTCCAAGAACCAAACAGAATGTCACGAGCAATAATGTCTAATATAGCTTAGACAAAAAAAAAACACAGTATCACACTACCATAAAGCCTAGAGCACAAGTCAAGTCTCCACATAAGAATTTGTTTAACACTTTTGGTTGTGTATCTGGACAAGTTCACACAACACATCCTATCAGGGTGTGAAAAAACCCCACTATCATTTTTAATTACATCATACAAGCTGTTTCCTTGTGCTCAATGACAATTCAAAACCACGGTTATTTAAATATACTGTATGTGTATATAACAAAATAGTTTAATAAAATCAAGCAAAAAATGTTTTCTGAGCAGAAAATCTGAGCCTCATGAATACTGGCTACCTTGTATACATTGGCTACCAGGTAAAACCACTTTAGAGGTCACTCAGTCTAGGATGGCATAAGTGCAAACCCTTTCATGATTTAATGTTCATATAATGGCTGGAAATGTATGTGATGCCTGCTGTAAGTGTTATATAGCTAACTTCTCATCCAGCAGACGTGAGAATTTACAGTAGCTAAGCTGAGACCTGATACGGTGGAAACACCAAGAAGGTGAAAATGAGGCTTAATTAGATAATTGTTTACTGATTTAGTCTTGTTACAGAGACCCATACTTGGCAAGGGTGGGAAGACTAGTGTTGACTAAATTGTATGCTCTTTGAGATTTTGCTTCCATTTATTTATTAAGCAAGAGTGCTAACCTAATAAGTGATGAGGTGAAATCTATTAATAAGGAGACCAAATGGGCTCATGAACCCATGAGCACATTTTGAGTTTATTTTGAGAATGAGAGTTTTTAGTTAGGTTAGAAAATGTTTCTACAAATGTGGTAGCAAAAGAACAAAGGTGAAATAAAAAAATAATAATGTGGTCTAGATTTACAGTATATGATATACTGTTTTATGTTTAAAAGTCACAAATAGGTGCATATTGGCCTCCTCTCTCTCATATTATGTGATGCAAGGTTTCTTTTGGATCTGCAATAGTTGCAGCAGTCTAGTTTACAACCTCAGAAACCTAGCTATCGAGAGAGAGTGTCAGGTGTTTCCTTTTAACAAACAAAAAAAGTATTGTGAGTAATATAAATAAAAAATATCATTTCAATTTGTTTTGCAACTTTATGCAGTTAGACGTTTGTGTACTAAACGTAGAAACTGCAAAATGGAAGTAGTTCTGGTATATGATAAGACTCTGTGATAAGTGATAATATTTCCTTTGCAGAATTATCACAGCTGCAGGTATCAGTAGTTGACTGTTTTCAACTGAAAATGAGACCTAAAATATTAAAGTACATTCTTTAGTTTTGTTTAGCTGAGGTCTTTCTCTAAATAATAAACGTTCGTTGGATTATTGAAGTTGTATGAATTTATTTCAATCTGTTTTAAGCATGAAATAATCTAAAAATGCATTGATATTTTTTTAAGTGAAACCAATATTTTGAAGTAAGTAAGGGCCCAATTTGCTAATATGGCAGTGACATAGGAGGGAAAAACGGATAGGGAACATCAACTTTTCTGACCTACTGTACACGGACTGAATAAAAATTGTTATTGATCCAGGGTGGGTAACACCATTGAAAACATTCAATGGAACAAGTAATAGGTTTATTCAATGCTGAAAAGAGAAGAAAGAAAACACAACATTTCAGCCAGGGAAATCCTGCTCCACAGCCAAAACGTTGTGTTTTCTTTCATCTCTTTTCAGTATGGAATAAACCTATTACTTGTTCCTTTGCAGCCTACACATGCTGACGCAGCTACTCACCTGAACTACTTAAATTCAATGTCTATTGTAAAATAAGAAAAAAGACAATTCTGGCATAAACCTAATATTTGTATTTTGGTTCAGTTTTACTTTTCATGTTAACATGATTGGTACTTAAAGATTAAAGATTAAAATGACAGCATAGGAACTAATAAGCTTGATACTGTGTATATTGTAGCTGGTTAGTTTTAGAAAAAGTGAACATTATTTAAACAAACAATAACTAATAATTAATATGGTTTATAATCTTATGGATACATTTATTTGTCAAAATGTACCCTTCGTTGTGTCACATATTTACAGTACATGAACATTTTGGACCATTTAATTTTCCAATGCTTTTCCTAATAGTGCCCATTATTTTGGAGTTTTGCAATAAAAAACTGAAGACTAATAGAAAAAAGGGCTACATTTTCTGGAAAAGTAAGTTTTATAATTCATAAGGTTATAACCAAAAGCAAAAATACATTGTGTATGGGGGTATAACTGCAAATTATTTCTAATTGTTTTTTGTGATGTTAAGATTTCTAACTGAACAAAATTGTGTCTGGAAGCAATAAGCATAAATGCACAAAAATCGTGCATTGACTAAAATGATTTTGAATAACAGTCTGAGACCCAGTTCTGTGCTGTGGACAGGGCCTTACATGGCTTGAGAAGACTCTTAATAAGATTAGTATCCACACCACAGTGCCAAACTAAAGGCTGTTTTGAATGGTACTGTAAATTTAATATAAGACTAAGTAAATAAAACTATCAAGTCCAGTGTCCTTTACCTGCAAATGCTATAAAGAAACAAAAAAGACAATTAACCAGCCCCTTGTGCTGAACACAATCTTTCACAATGCCATACTCATTATTTAAGCAACCCCCTTTTTTTGTTAGAAACAGAGGAAGCACAATGCGCATGGGTTTCATGTGAGCAATTTAATAAAGTTGCCCCTGTGCATATATCCCCCAACACTTTATTGTAGTGTAATGAAAACAAGACTTGTGAGAACTGCATGTTAAGTTACTTTTTTGGGAGATAAACTCATTCATTAATTGTGAATTATGTAAAGTCAATATGACTATAAAGATCATGTACACTGTATAATACGCAGTTTAAGATGACTTTATTACATCAAAACCTGTGATATCTATCTGTGTGGTTCTAAAGAAAATATTAAAACTTGACTCTTTTAAACTCTCTTGCTATGACAAATGTGGTGTTCCTATACTGTTGTTTCTGCAGCAAAAATCTAATTGTTTAGAACATTTGTGCTTTAAACTTTCAACCTCAACCTTACAACTATTGTACCAAGGCATAAACCCAAGACTGTGTCAATTTCAGTATGATAATATTTGACTGTTAAAGACAAAAACAAAGTTTTTTTTCTTATATTAGTGATATTTTAATTAAGCACCACTAGAATGCAGTCTGTCTAAGTGGCTATGCACGGGGGTGTCCATCCAATTAATATTTTTTTCATCTTACTGTTGGTCCCATTAACTTTGTCTGAAGGATTACAGCAAATTAGAGAGTCTCAGAATGGACTATTCTTGAGAAGTGTGTTTCTGCGCTTCCTCGAACGGGCAGGGCTGTCAGCACTTTTAGCAATTTTCTGTGTTCCTCAGGAAAGCAGGTTCAGCCATCTGTCACCTGTCACAAGCAGGGTGAAATCTTGCAGATTGCAAAAAAAAAAGGTGAGGATGCCATATGTGTCACTGTTATAAGTCATGGCAAAAATACCTCCAGATTGAGATTAAATAGCTCGCAAATAGTAACATTATGTTTTTGCACTCTTTCATGAAATCCAGAAAAATAGCTCATAAAGTTTGTACGTCTGTCGTGTTATACAGTTTGAATCTGTGTGTACTGTCTGTAGCAGGTACAGTACCAATTAAAAATTTTGCTAAAAAGTCCATTATGTTGGGGTTTTTTTTTTGGACTTGTCATGAAAAAACGGAATTGTTAAACATGAGCTAACATTTCAACTCATAATTAAAAACTATATTCCCTACAACACTCTATTTTTAGGTTTAACATCTTTTTCAATAAGAAACAGAGAAAATTATAATTTAGCACTTTCCTGTTAATACTGAAACATCATTCTGGAGCCTACGTTGTACGAATGTACAACATGCATTTGATGCATGATTTATTAAAATTAAATCCGTTCCTCTTAAGATGTTTGCTTGGTATGTGGAATATTTACAGAAATGGTGAATATTGAAAGATAAATATGAGACAGTCGGAATAAAATGACTTTTCTGAGGTTTATTTTTTTTCTGTGTAATTTATATAAAAATTTAAAGATCATATTTTCGAATGGCTCTTAATAATGAAAAAAAACATCATGGCTGGTGGGAATGTTGCTTTTTCCTTGGTGCACCTGCTTCACTCATTGAAAACAAAAAAGGAGACTGATTCACCTTTTGTGCTCCAAACCGTAATAACAACATGTGACTGCGTGCCATTCAATTTAACACTTAATTACTCTCTTTTATATTCTCCAAGCTAAGGAACTAGACAAAGCGTTTTTTTATAGACAAAAATGGGCACGCTGTTACTCAGACAACATTGGAAGAATTTTTCAATGGCAGTGAAATCCTGTGGCTGCACTGCAAAACAGTGGCCTGTTATGCATCTAACATCAATCCAACCAAGCACCGTGAAAGAAAAAAATAATAAAATGTATTTTTAAGGTATTATATTCCTCATCCCAGGAAACAAAACATTATTAGTAAATAAATACATCTGAATGTGTATGAAAACTGTCCTTACACCAATATTATAGTAGGTTATCAGTAATGTAAAAAAAATGCTTATTGTCTCTCTCACATACTGTATACTCAATGATTACTACAGTGTTTGTATTGTTAAGAAATCCCTATCTGTACTGTATATGTACAATCATGATCTGTATCTGCATCTCTATAATGACATATTTTCTGAAATAACCTGGAAATGTTTATAAGTACACAAAAGAGGAGCTTTACCATTTTTATCTGCTTGCTCAAAAAGTGAGTGGAGAATATGTGTAAGGTTATTACTATATTGAATGGGAATTAAGGAAATTCTTTTCACGACTTCTGCTCAATGAAGAATTATTGGATTGGAGTCAACATATGCTTTCCCCCAGTTCACAGTGAAATGATTCATAAATAAGTTATGGAGAGAATACTAGTGTCCTAAAAAATAACTATCTGAAAATATTTATAGAGCATATTGTTCTGCTTTATGATACAAAACAAAATTGTCTTATCTATAAATATATGCCCATGCAAATCAAATTTATTTTGATTCATTTCAAGCAACTTTTTTTAAATTCCTCAAATCCATACTTTTGTATGGATAAGCAATTTTTTAGTCATTACTGGTAAATTCTGATGATCATTTCACAATTGGAAACAAAATATATGCTTAGTCTATATGGTTAGAAGAGAAAATATATTTATAATAAATAATAAATACGTTTTTGTTAGTCAATATTTGAAGACATTTTTATCTTCATCCATCCATTTTCTAATGGCATTTTATCCAATCCAGGGTCACAGGGAATCCAGATCTTATCCCAGCAAGCAACATGTGCAAGTTAGGATACACCTTGGACAGGATGCCAGTCCACCGCAGGGCAGACACACAGACACAAACACACACACTCACACCAGTGCCAATTTTCCCAAAAGCCAATTAACCTACCAGTTGGTCTTTGGACTGTGGGAGGAAACCCACTGGAACACAGGGACAACATACAAATTCCACCCAAGTAGCACCCCAGGAATTGAATCCAGCTCCCCAACACTACAAAGCAACAGTGCTAACCACTGTATAACCGACCTGCCCTTTTGATCTTCAAATGCCTTCCATTAGCTAAGATGTACCATATTACATTAGAGTGAGAAGAGTGAACTGAGTTTATGGCTTACGTGTGTAGGAAACAGAAAACTTTACTTTCTCGTGAGGATTTGACATTTCACATTGGAGGCAATAAAATAAAGAATTGCTCTCCCAGCTCCAATATAATTGGAAGTTTGAAATGTCTTCTGTTTGAAATGCAAAGAACACTCTATTCCTCAGTCATTAGAAAATACTATTCTGTACATGCTTAGCTGCCATTATAGAAGTCCAAAAATGTGACAGCATAAAATTAGTTATGCCAATTATATGTACAGTACATGGTAATTCTTTTATTTTAATAGATATTCCATTCAATGTCTCTTGATATAGGGATGTAAAAGTTTGTTACAGAGATGTCAAATCAGCGGTAACCAATGCTGACTGTACTCTAAGAACAAAAAAAAGACATCTTTCATACAGTTGCTATTTAAAAAAAATTCAAGTGATAATTACACAATGCATATTTTCTTCATTGGAAAACAGCTTTTCACAGACAAAATTTTGTGTTTCCTTTCTTCTCTTTTTAGCATGGAATAAACCACTACTTGTTCGTTTGCAGCCTACGCATGTTGACACAGCTCCCTACTTGAACTATTTAAAATGTAGGTTTATTATAACTAATTTTCTCAAACAGTCAATAAAGATGAAAAAACAGTGAATAACAATGTGTATTTAACTGTTGAAGGGTTTCATACTTTCTAATAATAGTCTTGAAAATGTAAAATCAGACACTATGAACAGTAACAAAAGTTGCACTTCCAGGCAAACAATACGTAATAACATTTTTCACAGCAGTGTTAAAAAAGATGAGTTTCTTCTGAGGCTGGAGTTAACATTTCCACAATAGTCTCTGAGAACAGAGGTGTGTGGAGCTACTATTGCTGAACAACAGACGCTCGCACGCAAGCACGCAGGCATCACCACATACCCACGCGCACTCCACACCGCACATACTTGTGCACTAATAGATACCACGCTCCTTCCTATTTAAACCCTCTCTCCTCAATCCGTCCTTGCTCACCATCTAGACATTTTCTCAGCTAGATCCTGATTCTCTCTCGACCTTTCGATAATGACCTTTTGCTTACATCCAAGACTCCTTGCACTGGTCTTCATTCCTTTGTGAGTATTAATGCGTTTAGGCTTTATTTAGAGGATGGTCTGTAACTATTTGAAAACCTTCTTGTGCAAAGTTAAACTTTTATTTATTTTTCTTTGTCACTGATTTGAAACAACAAAATATTACCATTCTGTTTATCTAAATTACATGCAATGTATTTGAGTATTTGAAAGAAATTATGTCGAACCTCAGCTGGAGAATGTAGCTAAAATAACATGTGGCTTGATGTGCAGGAGGAATCTATTGAACAATAATCATTGGTTGATGTTTCTATTTTGCTGAACTGAACATGTAAACCTCACCAGGCCTGTGACTGGAACTGTTGTCTTCCTAACCGTGGTTTAACTGTAGAGTTGAAGATGTCTTTGTGACTATATGCTTCACAACATACACTGAGGCAGCTGGAGATAGTGCACAGCTTGATAACTCTCCCACCCACTGATGACTTTAACTTAAAATAATAAACTGAAAGGCCTCATCTGTGGCCCACCTTGGGGCTTTCCAAAACAAGATGATAGTCAGGCACATTATTTGATTATAAGCACATTATAGGGTATCTTCTGCACATAAACAAATACAACTTGTGTTTGCATAGTGCTTAACCAAACCGTCATGAAAAATCTTTTAAGATGAAAAGACAGTCGCTCTCCACAGACCTCAGCAATTAGTTAAAAGAAAAAAAAAGGAAAGTTATATCTTCAGAGGTCACTTGAAATGAATAGTATTTCTAATGTCTCCAGGCTTGTATTTTTACAAAGAGCAGAGCACAGCAGCTGAAACAGCAGCCTCACTCACAGGCTTGTATAAGTTGACCTTACCAGTTACTTAAGGGAAAACGGAGCAAGCAGATAGCAGGGGTAATTATTTTAGAATTTTAAAATAATGACATTAAGAAATGTTTTAATGATTACTTAAGGGCAACTATGAACAATAGGAAAGCTTTAATCATAAGACATATCAGTTTCTAACTTCATTATTATGCTTTTCAACATTCGTTTGTATCATAGTTAATTCAGAAAAAAGAAATTGCTTTATTATTAAATATTGATAATATCTCTTCATGTGCCTTTTTATTGTGCAAAAAAATACCACATGGAAAACATGAGTGTTGCAATGCAAACCCTTGACTGATTATAATACCATACAGTACATCGATTGTTACAGCAATGATGTGGTTTTGCACGATACTGTATATTGTGCTGTATGTGGAGTCCTGATGTTCTTTGGAAAAAGGGAGAAATTTGAAAGCCATAACCAAGGGTTTTAAATGGCAATCACAATGACAATTTCTTTTTGCTAGGTCCAGTACTTCGCATAATTGGTCTGCCAAGAATATTGTTAATGTTTTTACAGATTTCAGTCCCTATGCAGAAAAGTTCAGTTCTATGAAATTTAACCCTAGGTTTCTCATCAGCATATTCATTGCTTATTCCCATATCCAACGTTTTAGTAGAACAAGATGTAGTGTAACTTGGTATCTTAGAAAAACCAAGCATTTTTGGAAAATTCTTTAACATTTGAAATATATTATCAGTGTCCAGTACAACAATCCTTCCTGCCTTGCTTAAAAGAAAGATTCAAATTTTGAGTGAGTTCTGTCAGTAATTTCCTCTTTTGTGCATTTTGAAATAATGGAGAATCAAAATACTAGCATTTCGCATAAGTGATTGCTGGAGCCACAACATATTAATGCAGAATATACAGAATATATTCATCATCAAATTTAAGGACTTGCAAAATACTGTAGCTGTGGAGCTAGTGTGCAATAGCATCCAACAATGAGCAATTGCTTTATAATGTTTATTTTGAAATGTGTATAAATTAGCAGAATTGAGAAGAAACTGAAGAAGAAAAAAATGAATGTTCTATGTTGTAAAAAGTATTTGGTTTTTCTGATAGGTTGATTCTAGCCACACATGTTTCAGGATATAACATTGTAAGTTGTTATTTAACCTCTTAAAGAGTGAGTACAAATATGATATAGAAATACAAACAGAACCATTTCAACAAAACTGACTAGCTGAGAGATATGGCTGATCATAATTCTACTTTCACTGCCAAACTGAGGCTAGTAGTGGCAGGCTATTAGTTGTGGAGTCACCACTGGAAGCAATACAAAACGTACATCTGTGATACATGCTTTGCACCAGGTTGCAAATGCTGTGCTGTGGGATACAGAACCATTCTTCTCATGGAGACTGGACAAACATGTGCCTGTTCACTGGTCTCTGAGGCCTATATAGTATACAACATCCCAGCTCAACACAAATGTTCGATAGGGCTTGAATATGGTGAGTAGGTCATCAAAGGCACATCCTATCACATTCTCATATTGTGAGAAACTTCTTGTTACAGTACATGAGCCTGAGGGAATGTGTTGTCCTTCTGGAATGTTTTCACACATAAGTGTGACAAAGGAGGTTCCAGGTCTTGATTAATGTGGCACCATGCTGGCAGGTTATGTGAAGCTCCATATCAATTTAGAAACTCTTGACCAAACCGTCATGCAAAACATCTCATTGATCTTGGCAAGATGTCATGACCCATGGCCTATTTAATCATGGTATTAAATGGACTGTATCTGGCTGTGACATCTTGCCAGAATACAAATTGAGCACCCCTAGTGGCAAGCAGCAGTGGGATAATTCCTGACTCTAGCAAACCAATGGCACAAAGGAGGGCATATTGGTTTCTTTCTGTGTTTTTCTTTCTTCATTTCCCCCAGCCTTGACATTCAACAGGTTAAATTACCTCACAACCTGTGCCCAATTAATTCTTACACTAATGAGGTGATTTAAGACCTATGAAACAAAGTCACTCAAGTATACTGCAGTCAGTCATGAATGAGCAATTAAGCAAAACAACATCAGAAGCATTTAATCAATATCAGAAAAAGTGTGTGTTTTTTAAGATAGGCTGATAGAGAAATACATTGCTTTTGATGCTCTGTATAAAATATACAAAAGCATCCTGATAATTACAGATAACACTTCACATTGTCTCTAATTATACAATAATTGCATAGTAATTATATAGTAAATACATATGTCAATTTCTTTTCATTTCAGTATATGCAAATACATTTTTGGTTTTAAATAGCAATTGAGTTGCCAATTGCTTTGCACATACTGTAGCTATAAAAACTATTACACGTTAATTGCATTGGTTTTATGCATAAACACCGCTGTAATGATATGTAAGTACATCTGTGATTCTAAGTAATTATATAATTATTGTAAAGTGTTACTCAATTACAATGAAATATTGTCACATCCCCCTGCCCTTTCAAAATATCGGAACAACTCACGGAATTGTTATTGATTTGTGGTATCAAGCCCATTGTTTTGCAATGAAAACCAAGCACTGCTGGAAGGACAGGATTAATACAAAAGAAAGAAGAAAAAGAATCTGTCCCCAGTATTCGATAGCAAAACAGTGGGTAAAGTCTATTTTTGAAGGACTGAGGTGACTGTTTATATTTGATATGCCATGTTCAATGGACTTAATTTGCTGCACTGGACGATCATCAGTTTGTCTCCACAAAGTGAAAAGCTCTGAAAACTAAGCAGGCAAAGCTATTTCTGCATCTGACTTAAGCATTTTCTGCACTGTACAGTGAAAAGAAAATAATCTGAAAGCTAAAGAATAAACCTTAGTTATGTTGAGGCAGTGCATCTAAATGTTATGTATTGGTAACTGATGATCAGTGTAGCAGACATATTCAAAGATGAAGGTACATGGCCTATTCCTCTAAGCACTGGAACCTTCATATATAGCATGTGTCTTTGTAATGCCAATGGCCTTGGTAATGGCCAGTGAAGGCAGACAGTCTGGTAGAAATTGTTGTATAACGTTAATAGAAGTGTTTCCTCTGTGCCTTCCAAAGTTCATTCTGGCACTACACTATCTGCAGAAGGTCCACCTGCTTACCTTTCTTTATTGATGGATGACAGAAAAGCCTCCTTTAAATTATTCTATATAAGATAAGATCACATTGTTGGCCATATATAATTTCTTGTATTAGGAATTTGTCTTTTCACATACCCCAACTTGCTCTCCATGAGACATACAGACAGGGAGAGAAGCTAGGGGTCAGTCATTTATACAGTGCCCCTGGAGTAGCTGGGGTTAAGGGTCTTGCTCAGGGACCTAACAGAGTAGAATTCCTCTGCCAGCTGTGGGATTTGAACCAGCAACCTTCTAACGACAGGTGCAGCGCCTTAGCCACCACACCACCCTTAATATTTTGTCCTCTTTCTTGTGCTGGTTCCCAAAAAACACAGAAAGCTTCCATGTTCGTAGTGTATATACTGTAAAGCATCTGTCCAAAATATCCCTGAGCAAGCAAAACAGTGCTCCAGAGAGCCAAGCAAGACTCCACAGGAAAATGATGTGTCAGAAGCTGTGATCTGTTGGCTGCCTTTTGATTTTCTTGCTCCTGGTTATTGGGGAGGCAGTGACCGGTTTAATGGTTGTTAATTAATGCTACTTGGATGTTGCATGCAGTATTTCACGATGGGCACAAGAACAATGGGCCTAGGCTACTATCTCGCCTGGAAACTATGTGAAATCTCTTGTGTTGTTAACATTTTAATAACATGCTTTCAGGTGATGAATACAAAACATGGTGCAGTTCTACAGATGGAGCTATGAATCCCTGCAGAATCAGCAACTAAAATCAACAGTTGTTTAGGAGAGTTGTTAATGTAGTTTGTGATGCTCATTCCTGTAATGATATGTAATACTTGTTAAAGGAGTCCTGGGATGTTGAGGGAAAAGGCTTAACATTTGTAAAACACACCCTTATGGAGCTTTTGGTTGGTACAGTATGTCTGTAAACCTTGAATGCAAAGAGTTTCTGTAAGAAACAAAGTGCTTTTCATTTTAGGGAAAACTTTGCAAGAAACCCACTTAGTAATTACATTTAAGGCATACAGTAATAATCCCCAGCAAGGATCTAACTACCATCTC
Source organism: Atractosteus spatula (assembly GCF_055471065.1). NCBI lineage: Eukaryota > Metazoa > Chordata > Actinopteri > Semionotiformes > Lepisosteidae > Atractosteus > Atractosteus spatula. Next base: position 59,132,479 of record NC_142711.1, read on the forward strand.
TCAGGCATCCCCCACTTGGTTATTAACAATTAACAATTTTGAAATAAATAAGAATATACATGTCATTCATATAGCACTTTTTATCCCCAAAGTATCCCAAACTACATCCTGTTTATCCACTCCTGAAGTTTGGAACCCACCTGAGCAATGTGCAGGAGCCATTATGTGCCAGCAGCCCCTGTATTCAACACAAAAGTGGAAAGGTGAGAATTTGCTTGACCAGTTTATATAAAGTAGAACATCAGATAAGCAATTGTGCAAGCCCAGGGTTATGTCTTACTTGTGCTAAGATTCCTACTCTCCCAAACAGTATTTTTATGTATAATAATACATACAATATACATATATTCAGTATGCACAGAATATATGTTATTTTTAATTTTGATGTGAAAATGAACTGTTTGCTATTATTAATTCAAGGGTAACTCAATCACAATATCATTTTAGATTATCTGTCTTAACTGGCTCACAAAATAAAGCAAATGTGGCCGGTACTGGGGTTCTCAAGACAAGCAATGCACATTTTAAAAGGTCCAAACACCCCACCCAGCAGAATTGTTTTGAAACTGTAACTTCCAAGTGCATTTTTTTTCTCTGTAGATAAAGTTTCCACAGTCGCATTTTACCATTAAAAATGTTTTGTGTTGATGGATCATTAAACCACCTGGACAAATCCCTTCCAACTGGGTCGTCATTAATTATTAAGTAAGAAAAAGTCCAAGCACTTTTCCTTCTTTCTAGAGTTATTTTTTCACCCACCAGAAAAAATAATGAAAAAGAAGGGTAGAGCAACATGCTGTGAACACCGTCCTCTTCCGTCTGCATTAGATGTAGAAAAGCATAAGTAAAAGCTACAGGAATTTGTTCGTGTTCTTTGTTCTTTATCCTATACTTTCTTTCCTGATTATATATTGCTTTTTAATCTGTAGGCTTCCAGAAAGAGATGCAATAGACTAGAAGGTCCTTTTGACCATCAGAAAGGGTGGCAGAGGAGGCTGGGTCCCCAGTCTCAATGGTTTAATAGCACTCTGCTGCTAAAGAAAGCAAATGGGGTTGATTTCAGCTTGTTTTTCAACCAAATCTAGGGAGCAGGTGGAGACATGGTTGTGTTTATATAGGGTGATGCATGTGATTTATAGGTGTAGGAACAAGCAGTGCTAACTTTCTCGCCTTGGAGCCAAAATCAATAAGATCAATCATGTATCAGCCTTGTGTGGGCCTAATTCCAAGTGTTTGGATGTAATATGAGCCTTGCTACTGTTTTGATAACCAACAAGCAGCCAAAAGTAAAATACATTATTTCCATTTCAATTTTAATTTGCCACAGTCTTATTCACGTTGATGAATATGCTACACCAAAACTAACCATAGGCACTTTTGTATTTCATGAAATGCCAGAGCTATTGCTAATTAGCATCCCACAGTGTGCACAACTAATGTGCATTATAGATAATCTAATGTGAGACTATATTAATTGTTTTCGAAACTTGCATCTCCCCAGGTATATAAATAATAATTTATTTTAATTGTTATGTTTCAAAGTTCTCACAACATGGTTGCTGTAATTTATATCTAATTGCATAGTTTTTATTACTTATTAGCATCATATTCTTTTTCATTTCATGCTGACAAGTGAAAAAAAAAATTAAAGGTTAATCTTAGAAACCGCTTGTTTAAACCACCTAATTAACGAAAAACAGACCGTTTTGCTAAGTTGTGCGCAATGTGCATTACATCTGAGTGACAAAACTATTAGTTTTACAGCAGAATTACCACTAATTACCCTTAAGAAGGATCTGATATCCATGTCATGTTAAAAAAAAACCCACAACAACAAAAAAAAGTTATTCATAGTCAAGAGTGCAAATATTGTTTTCCAATGCTGAGTTTGGGGGGAATGGAATTGGAGAAAAGAGGGCTGTCTTCTTTTTCGACAGCCAGGCTTGATACACTGCAGGGAGCTCCTTGGACACTGCACCTTTCGTCTGGAGTAGGTTTTGACTACTCCCTGGGGAGAGACAGTGCGATTCCTGGCACCAGTGGGCTAATTCAATTTACTTCAGCTGCATTTGCCTTGTCAGAATATTCATGAGCTAGGGAATGAGATCCAATGCCACAAGCAGACAGAGCAGTCAGTTAGAGAGGGAAGAGGGAATCAGAGACAAGATTTCTTCTCCTGTAAAAGGAGTGTATTCTCATAGAAGGAGGTGGAAGGGGGGGTTTAGCAAAGCCACACAAAATAACTTCTCATTTCACCTGAAGACTTGGATTTGTGCTCTCGGCAGAAGCGGCGGCAGTAGCAGAAGCAAGGGCACCAGCTGAAGGGCTGTGGGGGCTTCTGCTCCTTTCTGTTCTTTTCTCAATATTTTCTCTGACTTCAGTGATCAACAGTCCTCTCTGGGAACTGGAAGGTGTGGATGGAGACAGGAGCAAAGTGAACTTCAGAAGGTGCAAAAACTAAGCAGGGGAGATCAGCAGGAGAAGCATATACAAGGTAATTGCTATTTTTTTTAAATGAAAAGGCGTTTGTAGAGTGCTCACCTGTAACCTTTGGGGAGCAACAAATGTTTCGTGTTTTTTGTAGATCATAACATTTTTACTTCCTCGGAAATGCTCTGGGGAACCACGTAGAGGATGATAAATATTCTCAGTTCTCCCCAAAATAGTCGGTGATGGCTCAATGAAGAGATATGATAGAAAAGATATTCCTGGCAAGAAAAATAAAACAAAAACAAGTTAGGGACAAAATTAAACAAGTTGGCATTTCTATTGTGAAATATTCTACTGTAACAATAAGTACAAAAAAGTTGTTTTTTATATGATGCCCTGAATTTTGAAGAAGCAAGCTCGCAGGGAGAGAAAAGTTATCATTGTCCCTGCTTCTATTTGCTTGCTGCTGTAATTATGACTGATCACTGTGCATTGAAAGAAGGTGGTGAAGAGAAAGCTATGTGCACATTAATTAGATTCCATGTACTTGGGAACAGAATAGACTGTTTCACTCAGGAATTGGAGAAAGAGTCTGGCTGCTGGCAGTCTACACTGTAACCAAGGCAGCTGACATGAATAAAAGCCAACAGGGACACTGTTATTTCTATTTTTCACCCTCTAAAACACACAGATTCTGCCAACCACCGTTTTTTTACAGTGGATAAAGATTTCATTGTTGGGTGGTGTGACTGGAATCATTAAGTATCTATTTCTACAATCTCTGAGGCACACTAGTTAACCTCTCTAAAAGTGTCTGGGAGCTTTAAAACTACAAATCCTGAGAAAATGCAGGAAAAATTGAATGGTTCGGTTCACTCAATGAAAATCTACTGCCTGCCATAGAAGTGGTATTCAGAATTTGCAGACAAATAGGTCAATAGATTTCAAAAAAGATAAAAATGGTAGAAAAAAGTGTGCGTACCTTACTTTGGCAATAATTGTTATACAGTATTAAAAGATCTCATGAATTAAATGCACATTGCAAGCAAAGCTAGTAATCATTGTGCCATTCAGTGAATGTAAGCATTCATCATTAATAAAGTAACTATTTTTCACAGATGTTTTCAAAATATTAGTGAAGGTTTAATGAGATTTTCAGTATAACAACGTTAATATAGGTTTATATTTTCAATTTGAACTACCGATACATTTGTTTTGGCTTTCAAAAGACATGCCAGAGAAATTAATGAATGTACAGTTTAATAAGGAGGAAATCATGAGGTGCTCATCAAATTTCATCTGTTGTGTATCTTGAGATATTTTAATCCCAAAGGAAAGAGTAGGGCACATAGCTATCACATTTAATTGGGCTATAAAGAGAAAGGCACCATTACTTGACTGTTTTTCTTTCTTCTAAGTAAAATTCACCATTGGGAACTTGGCTCTGAGCTTTAGCTAGGAGGTGATCAAAGGTGGGGTTTAAGTTACAAGTCCTAGTTCATTATTGTCTTCTTATGTACAAGGTTTAGGGGTGTTGTGGGTTTGGCAGAAAAACAACCCTAAATCTGAAGAGTTTCCAGAGCCTTCATTCTGAGTATAGAATCGTCTGAATAGTAACCTATCTCTTTTGAGCTCTCGAACTTGCAATCTGTCTCAGTTTCCAAAATGACTAGAGAGGCGCCCAGCAGAGAAAATAACTGTAGATCAGGAATAAAGGTTTCTCTACATGTTGTTATCCATTTCTGCAGTAAGTAGACATGGATGACCTTCATATCCCTCAAACTGGAAGTATGTAAGGGTGATCTAAATGAGCAAGGCCAATTTCTGCATGTGCATAAACATGGTAAACATCTTCCATCTTCCATTCTTTCTGGATGGAACATGGCAATTTATATTTCAAAATTATAATTTTTGTAGTGTTTGTTATTTTTCAAATATAGCACATGAGGAGAATGTAATTACAGTTGTTAGTGACATTTTTGCACTGCTTTTTCCTGTTTCACATAAATAGTATTTTAAATTGATAATGAGTTTTGGCTTTATATCCATTCAGTTTCAGCAATAACAGAATAAGGTGAAGACCAGAAGTTTTCAAAAATATTTTTTGTTCTAATAAGAAACCTGAATAAAGTTCTATCCATATAATACATTTTCATTCTGAAAGTTGAAAATATATGCTTGTATACATTCACTGAAAGAAGAAATGTACTCTAGGTGTTCAATTATGTCTTAAATACAGTATACATGCTCAAGCTTTTTTGATGTTTTATTTAAAATACAAATTCATCACTGTGGATTTGTATGTGAATAGGCTGTACAAGAATATTATCACTTCACTGGGAATAACACAGCTGACTCTTGACATGTACATATATACTGTGCATATTTTCAAAAATCAAAAACATGGTTAGATGAGCAGATAATTATATGAACAGGTAGATGACTACATGGATAGAAAGATGAATATATAGCCAGAGTGAAAGGCATTAAAAACACACCAAATGTGTCCTCCAATAAATAACATTTGCTGCAATTTTAATGCCTCTCAGGATAGATATTCTATGTATGCTATCTTTCAATTATGAAAATGCATAAGAGTTACTGTAGGATTAAAAACTCTGGAGGTTTTTGTTTTGTATCTTTTTCGTTCGTCCAAGCTCACTCTAGGTTGCCTTTACACTCTTCCTTAGTTAAATACAGAGTTTGTATCGGTACCTGCAGCCAATATTTCAAAGACCTAATTCTATCAGTCTTTCATTTAGCTGGTTCATTAGTCTTTCATGGGTAGACCAGTAAATTATTCCACCACCTCTCTGGATTATGAAAGTAATCATGTTCTTTATTTCTTAGTCAGGCTTTCAGGTAATGAATCTCTTTAAAATGGGAGTTGCTTAAGTAACAGAGAGTACACCTTGAGCAAAAATTAGTTTAAATGGATTTTCTCAGGCGAGATTTGGAGTCGAATTTTTATTAATTGAGATCACATGAAGGAATCCAATTTTGAGAATGAACCTGATTAAAAAGATGTGGCATCTCCTCAAGCCAAATTTACCCCCGTCGAAAAAGAGACAGAGGAAAGGAGGGGAGAGAGAGTAGTTTATATAAGCCTTACCCTCTCACTTATTGTCATGCATTCTGGCTCTCCTCACACTTCATTAGCTTTCACTAGGAACTCAGGAGATGTCATGTAACAACAACACTAATGATGTTTAAGTGAGCACAAGGCCTGAATTTCAAGCAGTATTCCTGTTTATGTTCCCAGTTTGGTCCTGTTCTGGAGACAGGAGTACTGAACCATCACTCATAAACTGCACACTTTCTGTAAGTGGTTGGCTTTAAAGGGTAAAACTACATTTTAGACTCAGCATTCCTGCTTCTGTGTATATTAACTCTGTGTATACACCCGAGTAACTTCCATCCTTTCGACTTTGGGCATGTGGCAGATTTAACCACACAGGAATATTTATGTTCATTATTCCTGTTATTTTAGTGATCCAAACCTGTCATCACACCTCATTTAAAATATTCATCAAAACTATAGCATCTGACTTCAACTTTAGGTGCAGAAAATGGAATGCAGAGGTGAATCTGCCACGGGCCTTTTGTATATCTGAGCCATTTTTCTCTGTGGTCAACATTTTTAATGCTGGTTTCATTCCTGACCTGGAAACTTTCTTATTTTAAAACAGCATTGAAAAATGTGTTTGCTTTCAAAATCCTATATCAAAAAAATTATTCTTCTGTTCTTCAGATAATTTCCCCCCTGAACTTTAATCTATTATTTAGGTATTGGTGTCCACTGCAATGGTGCTCCCTAATAAATAATTTACCAAGGCAAACTATCCAAAGTCCATGACAAAAGATGAGATCAGGTTTAGAGATACAGTATGGATGCATTTAAACAGTAGGCCCTGCCTTGTGCTGTGTGGTGCACCTCAACAGGAGGTGATAATTTAACCCCTTCCTCCTACAGTGCTTCTTTTTCACCTCATACAACTATTAATTGAGAAGTTTTCTGCACAAATGATCTAGAAATTGATCTTCCAACCTGTAGGACATGTCTTATCAATTCTTTTATATCTCAAATGTGTAGGACATGTCTTATCAATTCTTTTATATCTCATTTGTTTGGCGTATTTTTGTAATCATCTCTGTTTGATTGTGTGGATCAACAGGTTGTACTGTATGCAGAATTTCAATGTTATTTGGTATGTCAGTGAAGATACAGAAAGTGTATTAGAGGTTTTACAATAGTATCCACTAAAATGTGTCTCTTTTACTATATATTACTTATATAATACTTGTTGATTTCACTTGATGTTAGCTTTATCTGTGTAGATTGCATTTTCAGCATCTTAATGTAATCTGATGTTTCTTAAAATAGAGAAAGCAGTGGCTACACCTTCCTTCTAAATGGGTCAAGGCAAGCAAAAGCAAAGTAATGTATTCATTTCCAGCTTTTGTACTGTATGTTAAACACTATAAAAGAAAGAGGTTTTACCCCATGCATACCTAAGCTTTTTTTTTTACCTGATTATGCTATATTCTATATATTTTGTTTTCCTAACTGATATTCTATCAATATTATCACCCCATCAAGCAAAGAAAATGTTGAGAGCAACTAAAAACACCATCAGTAATAATAGTCTCAAATGGTAATAAACAAGAACACAAATATAGATTGATTTATGTTCACATAAGGCTGGGGCACATATTAATCTTCAAACACATAATCCAAAAAAAAGATTAAATATTGAGGGGTTCTGTTTTTTCAGTTAATGAAAGGAACATCTCATTTGTCCCCTGTTTGCTGCTAGACTGGGCATCGGCACTACAAGAGCTCTTATTTCTTTCTGAGAGATCATATTCCACTCAGCAGGAAGTGCTGCGCATGATGGTTGAGGATCCTGGTGATGAACAGGCCTCTGTAGTTGCTTCCCAGTAGTTGCTTCTGTAGTTGTGCTCTGTTGACTTCCAGTTAGGTGGACAGAGTGGCCAGTCCAGCACGCGCATTGTGCTCCTTCATGAATGTTTCGACAAATGTGAGAAACATAGTCGTGTGTTGTTGTCATGCAGAAATGTGAGGACCATTATATTCTGCAAAGAAAGGTCTCTATATTGTACAGTCAAGCAACCATCAATATACTGTGATCTCCATCCTTGCTAATGCCCATAAAATCACATATCCACCACTAAACTTGTTCAGTTCAGCCATACAACATGGATGGTATCTCTGCCCACTTCTGCAGGACACTTTCTGTCTGCAGTCTGGCAGGACTGGCGGGACAGTGATGTGTGACTGCTGTAGCCGCTGGACTTGCACCAGTCTGAATGCATTGCAGATGTGATCATGTCAATTGGTGCACACCAGGGTGTCTGGTGAGTCTGGACATTGACACTTCCGTGCTCAGCATCCCTCCTGCCTTTCGGTTATGACATTTTAGTTCAGCCATGATTAATTTAGATTTTCCCAGCTTTTTGTGCCCATGGTCTTAGGTTCAGTAACACAAAAACTTTACTAAGATCACATGTACTTTTGCTCCTCTGCAAACCATCTGGAACACTTACTGTAGTTAAGGTTCTTCTAAGATATATATATAGAGAGAGAGAACATGCTGCACTGCAGTGTAGAAATAAGTGTTTGAAAAAGAAAATTACATTTACTGTATGTGATTATGTACACAAGGTTTAAATGACTGGAAAAAAAATTCCTAAACAAATTTTTAATTAATACAGGGCTGTACTTCGGTCTTGAAAGGCAGCAATACATTATTTTTTAAATTATTGTCAGTTTTCAGTACATTTTATTTGCCACTGTAGACCACTGTACTGCACCTCCCTTCCGTCTCATACACTATACTGGGATATAGCTTATGCTCTCAGCACTCTCTGATACTTTTCAATAATAAAGTCTGGTTGAAATATGGAACTATGGCTGGTTTACAGATCATGTTTATACTATATCTTGTATATAACAAGTCTCATTTTAATATGACAGCCAGAGCTATACTTTAAAAGCACTGAATAATGCATTTAAGCAGTTTTAAATAAATACACTGTGAAAAAAGTTACATTATTCATATATTTGTGGAATATATTAATAATTTGTATGTTGAATATGTATAGTATTTTCCTTTCTTCACCAGGAATTTTTGACAATGTTGCTATATATTGTAATGTACTGATTTTTTAGGCTCTTATATGCAAAATTCTGCTAAAAGATAGGTGATTTGGCAGTTCATCTACCAGGATAAAAATTACATGTGAGAATATTATTTACTGCAGGGTGGATGCTTTGCCAAAAGGCAGAAGGCAAATGTGCCCAGAAGCCTGCTGAGCTTAGGATGGGGTCTGTCAGCTCAGCTGTCAGTGATATCTGGTGTTTGTTTAATGGTAGAGTCAACATCTGGTCAGACATGCATAAACATCCCACACTTACTGCCACACTGAGCTCTTACAACATTGTGCATTTTGTGCTGATACTTTATAGTCAAGAAAGCCTCCTAGCAATTTCTAAATGGTTTCTTTATATTACAGTTTGCTTTTCTTAGAAATTATTTCTTCTCATTCCCGGTGTCTCAATGTTTGCCTATGAAAATCTATCCATAGTGCAGAGCTGATAAATATTGTCACCACTTCAGTCTAATAGGGCCTACTGTTTAAAATTGAATGACATCAGCATGCATAATTTTATATGGCATTTATTTAAACAAAATGGAAACAACATTTCATTAAAGGTTTCACGTTGCAAAGATAAATATTCCCATTCGAAGGTTTCTTTATGAGCACTTCCGATTAAACTGTCCCTAATATTTTGCGTTCTGCAGAACAGAACTTTAAATCTTCCAAAGATTTGCTGAGATTTTCTAAACAAGAAGTTTAAATAATTGTCCCTCTGTAGGAAATCTCTGCCAGACATGACTGATAGACATTCTGGTCCCTTTTCCCAAACCGCCTGTTACAATTTCACAGTATTTGGAACTGATTTTTTAGAATTCCAGAAATAACTTCAATCTGTTACTGTTACAATCTCCATGTTTTAGTATTAATAGAATTTATGTTCAACAAATTCTATTTTTTTTTTTTAGGTATTTAGTTGTTAAAAAAAGAAACAAAACAGGGATAGATTATCATGTTTGCTAAGAAAAAAAAATATAGTGGGTGAAACATTGTACAACAAAAATGTATTAATTCATCAATGTCAAGGTCACACTATTAATCCAATTTCCTGGATAATTCTGCACTTACTTTTGTATTTCCAAAATTACATTACTTACAAGTAGACAGTCATTTTGTAAAAAATGAAAAGGGTGCTGTACAAAAGACTAAAATTTGTTTCTATGATATCAGTAAATGCAACTGTGCATCTCGAGGCAGTAACATCCAAGCTCTAATCAATTACAACTTTTGGAACCCACGCCGCAGTGTGATTATTTTCAATTACTGCAATCAGAATTAGTTTCTAATGGGTAAATAACTACATCTCAGTAGGCATACACTGAAAAAAACTGAAAGAAAACTGGGCACATGCAACCTATTTACATCTTCAGCAATATACAGCAGATAGAAGCAGTGATACTGACTTATTTCATCAGAACTTTCACAAGACGAAGTCATGATTTGGTAGTAACATGGTATACAGTATATTAAACTCTTACAATATCTAATGCTAGGCTGAGGTGCAGTACCTGCTTTGCTAATTGCAGGGTAAATCCATGTGATACAGGAGTCATTTTTGAATTACAGCAGCTGGGGGTTTGAATTGTCAAAATGCAATGCAATTCAGGGTCAAAAATGTAATCTGACTTGGTCTCAGTATCTTACTCAAATTAAACATTGAGAATAGAAGGGTCTGTAAAGTTTACTTAACTGAAAGAAAATTTTACTTTTAAAAGAAGATGCAAACTCACAAGAACTTCTTATCTACTATACTAATGTTATCATTTTTGCTTTGAGAAGATTGTATCACTAAAGTATTTATTTGACAAAATTTCCCTATTTGAAAAGCAGATAAAACAGTGCAATATAAATTGAACGGCATTTCAAATTTATTGTCTTTTAAAGGCAGTGTTATATATTCATGTTTAGATTGCTTGTGGGAGTTTCATTTCTTCAAGAAGAGTTTAATATACTGTATTTTAGATTTCATTTATCCCTAGCCCTTTACAGAATGCTTTGAAAGAGCAGTAGTCCTACACAATTTTGTGCTATTATCAGAGATTTAGTATCTCTTTTGCAATGAGCACATCAGAGTTACCTTGAGGTATGATTCTTGACCATAAAAACTATTTTTCAGACAGAAGGAAACCAACCTTAGCATATTCCGATGAAACTGATCCATACACTTTTTTTTGCAATTTATATATATATGTAACTCACTGATTCTTAAAACTTTAAACATTGTGTATTCATGTTGTCAAGCATACAAAGAAAAGTAATGATGGGTTCACCCTTAAATAATCAAAGTAAATTGCTTTTTGAAATGTTTTCAATAGTTTTTTATCCTTACAATCTAATTTAAGAATGAACTGTGTCTTGAAACTCACTAGCCAGATATTGTTTGATTGAATGAAGGACATTGGGCTTTGGTTTCCTGAAGTTCATTCTTTCTTACACATAGTATTAGATTAAACTGATTCATTCTGCCTTATGACATACAGTATAACAAGATAATATCAGTTTTTTTTAAGAAAAGCAAATATTAAGAGACTTCTTTGCATTTCAAACCCTTACATATCTGCGGAGACCCGTGAAGAAGGAAATACAAAAAGAATAACTGAAGTATAAAATAATTGCATATCCTAAATAATTTATCTACAGTCACAGCAAGGATTGTTAAGACAATTTTACATTGATTTAAATGTGTATTTGCCTCAAGCATTAAAAGTACAGCATATCACAAATACATTAAAACATATAAATAGCATATTGTTTATATTTTGAAAACAAAATAAGCACAGATTGGGCAGAAACACCAACATTACACACAACTACACAGGAATCTGAAGAACCAGGTTATGAATGAATAATTTAGGAGAAGTGATAGTGCCTTCTGATCAGCCTAACTAAATGCCCCATCCCTTTATCTGTTTGAAATGTCCTTATAAATTATGGAGATTAGCCTCTGACTAATTTCTCCACCTCTCCCAGGCAGTTTAGAACTCTAGAAAGTACTGTTATTAACTATTTACTATTGTCAAATAATATTGATATTATACTGATACTCTTCACTGTAGTGAGCTGTCCCTGGTCATCATTTTCATATGAGCCACGATTATTGTTTTAATCATCAGATACTACAGGACACTGTGTTTTGGCCAGAGCTGCATTATTAGCTATTTATACAGCAATAACTCCTTCAGATCACTGAAGCAAATGAATACCAAGGGTGCTACAATGGAAGGTGCAATTGAGGAACTGATGTACTGTATGTTAGTTTTTCTCCATTCCTCCGTCTCTGATCTCGATTTGACCGAGCAACTTTCCTACATGCTTTACAACAAGCGCAGCTTGGTCAGTGACAAACAAGCACACTCGTCCCTGTTTTTCATTCCATCTCAGACCTTAATGACTTAATTGAGCCATTGAAGTTGATAAGATGTCAAATCACCTGTGTTTTTAATTTCTTCAATTACAGTGAGAACCAGACAACGGTACTCGGCTGCCACAACTGCTCAGCTCTCCGATCTGTACCCTAGGCTCCTATTGATTAATAAGAATATTTATCTATCATGCATACGGATATGAATATTACTTAGTTTTAGGTGTATCACAACACTTAGGAAAATTGAGATGTTTTACAACTTCCCTTCACAGGAACGTTTTAATCTCTGAATTTGTCCTGTTCCTGCAAATAACATTTTTCCATTTTAATAACTTTTCTCCCCTGTCTGTATAACTTTAGAACTTGGCTTTTTAATTAACTTGAGGGTTTTTTCATCATTCCTGTTGAGCAAATAATGGGTGGGTTGCTTTAGTTTTCTTGGCCTGGAATTATAACAGCCTGTTACAGTTTGTATAAACAGTAACTGGAAGAATTGTGCTCTGCAACATTGATTATGTTGATTACCTACATATTAGATAATCATTCATTCTGGAGTAAGACCAAGAAATAGCGTGACCATATTTACCTATGAATGGCATCAGTTATTGCAAAAATGTGATTTCGACATCTACCATTTTCCCTAATGTAATGTATTCAGAGTATTCCTTGCTGCATAATAGGTTATGCAGGAAGACAGTCTTATTATTATGTTCTGTTTTTATTCTCCCTCTCCTTATATAGATAGATATAGAGCGTCTTTTTTTGTAAAAGTCTGGGCCTTCAGCAAACTGGCTGCGTTTCAAGGTAGTAGCCATTTGGATGAGTAGACATTTCATAGGAAATGAACAAGAGACAGTTTGACATTTAAAAAAAAGATATGACAACAATGCTGTATATCATTAATATGAATTAATGGAAAGTAGATGTTCTTTTGGAACAGAGACAAGCATGCAGTCCTTGGGGCAAGGTAGAGAGTGTCAATTAATGTGGCAAGACAGATTGGTTTTCCGTTTTGCATGCCACAAAAAGGGCTGTGTTTTAGAGCAATGCCAAGGCCCACTGCAGCTGATGCTACGTCGAGCGTACATACACTGCACATTCACTGTGTCTGTGACTGTACTAGTAACTGCTATCTTTTTTCTGGAGGAAAGTGTGACTACTCGGCTTTTATGCTTTTATTAGTGGACTTAGGGTACTTTCAAAGATATCCACCTCCACAGAATATAAAAATAGCCAAACTAAGGACCCTGTCAAGAATGATTTAAGGCTCAACTACTTCTTCATTACCTGCAATATTTTTTTTCATTATTCTAAAGGTGCCTGAAAATGACTTAGTCAGGCTGTATTTAGCACAATCCTGTGGGATACAGGTTCCTTTTAACGCAAAGGCTTCATACAGTGGTACTGAATTTAATGTTATTTTTATGAAAACAATCTCTTTGAGTGAGAAGCCGCAATCAGAAATAAGTCTCTTTGCACAGACAACTGCAAAACAGTGTGTCATTCACTGCAGGTAGTCGATCTGAAGCAACAAGTCATTGTCAGACAGAAAACTTTTAACATTGTTTTAATATAATATGTATTTCATAGACTTTGAAGTTATAACAATATAAGGATAGTACAAAACAATTATTGGCATATTACTCATAATAATGAACTTTCGGCAGTTCTCAGAGTTGCAATGTTATTGATTTTGTCTTTAATTAAAAAGACTGGGTGGATTAGAAATACATTTTGACATAACGTCTCTTAACATTAGGATCAGGATGGTTATAGATTACATCTTGGCCTTCAACACAATTTTCCCACCAAGCTGGTCCCGAAACCCAGGAATCTGGGCTTATGCAACTCCATCTGCAACTCGACACTGGATTTCCTGATGGGCAGACCACAGGTAGTGAAAACAATACCTCCTTTACAATGATCCTAAACACTGGATTAATTTTTACCGCAGCACCATAACAGCGTATAGTACAGCAATACCACCAAACAAGACAAAGTCATTCTGCAAAGGGTTGTGGCAGGGGCACAGAGGATTATAGTATCTGACTTGCCATCAATTGATGAGATCCACAACATCTGCAGTTGCAGTAAAGCCCAACCCATTATTCAGGATCCCAACCACTCCCACCACAAAATGCTCTCCCCCCTACACCCTTTCAAGCGGTACCACACCATGAAAGCATGGACCACTAGGTCTAAGGACAGCTTCTACCCTATGGCAGTGTGCATCATTAACAACTAACTGTGCAATGCCAACTCATCCAACTCATTCAGATTTAAGTAGCTAATTGTAAAATTCGGCTTCCTGTTATTAGTCTTACCATCAATTGCCACTCTCTGACTTCAACAGTCCAAAATGTAACCTAACATAACATATTGCACAACAAATGGCCATTGAAAGTAAGAAAGTGTGCAGTCTCAATATTTCGGTGAGGTTTGATTACTGCTAGTGATCTTCAGTGGAATGGTAGTATTCCAGTGCCTAACATATTATTAGCTGACACATTAGTTACACAAAACATTTCACCATTGACTGATCAAACTGTCTCAAACTGATCAAATGTACAGTACCATCTGACCTCACAAACCCATGACATCTATATCTGTTTAAAAATTTTGTTTATGAAAATAACAAGCACAATAGTACCATCTGTGTGGTGCAGCTGCTCTTGAGTTTTAACTTCATCTGTTGTTGTATCATTAGAAGGTCAGTAGCACATACATTGTCCTCAAAACGTATTGGGACAATAAAGTCAAAATGTTTTTTTTGCTTTACAGTCATGCAATTTATTTGTATCATGAGGTCTTAAATTTAAATGATAATTAAAACAAAATACTTTATTTTTGAGTAATCTTATGCATACATTTGATCATATTAGAACACAAACATACTTTAGATTCTGTCAGTGACTGATTGTATATCAGTCTGAAGCAATACCTGCAGAAGTCTTCTTGCCAAGCCCTTTGTCTGAACATTTGAAAAGCTTTTCTAAGCTTTTGCTGCAGCCAGCTGATCCCTGTTCTTGTGATGTTCTGACTTCATTTTTTCAGCATATAATATGCATTCTCATTTTGTTTTAAATTTTGGCAACCTAAGATTTTCCACATTTTTCTTGATTAATTCCTTGGTTGCATAGGCTGTATGTTTTGTGATCTTGTCATGCTGCATGATAAAGTGCAGCCCAATAAATATGGAAGCATTCTCTTCTACATGAGCATACAAAATGCTTCTGTACCCTTCAGAATGCATTCTGCTGTTGCCATCATAAATTACTTAATCAATAAAGAGTGAGCCAGTTCTACAGGTGACCATGCATATCTAAATTACATTTTTTGTGAATATAACAAACTTTCCAGTCTAAGATAAATATATAAGGGCACATTACACTATTGATGATAATTAAAGATGACTTGAAAAACAAGCAGAATGTTGTTTGAGTGTTTTGTGGGTTTTACCATATGCCACAACACAAAAAGTGCTTGTACTGTTTATTATGGGGCACAAGCAGAGATCCTTAATTGTCTAAAAAACAAAAACAAGGGAGTTAAGTGTTGAGATCCTGGGTGATTACCTCTTGAGCAGTTTATTTAGTAAATTCATGACTTACTCACAAGTCAGATGGGACCTGTCTTTTTCACCCCCATTGAAAATGCTAATACTGTACATAAATGCCTTTCACTGAATGGTAATTTAACCAAGGCTGAAAGAATTGAGGGTACTTGCCTTTAATAGCTACAAGTGTTTCATTCGTACAATTTAAAAAACTAAAAATATGTAAAATTAGAACAATTTAACACTTTCTGTGTTTGACATTTACTGTATAAATCAGGTTGGAAAGGAATTTCATTGCACTTCTTATTGAATCTTTTTTAATCTTACTCAGGGATTATGACCTCTACAATAAAGCGTAATGAAATCTGAACAGATCAAAAATATTTTTCACAGTGTAGAGTTAATGCTATTTTTATACTGTAAGAGAGAATTGCTGTTTTGGGAAAATTGTTAGCTGCAAATTATGTGTGAATGAGTAGGTGTGTGTTTGAACAGGAATGGTTGGGGTGTAGGAGGACAAATCAAAAATGATTACTGTGACTTTTTCTCAATTTCAGTTTTGTCATCTTAGATTTAGCTCTTGTTCAGACCATAATTTATGCAATGTGTGTAATACTGTTTAAAATACTAGTGGATTGAAAAACTGGGTTTCATTCAAATTATTATTTAGATAAATTTTAAAGGATATTTTAGGAACATTAACTAGAAGGGCATTTTAGCATTTGATTCAAATGAGTCAGAACATATTTTGTCTATGTAATTTAATTGCATAATTGCTAAACTCGACAATGCACACTTTTAAATATTTTTATAAACTAATCTTTTTGTATTTAGCCTTGCTTAAAATGCACTAGTGATAACGTAAATGCGGTTTAAAACAAGGAGCTAAAAAAATCTTTCCCTCCTTTGATGATGCATGGAAAAAAATCACAACACGAATGGAATTCAGTCTCATGCTCACCAGTAAAAAGCATTTATCAATGTCTGTGGCTGAAAACCAAGGTCGCATTCATTAAAGTTTAAGATGTCTTTGTTTTGAAGTTGCCTCACCTGTCTCAAATATTCTGGAGATTGCAGCATCTTGATGAAATATGTATACCAAACATTTCAAAAGGAGTTTTAAAATAATACAACTGCTGGCCATTATGCAATATCCAATATTTTTCAGCCTCTGCATTGAAGTTTTCTCTTCTCCAACCTTACCTCTTTTTAAAACACTATTCAACAGTACAAATCACAAAAATTGAGACTGCCAGCAGGACACATTCTTGATCTCAGAATTGTTGTGTGACAATGCACAACCTGCAACAGGTCTGAGAGAAACAGAAATGAAAGAAAAGGAGGACAGAGTTCTGAATTTTCAAACAAGCATTGGGTACAATGTGTCACAAAGCGTTAATCAGGACCCTATGCAGACGATAGAATCCGGAAGGGAGTGCAACAAACACGGGGGAGAGAGGACTAGGAACAGGGCTGGTAGACAAACAGGGGGACATGTCGACGGTGCACTGGTGCTCGGGGTGGGGGGTGTGGTCCAGGCAAAAGTCCAGGGGGGAGTCTGAAGTGTAATCCAGAGTGAGCAAAAGTCCAGAGCCGGGTGATCCATCCATGACAGACATGGCAAAAGTTAAAAGCCGGAGCGGGATCCGGTGAACAGTCGGGGAAATAAAAAGGGGTAAAGGGGCCAGGCACTCCCAGCCCCGGACCCAGATAGTCAGGATGCCGTTGTGAAGCCTATGCTGTTGGGCCACTCCTGGATCCGCTGGTAGACGGGCTTCTGTGCGTCCATCTTCCAAAGCTGAGCCAAGAATGGTATGAGCATCTGGCTTTTATAGGGAGGGGCAGGATAGGAGTCAGGTGCAGGAAAATCAGGCAAAATGAGAAAGAGCCGGAGCGCCCTTAAGAGGAGGGACTTACGGTCGTGACACAATGTATATCCCAACAATGCTTTGTTTTTTTATCGATTTACTTTTGTAATGATTCTTTAAACTCCAAACAAGGTATTTAAACTTACATTATACTGAATATTGCTTTGTTTGAACAGTTTACAAAGGTTTTTATATGCATATATAAACTAAAATTGAAAGAAATAGCTTTGGTGTGTTGAACAATACATAAATAGCAAAACAGCAAAACAGCAATATTGTAAAATGATGCAGGTTTAAATATAATTTTTGAATATATTACCTTACACAAGGGTGTTCAGTACAAAAAATAAAATATAATATATAGTTCCAGACAAACTTAGTGTTGTTATGCAATACTGATAAACACAATCAACACACATTTGTGTGAATTATTGACGAATTATAGAGAAACATCACTTTAACAAACAGAATGTGACTATATGCAATTAAAAGCATAGATTTTAGGTCAAGTGATGTTATGTTAAAAGTGCACAACGCACTAGTATGATGTCATATAGATTAGTGTGTACACTATTAGTTACCACGTTCCAAAAAAGTGCTGTTCTGGAATTAGTCCAAAAAACCACAAGCAGGTACATTCTCAGGCACAAAGACAAATCCTACATTCATTAAAAGACTAGCGTTGATAAAAAAAAAAACTAAAAGAACTGAATGTTTTTAGTCTTAAATAGATAAAACTACATGGGGAACCTTATTTAAGATGCAAAAGCAAAATCCTTTAAAAGAGTCTGTCCAAGGGACTTCTTAGGAATAAATGAAAACGTGATTCAGAGGACACAAATGAAAACCTTATGGAAATGTATTAAAACTGAGAACTGAGCACAATTCTTTACACAAAAGGTTGTGGCAATATGGAATGAGCTCCTCCCAGCTATGTTGTTGAAGCCTGAACCCTGGCTTCTTTCAAGAAATGGCTGGTTAAGAACC
Source organism: Atractosteus spatula (assembly GCF_055471065.1). Taxonomy (NCBI): domain Eukaryota; kingdom Metazoa; phylum Chordata; class Actinopteri; order Semionotiformes; family Lepisosteidae; genus Atractosteus; species Atractosteus spatula. Next base: position 59,150,864 of record NC_142711.1, read on the forward strand.
TCAGTTCAATCAGCTACCCAGCGACCAAACAGTCTCAATGGGCAAAAAATATTATACATAAGGAGCACAGCAATTATCTCCACTCCATCATTTCTAAAAACGATATACTGTAGCACAATGACAAATTTTCCAGAAATTTCTTTGTGGGCTATTATTGACGGAGGAGAACAGTAACTACTAGATTTTGGTATGGAAAACCAAGTGATATTTCTGCTGCCAAAATCCTCGAATGGCTGCAGAAGATTTGACGCAAAACTTGATGAAAGACGATCAATACATTCATGAACACTGAAAACGAATACAGTGTATGTCGACCTTTGTTAAAAAGCAGTACTCGAAATTCAATTGAGTGTTTCAATGAATACTTTGAAAAGCTGATTTCGTCAAGCAGAAAAAAAAGTAACCATACTGTATGTCTGGAGGAAAAAGAGAATTTACATAAAAGGTTATGCGAGCTCAGGGTGAAACAGGGTGGAGGCTGTGCAGTGTCATGGCTGTGTTTTTCTTTTTTAAGGCACAGGCAAACTTTGTATTGTAAAAACAATCAATGAATAAGGCAAAATATCAAGAAACATACAGTAGCAGTTAGTCATAAGTTACCTAGTGCTAGAAGGCTTATTGAATGGATGTTTGTATAGCAAAATAAAATTGCCAACCCTAAGCATTCTGTGAAATCTACAAAGGAATTTCAGCTAAAAAGGAAAACTACATTTATGGATTGGCCATTTCAGTCCCCAGACTGGCAGATATCTATTGCAAGGAGCATTGTATAACTGTGTATGCTGTAGAGATCTGGTAAAAAAAAATGTTTCCAGAGAGATACCAGGAACAGGATTCAAAATGTAGTATTTTTGTTTTACATTTTTTACTGCTAAAATAATTTTTGATATGTGAACATATCAGACCACACAATGACTATTGGGCACCTAACGGAGAAGTACAAAAAGGTTACAGGAGTATAACTGGCTTTATTAATTTTGAAACAAAATAAAATCATTTCTCAGACATGTAATAATAAATCTGATGTTACCACCCCTAATTTTCCAGTCCCTTTGAGAAGCCTTTTTCATTATAGGAATGGAATATACTTTGAATACAAAATTAATGGAACAAACTGGGCAGAAAGGTTGAAAAGTGAAAAATGCTTGTAACTTAAAAAAGGGAGGCTGTAAGATGAAATCACGAACAAATCACCTGCATAACAAACCCATAGAGCGCAAATGGGGCAGTCTTGCTTGGCCAGGAATCATAAATAAGTAGTCATGAGTGTGAGGATTGAGAAGTGCTTCCTTGCAGAGAGCTTTCAAGGTTCCTGCTGGAGTTAGCCATGATTGTAACCATTATCCTTCTCCCCTGGCTTTCTGGAGCATTAAACTCGCAAACGCTATTTAAAAAAAGAAATAAAATCTCTCCTTCATTTTTTTTGTTAGCTATGTGACCAAAATCCTCTTGTGTTATACGTACTAAAAGCACAAGGAATTTTGTTCAGGTTATTGAAGGGAACTTGTCTTTATGTACTATAGAAAAAAAAAACAACAACTGTACTTTCTAATACCCTTGAAGAAAAGATGAAAGACTTGAACCACAACTTGATAAAAAACGCCCAGGACAGCCAGAGATTACTAAGAGCCCCAGAAAAATAATAATACACCAGGAAATGTTTGCCATTGCTACTAACTCCACATTACAGTGAAGTACTGGCAAATGTCTCAGGTACAGAGGCTTAGGTTTTGTGTCTTGGAGAAAGCAATAGTATAAATTATTTTCTGTTAGGCTTTCACCATTTACCCATGCTCACTGTCAAAATTGATAGGTTGACAATAATTAAAATATAAATGCAAATTCTGCTATTCTGCTATAATAAGTATGAGTATTTAATGATACTGTATGTATGAGTGGCTATGATGTGAAATTTTAAAGTCTTAAGATCACCTTTTAGAACAGGGGTTCGCCAATCCTGCTTTCAATTACTGGTTTTCAGGGGCTTTTAACAGCCTGAATTAAATATGTATTGGTTTATCTTAGCTTCTGCTTCCTTAGACAAATCTTAGAAGTCATAGAAATAAAATGGTGTAATGGTTCTTCCAATGTATTTGAAATTCCCAAGGCAGAAAGATGGGTTCATGCACAGCATAGAATAGAATAGCATAGAACACAATCTCACAAAGACATTTTTCTTGGACATTACAGTTATTTAGTGATATAACATTTTTTATTAGAGCTTTGTATATTTGAGACCATCTAAAGTCCAAAATGTAGGCTTCCAGGGAAAGTATCATTCCAAAGAAATTGCCATACTGTGTCAGATCCACCTGTGTGTTTTACAATTGACTACAGGCATTTTTCAATGCTAACATTCACTAATATCTGTCCAAAGTCATCATATAAATCAACCTTTCTACCTCCTAGTAAATTCCATACTTTTAAGCATGTTTCTAAAAGTTTTAAAAATTATTGAAATTCACAGAGTACCAGCTCACATCACAATTGCTTGCTCGACATTCATATGCCCTACAAACTCAAAAATCTTAAAAGACTTGTATATACTGTATGAGGCTCTTATGCTTTTGAAGTGTAGTGGGGAGGACATATGTATATATGGTGGCCTCTACTGGTAAGATGCAGTGGTGCTAATCATTTCTGCTGAAAGAGCTGCAGAGATATCGTCCATGGCTCACAAGCAGGTCCAACCCTTTTCTGGCATAGCAAGGCTTGCATTAGGTTCAATGTCTAATGATTTCACAAATTTAAAAAAACAAATCAAAAGGTGGAAATGCAAAATATTCTTGTTCCTTCATCTGCATAAGAACGTAATATGAATGATAAACTGAGGATTTATGTCTGTAGGAAATTAAAATAGGAAATGATTACAAGATCATCCTCAGTTAAGACTTCATCTTTTTTTCCTTAGTTGTTTGTTGGGTTTTCAGTTGCTAGATGTTTTTTCTTGATTTTCTTATTTACATGTAGATTCTTCATTCTTCATTAATGGTATAAACCATTTTATACTGTTAACATCTTCCTCATTTGTAGCTGAAATGTATTACTCACATTAAGACAGGAACTGTACTAGCAGTTTCTGCAAAAAATACATTTTTCTATGGATTAACTAAAGTTATTGTACTTTAAACTGCTTTTGTTGAGCTACATTTATTGTTTTGTAAGTTGCACTTATACTGTAATCTGTATTAAGAAGAGTAAAAAAGAGGGAAAATATCAGTAGTACTAAGTATCCATAAATGTTTAGATCTTGTTGCATTATTTCAAAGAAAAATTTGCTGAAGCCATGTTTCATTTCATTGCGTTTTGTATTCCATTGGAAGTTATTTTCATTAAATAAATTAGAACTCTGTGTTTAAATTAGCAATAAGACTTCATAAAGATGAAATAATTAACAATCACCACTTAAGCCTGACATTCAAAGAGTCAAGTTGCATTATTCAGGCACCTGTTGAAATCAGATTAACTGTGTTCTTCTATAAGGAAGGTGCATTTCAAACAGCCAAAAGCGGAAAAAACAGTTAATTAAAATGTTTTGCTCTGATAGCAAAATAGAGAGCAAAGTTAATCCACAGCAACACTTTTTCATCAATCATCACTAACTAGAGCTATGTCTGCTTCAGTTAATACTTGAATGTTTGTAAATGAATGTAAGAAAACTCTAAATAATGTTTAAAGAGGCCTTAGGTTGTTAGTTATAAAAACATCGCACGGTACATCTCATATATTATCCATAACAAGTATAGACTGAAAGATTACAAGAAAATGAACAAAAAAAGTGCACATTCGTGTTTCACAATGTGATTGCAGTGATAGAAAAAAAACTTTCAATTGTTAAGGACAAATGAAAACTGATTTATTGACATTATCCAGTACTCCTTGATAGTGACGTCCATTGTACACCGTGCAATTTTCTCATGTACGTGATAATTTCTACATGTTTACTAAGCATGCTAGAGAATGGCCCAATTTGCAGAGGCTCAGAGAAGGCCTGGCAGCTTGCAACTTGCAGATGATTCATAATTAATGAGAAAACTTCCACATATTTCAGCCAGACCTTCTGTCACATTAGTCATGCAAAACAACTGTACACACAGCAGGCCATTAAAAACGGCCGGGCGGGCCTCTTGGTCAAGGTCAAGTGGTGAGCAATTATTACAACAAGCTGCTTTATGATCACAGAAATAAAGAAGAGGCAAAATCACTCACTATCAATTTTCTATTAACTGCTTGCTGCATTAGATGGGGAAGCAAGCTGTTTAGCTGCAAAGGAAAGATGTCCATAGGATATAGGACTAACATTGAGTGGTAATAAATCTCTAGATAAAACCTTTGAAAGGAAACTACATCTATTGTGCATTCTGCAATGATGTTACAGTCTTAAGAATTTGATCTCATAATGAAGACTACAGGTTTCCAATGTGCATGTCAAGACCCCTAACAACGTTTTAAACACAGTGTAAGGAGAATAAACTGGTCTTCCTTATCACGACAGTGAGACAGGTTGCATTATAGTGCTGAAACCAACCCACTGAGTTGTGGCTGGAAACAGTCAATTAAGGATTTTCCCCAGGGAATTTGAGTCTAAGTTACTTTGCCAGCTACACAGGCGACACAGCTTTAGAAGTAGTCTAGGTGCACCATGGCAAACTTTATGTAAAATAAGTTGATCACCATAAATTGATCTTCTGCTAGTCGAGGATTAGAAACAATGTGCACATATACTGTAACGTCGCTGTTGCAAAACGGCAAAGGCCAAAAATAAAGAGGAACAAGACAGGGTAGTCATGTACGAAAATAAATGCAGCTCACTGTCTGGCCCACTGCAATTAATCTCCTGGTGTCTGTTTCTTTGTGGATAATTAAATTCCTAACTTAGCGTTGGGTCCTGTACTGTTAATATGCATAATTAATTTAATTATTTTGCAGTCATGACTGTTCTTGGCTGATTAACACTTCCATAGAGGTGGGGGATCAGCAAACTGTAATTACCAGTTACAGTTGGTGCTCCACTGAAATAACAACAGAAGAAAAAAAAATACCTTTCAGACAACTTTCAAAAATTAAAATTGTGTTTGCTGAAGCACCACTATTATTCTGAACATGCCCTTTCAACACCTATTGTGAAATAATGAATCCAAAAATAAGTTAATTCAATAGCTTTTTGTGACTGTCTCCAAAATAAAAACCACATCCTGGCTCATTAATGGTAGAAATCCGAATGCTGCATATCAGGTGTGAAATTGAACAGCCATTGGCACTGAATTAAACAAGGAATTGTATTTGTTCTAATTGGTGTATATATGAAACAACTGATTTTCACAATCAGTTAAACCCAATTTACAACATAAAACCTTTGTTCTAAGTAGAGTATTTTCTGAACACTTGCAATTCGGCCTGCTCAGAAATATGCAGTATATATACAAGGAGTGCCATGCAGAAACATTCACTCCCAACCAATAATATCACATTTTGATGAATTACACGTAATTATGTAATTAGTAATTACAAGTATGAGATTTATTCTTATCATATCATCAATCATATCAATCAAATTGAACATTGTGATACTGTATCTTAAAGGAGGTAAAATCGGCAAAGAAGATAGGAAAAGTGAAATTTACTGATTGCATAAGTATTTAGCCTCCTATGTCAGCACTTGTTGGAAGTAGTTTTTGTAACAATTACTGCTCTGTGTTTTTTATGCTTTTTTTACCACTAGTTTTGCACACTGAGAGGACATATTATATTATATTATATTATATTATATTATATTATATTAGTCCAGTCTTCCTGACAAAAGCCCTCTAGTTCTAACAAGTTTGATGGGGATTGTAGCTGTACTGCAATCTTCTGGTCACATCATATCTTCTATTGAATTAAAGTCCAGACTTTTGTCTGTTGTCCCAGACCTACAGTAGTGCATCGAATGATTGTCTTGCTGAATTGTACATTTTCAACCCAAGTTTAGACTCTCAGATGACTCAAACAGATTTCTTCTAGGATTCCTCTACCTTCTTCAGTCTTCACTTAAAAGGCACAGATGCTTTATATCACCCAGTCTTTGTTGATAAGAAGCCTCCCCATAATAGGATTCTGTTACCACCATGCCTGACAGTAGGGATGGTACTGACTGGGTGATTGGCTGTGTTGGGCTTGAGTCAGGTGTAACCCTTTGTAGTTACACCTAACATGAAATTAATTTTTCAGTAATGTCTTCTTTCTTGCGATTTACCTATATAGACCCGGCTTGCATAGGGCTGTTGTCATTAAATAAACAGTGTGTCCCATTTCAGAAACAGAGCATTGCAGATCTTTGAAAGTTACTGCTGTTTTTTGTTTTTTGAAAGTTTTTTGTTTTTTGAAAGAAACTGCTTGAAATGTGAAAGGCAACCCTGATCAAGGCAGTGTCTGGGCTGTATAACATACAGTATAATCCACTTCTTAATGACTTACTTCACCATAATCAAAGGCATAAGTAACCTTCTCCTGATCTGTGCCTCTCTACCACTTCATCCCTAACTTGTTTCTACAGCTCCTTGTTCTTCAGTATGTGAGTTGTAGTTTGAAATTCAAAATCTATCTCAGGGAATTTACGGAGACAGATGTATGAACTCTGAAGTAACCAACGTCCTTGAATAATTTTTCATGATATTGTATATTCTCACACAACCCATAACTAGTACTGTATGTTACATTTCCTAAAGTAGGAAAGAATATAGAATCTCTTGTTTTGTTCACTTTAGAAAGTAAAGATTAGGTGGGTTATTTCTTTTTTGTCTTTCTAATGGAAAGTTATCATAGCGAGTAGCTAATTTAATAGGCACTATGACACTTTAATAAAGAGTGAAAGATGCTTTTCATTTGACAGGAAAATAATTATCATATTTTGTAAAGTCTTCATAAAATCATCACTTAGGAGCAAGCCCCACTGCAGCTTGAATATTAATTTATACTTTTATGAAAAATACAAAGTGTGTAAACACATCTACATTTGATCATTTTAAATGTACTGTCAAATACAAAAGTATTTATCTTTTTTTATGAAATCTTAAGGTGAAGGGCAAGAAGTTAAAATTTAAAGGGAAAATGCAACAAAATAATGTAACACAGTGTACATTTTTCAGAAGAAAACAGAAAGATTACAGTATATGAGTCTGGATAAACCAAAACTCCCAAATTATACAGTTACTCATCACAAAGAGCAGTTACAACAACATAAAGTGAAGATTAAGACATTAAGAGATAAAATTAGGTAAAGTAAATAAAAGGTGTAAAAATGTAGCAGAAGGCACATTTTCTTCCTAAAAACAGTTTTGTAAGTGTCATAAACCTAAAAAGTTATCCAAACAAGAGGAGGCCATTCAGCCTATCTAGTCTCATGATCTAGTCCGTTTGGTGGCTGGTAGCTAATTAATCTCAGGATCTCAGGAGCAGTTTTTTGAAAGAAGCCAAGGTGCCAGTCAACATGCATACACTGACAAATCGTATGCAACCTGTATTGTATACTGCTCACCTTCACACCAGGATAGACACAACAGTTCTGCAATACTTGAAATAGAGCAAAATAAATGGGCATAGTGGTTTAACACTGGCTGAAAATGAGCATTCAAGCCAAATATGAAATATGTTTTCTTCCTTATTTTAGACATTATTTTCTTCATAATATACTTTGTAATTTACAAATAAAATGATAAGACAGTGAGATATTGCAACCATCCCCACACGTCAATCTAAATTAGTGTTTATTATGCATTGAGATAAGTGATATTATTCACTCAGCTGTACTGCTTTATGCTATGTTTTTTGCGATGGAATATCCAAGTCACACTTATAAAATGGCATTATTTATACTTCTTTTAATGCAGTGCTTGCTATTTGGAGCACAAATGCCACTGTCAGTAAAACAAATTATTCATTAAAGTATAAATGCAGGAACTAACCAGAATATACCAGATACCAGCAGAGAAAACAAGATGTTTCTATAAATAAAGCTCTGCTTCATGTTCCATTGTATACAAGCGATAAAATTAATCCTTGTTGAAGGAGTTGTCACTTGTGCATGGCAGTGTGTGTGACGGTGCCTTCACAGACTACAAAGCCTTGTCTTTTTTATTAAACTAGAAGGCAGTCCCCTGATTTTGAATCCCACAGTAAGTTTCACAGCTGCAGTCTAATGAGTCATTACAGGTGCTTGTGAAAAACTGCTGTTGTGTACTTAGGACATGATAGCGTTTCTGTGTCAAGGAGTGTAATATACTAAGACAACAGCACATCTACTTTAGATCATTTCCCTCGACACAGTTGTTGATCTCAGGTTTTGCTGTAAAGACAACAACAGAAGAGGAACCTGAAGGCATTACAGAGAGTAAAGAAAGGAAGACTGTTGCTGCTGTTTTATTTTAGCTGGTAGTGTTCCCCATCTAACTGCCAAGATATTTTGCTTCCCCAGGCTATGAATTAACAAAAAGAGAAATACAGGTTAAGCCATATGTAAAAATTCTAAGACTTGTGTGCAGAAGTGTACTGTACGTGTGCATATATATATATACGTACCATATATACAGTATGTAGAAATAAATTACTTCCGCAAGGCATCTTTCATGTGAATTTAAAATTCTGAAGAAATTTAATTTTATTCTAAAATAACCTGTCAAACATTTATAGAGATGCATAAAGACTTTGGCAATTTTAGTTTGACTAACATTTTCCGGCCAATAAAATATTATTAATCTAATTGTAAAATAAGATGTACAATTTGCTATCAACAGCTACACATCTTTTTAACTAGTGCAGAGAAACAGCGCTCTGAAACAATAAATCATATAAATGCTTACTGTTTGAAGCAACGGAGTACAGAGTCACATCAACAAATTCCTTTTTTTACAGGTCAATAAAGATGATAAAAACCTTCTCTAAAATAGGTCTAACAGGCTGCTCAGAGGGATTAACTTGTAAATATCTAAAATTAATTTTGTAGGAAAAACAAACATTACAAGGTATGTGTCTTTATAAAGCAGCAATCGGACTAATTGTTTGCATACTCTAATTGAAACGCTATCTGTCATTCTCCTCCGAGTCCTGGAGCCCTCGTCGTACCTTTATTTCCAATCTAGAGCGGTCTTACCTACTATCTCCTCATTTCCAAACAATCCCCTGTCCAACAGGAAAGTTAATTAAACATTCTGCTTGCAGTTTTCTATATACACACTAATTGCACTTTATGAAGAAGAATTCTAAAGCAGCTTTTGAAAGCAGGTCATTTCTTTGAGAACATTTACAAAGTTCTTGAGACAATAGGTGTCCTTGACAGTGAAAGTGGAGGTTCACATGCTTGAGTTGTAAAAGTCTTCAGTCTTTCTTTTTTTCTGTTACACTGTCACTAAAAAAATACTATTCATGCTCTTTGTCTCCTACTAAAGAAGCAAATCAGGTTCCCCTCAGCATAAGCAAAATGACTGCATTCAAGACTTTCTTCTGTTCTCTGATATGAAAAAAAGCTTTGCTCTGTTTTAACACATCCCCTGTCAGTAGCACTGTGACATCTTTTTGGCTATATCTCTGCCATAACCCTGATAAGGACACATTGGAAAATAGAATTTCCTTGTAACCCATGGTCCGGTAGACAATAAAACAACATACAAGTGACACCCTGAATAAAATGCGTACATGAACATTTTATTTTGCTTTTTCTTCATGTCTAGCTGTTATGCCGCATTATGTGTTGTTTATGCTATGCAAAATTGATAAGACACCTAATGTGCACAGATGTCTCAAAACAAGCAAAGGCACCACTGTATGCTTGATGCTAGATGCTGTAGCCTACTCCAGGAACTTGTCATCAGGGTGTGTAAGATATAATTGGAGAATCCCCAAGCCTCCTCTTTCATTTAGTATATTGAATTCATTCTCAGTTGCTTCATTTTTGAGTTTCAGACCCTTGTACTTTAAGGTCCCAACATACTTACCTATTTGCAGCATACTACAGCACAGGAGCACATATAGACGAATTGGCACAAGCTACACAGGCAACCATGCCTGAAATAAATGGAAAGCACAAAGTTTAAATGTAGTTTTTGACCGATGAAGATGCTTAAATGACACTGAAAATTGAGTGCTCTGACAGAGAGAAAGAATAATAGGAAACATATGATGACTCATGTTACATGAATCAAGCTTTTTTTTTGTTAGTTTCAAATAGGTATGAGTGTTCAGGGCATATATCATTGGTAGGCCTGAATCTCACAGCAGAAGATAGCTTTGTAATGCATGAGACAATTCACAAGAAGATCGGGCCTGGCAATAAATTATTCCTGGAGTTAATACGGATCCTGGACCTAGAATTATATCTTGCGCAGTGTAACTGGCAGAGTGTCAGACAGCTGTCTAAAAGGGAATATTACTCAAGTTGTTACCTGTGTCATAAGATGCACATAGTAACTAAAATCAAAGCACTGTGGTGATCCCCAAACGAAACTATGCACTGAATGGCACACTGTTGTAGTACAAAAGTATAATATGTACAGCAAAATGACTTAATGAAACATTCCCAAAATACTGTACATTTCAATGATCCAAGATCCCCAAAAGGGGGTGTCAAAAGAATCAGTATCTTGTATGGCCACTGTAACAGGACTGTAGGTTCAAACAATTTTAAGATCTTTTGTGAACCACATTCCCCAAAAGTCTGTTATGAAGACAGGTGACCATTTAATAAAAAACAGGAAGTTGAGGTTTCGACATTGTACTGCATCTGCCATGTGCAAACAGAGGGCAAATCTTCTGTGCTACAACACAGCAGTGTGAGAATGATTGGTGGGAGTTTTGAGACGTGTGTTTCCTGGAGTATCTCAGAGAAAGACTTCATTTTTGAAAAGAGTGTTTTGAGAGAAGAGTCTTGGAGAGAGTTTGCGGATGTGAAGCTGGAAAGCTATTTAGCTGCCTGGTTTGTATAGTGAAGTAACAAAAGAAGTTTATTTAGCAGCACAAAGAGGAGCCTAAACGTTTGTTTTGTGTTTTGTTATGGACTTTCTTGGCACCATCAATAAAGAACACTAGGTTTGTACCTTATGGCTATGTTTGTGTATCTGTTTATCTACGCATACCTATTAAAAAGTTGCTATACTAACCTTTTCTGTGATAAAAAAGATTCTTGAACTTATGGGTAAAAGCTTGCAAATATTTAGAACACAGCTTGATGACCTAATAATTATTATTTATTAAAGGTAATAATCTGACTTTCAAAGAATAATAAACTGAATTAATTAAAAACAAACACCACAATTCTGCTATTTTTTATATAATTCAATTCGGATAAGGCCAAGTATAATGTTATCCTTGACAATATATTACTGTAGTGAAAATAAGAAAGTAAGAAACAAGTATTTCACGTGTTTTACTGGCGTAATGCTGGTAATTTACAAGAGAAATGTCTGTCATTAAGAGGCGAAAAAAGTACTGCTGGGTTTATTTGTACAAACAAAGCGTAAATAATTAAATGCAATATCTTTATAAACATACTAACATACACGTATACATAATTCAGAATCATTTGCTTCATGTACAGAAACAGGCTTGCAAACATCAGCTTTAATTATATTGTATTCTTTTCAATTATTTACTTGTGCATCATCCTTACAGGAAGTCTTTTAATTAATACATTCAGCAGTATCCTAGCACTGCAACTATCTTTACCCAAGGATAGAAGCAAATATTTATCTGCTTTTTAATAGTGATAGGATTGTGAGCTACTGTTCAGTAGGAGTAATGCTTCCAGGGGTTCTTACCACTGGCTCAATAACAAAATCCTGAGTTCTGCATCAGTGTCACTACCAATACTCATGTTTAAAGTCCTTGGCTAGTTCTTATGGGAACCCGTGGATATACAGTAGATACAAGTAGAAGAAAAACAAAGTAGAATAAAGTCAATCCTGACATCAAAAAGCTTGTATCTAAAAATGAAAAATAAAACTTTGTGGCAATACACAGGGATCACGGTGCTTTAATTCTTTCAGAGTGTTAAACAATTCATGGTTAATTATTCAGAACCTCATTTCTCATATCAAATACACAATATTCAACAGAAGTAAAAAAAAAAATCTCGAAGAAGTGGTTTTTGAATTACAATGCATAGGAAAGCCAGACAAAAACGGGACAAAAAAGATATAACAATGAAAATGCTCTAATTATCTCAAGACAATGTGTGAACCTACCATACATTTTGGTGTCATGATTATGTGCAGGAATGAAAATACAGAATAGGGAAGGAAAAGGCGAAAGAAGACCATGAATCTATGACCTGTGACAGCAATGTCTCACATTTTATAACCACTTTCATCGAGTGGCTCTTCATTGAACATATTCCATCATAGAACTATGGAACAGCACAGGAAATCCATGATGGTACAGAGTTTATATTATCTGGCAATAGTTCTCAGAACCTGAGCTACTCTAACTTTAAACGTGATATCTGGGTAAAGTTCATTTCTGTAATTTAAATGAATCTTTCACTTAATCTTTCATTGTCTACACCTGCCATTGGGAAGGAGATGAAAGCATCTTAAAATTGCTCCTGTTCAGTTCCACCCCCTGTTGCGATATGGAATCCTTTGTAGTCAGATTTTGAACACATAAGTTTAAATTAAGGATAGAGACAAATCCCACTTCTGTGGTCTCCAATGACATTCGGGAGCTGATACTTTTGTATTCTAAAATGTTCCTCTCTTTATCTCCCTTACTCTTTCTCTTGCATCTGAACAGCTTTTTAACCATGACTGTCACCCTGCTAAACCAGAACATATGCTTAACCAGAACCAGTACATTCAAACAGCATGAATGTGGGCAGTAGTGTGTATATTACTATGGAGCTGTACATGTTCTTTGTGTGAACTGTATATGTATTATTGACAGTTTCTATCTAGTTTTTGCACCAAGACACAAAAATGTACATGCAGCTTACTTAGTAATTAAAGTGATTCTGATTCTGATTTACGATGGGCAAAATATGGTATGTCAAGTGGAATTTTAAACTTCATGCCTTTACATCATTTGTTTGCTTAGACTGTTGTTACTCAGTCCTAAGTTTCTGATTCTACCCTAATTCACTTTTCCCATCAACTTCAGCATACAAAACTTTAACCAGCTTCTCCTCAACTTACTAAACCTTATTTCCGACTTTTAATAGGCGTTCAATTTGGGATGAACAGACAACGGTGGGAATGACAATGTATCAGACATTTCCATAACGGGCATTTTGTCCTGATTCCTGCTGCAGAAGTCAAATAGCTTACTGTATATTTCAGGCAACACACTAGAATACGGACAGTTCTGAAAGGCAGACATTGCAACAGCACCAGTGATAATCACCATACCCACTGCACCTTTTGAAAACTGAAAGAACATTTTTAAATGTGAAATTCTGAGAACAATTAGCCTGTAATTAAGAATCTAGAGCAAAACTAAAAAATGCAGGCATCCACCAAGATCAGGGTTGGGATACACTGCTAAAGGCTTTGGAAAGGTTCATCTGTAATAAGTACTGTAGTTCAAGTACTTAGCTGTGTCAGCATGTGTATGCTGTAAAGGAACATTTATTCCATGCTGAAAAGAGAAGAAAAGAAATACAGTGTTTCAGCTGTGGAGCCTTCTTTGGGTAAACCTTTCCTTGTTCCTATGTAATAAGTAAACAACAATGAACACAGACATATGTTCTGGAAAACATACAGGAAATGATGGTTTCAGATGTAGGTATTTACCTCCATTAAAAAAGTAAGAAATATATTAACAGTTATAAAGCTTGATGACTAGAGAAAAACGTTGTAAAAAAGGTATAACATATATTTGGGACTCAAATATTTGAATATTATTCAATTGACATTATATGTAATTGGTTTTCTTGAGTTTAGGAATTGCATGTGATAAATATATATTGGTTATAAAGTATACAATACATGCAACTAACAAACAAATGTGAAACAATACATTTAGAAATCTTTACATTCTACATTTTTCTTTGCAAAAATGCTGTCATATACTCATTAGCACTGTACTCCAGAACCTTAGCAAATGGTCATTCAGAAGATTTGTAAAATTCGAATTAATTGGTTCTGCAGAATTCATGAGATCACGCTACCAGTCACAGTTTCATGGTTGACGAATCCCCATCACTGAATTTTAAAAACAAACAACATTCAACACATTAGATAATATCTGCAGGAAGGACTTTTCAACTCCAATTTATGTAGTTCAAGCTTTTGCTCTGTTATTGTGTTTATGTTAAATGAATTAAAAAAAAACTTTGAATAAACCCAACATAAATATTTTTTCATTTGACATAGTCTAGGAAAAAACTATTAAAAATTATTTTATCAGAAAGCCAGGCCTGTATTATTAATGCAAATCATAGCCAGAGGCACAATATTCATTGTTATGAAAATTGTATGTTTCAGAATTAAACAAACATAAATAAATCTTGTTTAAAGTAAGGAACAGGAAGGTTCTTTGAAGGGAATTAGTTTTATTAGAACCAATGGGTGAATACACAAGGCTGATGCAGGTAAATCTATGATGTCACTGTTTGTTACAAGATAAATCTTGGACAAATGCACCACCTGAGAATAATTCTTCCAGATTTTTCTGTTTGTTTTGAAATGTTCAACTTTTTAGGCAATCTGTCTCATAAACAGCTTTTGAAAACAGTAACGATGAAATCTAAGCTCAACAAAGTTACAGAGTTACAGAGACTGTCCACTGGCAAAGAATAGGTACCAGGTGTCAGGATATTAATGTCTTGTTTATGTAATCTTAAAACAAGATAGTAGTAAACAGCTAAAAACACAAGCAGCTTTATTGATAAATATGTTTATTTGCCGCAAGTGCAGCAAAAGTCTAGCAAAAGCTCTGGTATTATTGTTGAAATGTTGTAAGAAGTAAAAAAAGCACAATCTATTTTGCTTTGAATCATATTTTACAAAGAAAAAAACAGTTACTCTTCTTTTATGATATGATCTGCAATGTATCAGTAACAAAGATTTATATGGACGAGTTCTTGTTTTTTTCTCCTGTTAAAACGTATACTACATTCTTTGAAATAAACAACTTTCAAAGTTGAACTATAACCTTTAAATGCAAAAAGCACTTAATTCTCTTTTCTCTTCAGAAATTCTATTATTCACTTAGCTGGGAGCTGTTTGGGTGCCGAAATATAAAACTACACCCGATGGGTTCATACCAACGAGGTCAAATTTAAGAAAGTAGTAATTAACATGTTGTAGTAATTTCCTGCATTGTCTCTTTCAACAATGTAAATGTTTCCTGTCTCTTAAGATCTAGAGCAGGCTCAAACATTAGAAGTGGACACGTTCTTTGCTCAGGAAACAAATATTTTGTTTTTTACTCAAGGAATTTTTCAGACTTGAAGAAATAGAGTATATCTAAAAAATGTAGTACTTGTTTTTTTTGTAGTACTTGAACTTTTGTATCATCTGACAGTGCAGATCTCTTCCAGCTTTAACTCCATTGTTTTCTTATGAACAAATGCCATTCTGCACAAACATTCAATAGTTCCATAGTCATTAGCATAACAGTTTGTCATTGCCTTATTGGGTGTTTTATTCAATCTCTCAAACCCTGCCGTGGTCCTGAATGTTCTCTCTTACAATTGATATGTATATAATTGACATTGCTCTTCTGTATCTACTCCTTTGTGTAAGTTTTGTTTTATTGTGTAACTTATAAAACGTGATACTTGGGCTGCACTTCAGAGTTGCCCTTTCTGTTGGAAAAGGTATCTTGTTGTGGAAATAAGCTCTAAGGTGTATTATTACTATTTGAGTGAATATAAATCAGTTTATGGTTTCTTGGCCATAATGGGATATGTCACCTGCTAAAAATAATTATTATACCCTCTTTTTAAAATTTGATATAAAAATATTATTCTGGGGGATTTGATTGATCATTATTAAATATATACTTTGTTCTACATACAGTAGGAAGGAGGAATGATACACTGGTCTTTGTATTTCTACAAAGCTAAGCTAAGGCTTGCAACAAACACCTCCTACTGTCAGGGACAGCACCTATAAAGAACAGATGAGCTCAGGAGGTGTTTATCATTGTTTTGTTACAGTCAGACTAGGTGTTTAATTGTTTGAGTAAAAATTGTTAAAAAATGTATTTGAGATTTAGATAATACATCTCCAGGACACTTGATTTTTTGTGAAATCTTCAAACAAATAAAACACCAAATTCTGCACTTGGAGGCATTTGTAACAGTTACAATATCACACCTAGACATTATGGTTAGCTTTAAGTCAGTACAGATGAGGACAAACAAAGAACATAAAATAAGAGAAGGTGTCTCTTACCATAGCAATTGAGCTTAACATTAGATGAAATAAAAAAGGATTTTGGGCTAGGTTTAGCAATACATCTCTAATAACTAACAATAAAGAATAAAAATCTTAATAAGAAAATACATGTTTTATACATGCACTGGACTTAAGGCAGCTAAGGAAATAGTGGCAGGAAATGCTTCCCAAATCACTGCACATTTTTCATCACTGGGAACACAAAGATCATAGAATCCTTTCTATCATTTTCTCTTGTAGATGTAATCTTTTTGGTCATGGCTTAGTTGTGATTTATCCTAAATTTACCTGGACATATCCAGGATTATCTCTGAACGGTGAGTGCCCTTCCAGAATCTGAGTGATCACAGTTTGGGGGTTTTCTTTTCCATGTATACATTTTGTGTTTGTTTTAGGCTTTGGCTCAGAGTTCTTTGTATTTTAATGCCAAACATAAACATACATTTATCATATTCTTTTTTCTAACATCTTTTTAGGCTACATTTTTCACTGCAAAATATTTTGAATGTTAGAGTGATTTGAAAAATGTTATTCTAAATCAAGTATGTGTTTTCTAAAATAAAGGGTGTCCATTGGTATGACAGCGCAGCTACTCCATCCCAAACAATTTGCCCTTGAAAAGTCACCACGGATACCTTGTGAATTAGGCCTCTCAAAATGAAGTGAGACCTTTGTATTGGCCAAGGTTAAAAACCAGAAATGTGACATTACCTTAATAATGCGAGTCTATTTAAGGGGTGGGGATCGCTAACAGAATAACATGCCTTTACTAAACCTGGCATATTTTGCTCATGGTGTCCAGTACACAGCAACATACCGGCTGTATCAAATCTATTTCTACGGTGCTTTGTCACAGGCCTCCATAAACCTTGTTCCCGCAACTTCCTCCATTTTCCGATGAAAGGAGCAGGCTCTGATAAGCCCCAGTTCAATTTGTTCTGGCAATTATTGCTGGGCTCCCACTGTGAAGGAAGCCATGCTTGCTGGTGTGGAATACCACCCAGCCATGCGGAGACCACAGACAAGGGACCTTGCCTTTCTGGGGATCTAGTCAGGCATGTAAGGACAGATTGGCTGGGGCACTAACCAGTCACATCCTTATTGAAACACAGGGATTGAAGAGAGCCAGAATAAAAGGCTGACAAATGAGAAAAAAGATATTGAAAAGGACAGGGGGAGAAAAAAAAAGATATTGAATTGATCAAGAGAAAAACCTTTCGGCCATCTGGTCCAACGGATGATATGGCCTTTATCTGTATTTCAGCGCCTCGCGACAGACTGAATTACTCTGTCAGAAAGATTAAGTAGCCTTAAAAAAAGTGAAAAAGTGAAATGTGTACAAAGAAAGATTTGAAGATGTAACAAATAAGAAAACAGACAGAGAGGAAAGATAGAGAAATATAAATAAGATGTAGTGCTTAATTATTTCAGCACATGGCAAAAAAAATCATTTATTTGCTTCAGTGCCTTCCAAATGTGTTCTTTCTTTTTGTATTAATTAACTATACCATTCAGCCTATTAATACATATTATCTTTACAAATGCTACAGTACCTGATTCCTTATGTTCATCATGACACAGAAATTTCTTTTCACTGAGCAACAACACTGAAAACCATTGGAATCTCAAATTCAGGCTTAGCATTATAATTGCCAATTTAATATAGACAGGGGCTATATTTCTTCATAGATGATGGTGTGTGATGTTTCATTTTATGCGTGCATATATTGAGGTCTGTGTTGCTAAATCACTTTATATACAGTAGCATGTGCCAAAGCAGAAGCTGTCTCTGAAAGATTGGTCTATCAGTGAATGTCAGAATAATTGTTAAGATTTTTAGAACAAAACAACTTCACATTGACATAATTAATTTCCTGCACATGCTTTGCTTGTATTAGACAATGTAATTTCCAGAATCTTGTATCAGTTGTGCGAATTAATTGCTTTGCATCTGTCTTGGTAGTCAGTAGAATATTATGTACTTTAAGCTTCATCTTTTATGCCCATAAATCCCTTTACTGATCCAATAGTGTAGTACAAATCTCATTAAAATGTATGAAGGAAGGTGGCAAGAGAAGATGACTTTTGTTTCTTCTTCACTGCTCGAGGAAATAACTGTTTCCCCTAAAGGATGCTTTATTCACTTGCAAATACCTAAACATGAAATGGCTGGCTTTGTTCTGAGTGCCCGCCCATGAGCCTTGTGTCCTGTCACCATCTTCCCAGTGACCGATTCTCTATACCTTGTGCTGCAGATTGCAGGATTATGTTAGAACTAGGGGTTGCTTTTTATTGTAGACAGAAAAGGACCCTTATCCTGATTGGCTCCCAGCCTGAAAGTCTTTCTCTGTGCCAAGAAGATGAAACTTTTTAAGAGCAGTTGAGAGCTAGTGTGGAAGGTGACTGACTTTTAGGAATATACAGTATGTGGTGAGCAGAGATCATGCTGTTTTTTTTCTTTTTTTTTTAGAAAAAACAAAACAACGTGTTTAGAGATCGCAGCATAAAAAAATTTCAGAGGAACCTGCATGAAGAAGAAAAACAAAAAGGTAAGTTGCTCATTTTAAGATGACTTCATTTTCTTGGTGAACCATTATTTCAATAATTTAAATGAATCTGTTGCCAGGAGACTCATACTCATAAATCAGCTTTAGTAAGGCCAGTAAAAAAAAAATGATAGTGTTAAAAAAATAGAAAATAAGTTAATAACATAACGAAAGGGAGCTTTATTTAACATAACATTTGTATTGTGTTACATGTATACAGAATTTGTGATAGTGATGAACAATTATACTGCATTTTTGGGATGGATCCTTAGCTGTGTCACACATAATGTTATGAACTATGGAAAGTAAAAATATAATGAAAAGACTTTTTCATGCACAAATAAAATTTAACATGTTAAATGTAAAGGAGCCTAATGGGATGTATCCATTCATGCTTTACAAATCAGTGTTGTTCACTTTTTATACTATATCTTCTGTTCTTAAATTTGTATTCCAATACTTCAAAATATGTTTAAAAATAAGCATCTTTCAAGTGTTGTTTTATTTTCTCTTGTTTTAGGGATGTACATATTTTCATAAAAATAGTAGATGTAGACTGTAGATGATTTCACAATTCTAATATGAATGATGTGCAAAGCTTGTCATGTTTCAGAGTGGATTACAATTAATTACACTCAACCCCTGCCCTTTCTAAGTATGCTCAAGCTTTTTACATCGCAAACAGTTTTCTGAAATGAACAGTATCTGCTAGCAGAACATTTCCTTAAGTTTTATACAAATCCCATTTTATTAGTAAATCCTCTGCTCCACTGCAAATATGTATGTGCATACTGTACTTCTCTCAGTCAAAAACAAAGTTTAACAAGCAGAAATAAAACAGAAGGACAAACCAATTAAATTCCAGAACTCAGTTTGTGGCAAAAATGACACTCATACATATTGACCCCATTTCCATGCATCAGTGCTTAACATGAATGCAAGTTAATTTGATTTAATGTCTTCATTCTTTATGTGAGAAAGTGGTTAAAAGAAGGTAAGACAAAAGGATTCTTTTGCTGAAAGTGGGTTAACAATGAATGAGGGAAGGACTGCACTGATATTTTGAAGAGTTTGCTAAAAGTCCCTAGTGCAGGCCTTAATTTACAAAGCAAGTATGAAACTAAGCAAATAGAGTAATTCAGTAATATTGAAGTGGACAGTTGAATAAATTCCCCAAAGGGAGTATAATTTAACCAAGATTCAATGTCCATTAAAGCCTGGGCACAGCACAATTAAAGAAGTGAAGAAAACAGATTAAAAGTGCTACAACGTCAGAGCTCTTAGATTTCTCTGATTGATTCTTGCCTTCCCCGGTACTGTATAATCTATAAAACAGAAGGCCTCCTGTCACTACAATCTGCTTTTGAAAATTGTAGGCTTTTTCTGGGTGCTCAACTGGGTCACTGCATGGAGCTCTCACAGACCAAAAAGTAACAGAATGGGATGGTTTTCCAAGTTTGCCTTTTTGATTATTCTTTTGCTCTAACAATGTGCCAATCTGCCTGGGGTGGGTATGCCTCTTGTGGGTGGTAAAGGCGACCAATCACTGTCAGATAACAGGGTTCTTCCCAGATTTCAGAAGGACTCAAAAAGCCCTATTGGTAGCTAATGACTGGAAAGCCTTTCTAAGCAATGCTATGCAGAAGTGAACGAAGGAGACAGACTGCCAGCCTAGGCAACACAACTGGAAGCAAGAATAAGGGCTACAAAGAAAGTGATGAGAAAAGACTTCATCTTGTGCTTCGGAGGTCAAAGATATGAACTGCTTTCATGGTGGCGATATTCTTTACCATGAGAAATCGATTGTGGTTAACAAATTAGGCGTGACATATATTATAACACCTCAACGTGGGAGCTTTCCTAAGTGGCCAAGGCTTTCATCCTGCTTCCCTTCTTTTTCAGTCGTCCATTAAGAGAGTCATTTAGAGACCTGCATAATGGAAAAGCAGCATGATCACAGTGAAATCTTTGCAATTCATGCACAGATGGGTGAATAGACAGTTATGTGGAAGTATATCTATTATCACATATTAAATGCTTAACAAGATCCATAAAGAGCCATAAATCATGAGATCTAATTTCTTACAGCTAGAAGTACTGTAATGTTTCTCTTTTTCATCACTTCTTTTTCCTTTTACATTTTTGATTACTGTTTTCCTTTTTCTGTGCAAAGCTAAGCAAAAGCTGAAAGCAGTGCTAAAGAATTCAGGCCAAACAAAAGATTAAATATAATTTTATTTAAGAACATCTGTATTATAATTGAGATGAACCAGGACCTTAAAACCTAGAAGACAACCTGGGTCTCGGACAGTTAAGCAACATGAACTTCCAAATCTTGGAATCTGTGTATGGCTTTTAGCATCGATGGTTTCATTTAGCTGCAGCACCGAAAATCACTTTTATTTAGACTGCGTGATGAGGAAATGTCTTAAAACTACTTCTTTGATTATTCAAAACTAAAAGAATCTTTTTTTTACCGACCCTAAATTGGCATGACAAAGTCACAACATTAGTGAAAGATGATTGGAAAGTTTTGGTAGGACAATTAGGTCCTATGTCACCTCATTAAACACAACAAAATGAAAGAAAATAAAAGGGGTCAATCTGTGCCCCTAACTGGGGTCACTAGCTAATTGTATTTCATTACAACAATGGGCCACTTGAATAGGTAGAAAGGATTGACAGTGGAGGTCATTACTCATCAATTCTGTCACCATGTTCACAATTTGGAGGGCAGTAGGAGGACAGACTTTCTTGTGGGGTAAAGCCCACCAGTGTTTAAGGATGTTTTGTCTTGATTAAATAATGATTAACTCAGCACAGAATTGCTGAGAAACTCAAGGAGACTGTAATTTACAAAGTGCTTAGAAAGTACATCTGTCTTCTTTTTCCTTCAGCACTTCATATTCTCTATAATTATTGTGACCATCTTCTGGGGTTCATCTATGTATTTAGGACTTTTTCCACACAATTAAAATGAGGAAACAAAGATAATGTAAATGTGAAAGTATTTAAAGTGACTATTCCCATAGCACAACACAGAGTATTCCTGTAGTTCTCAGAAAAAATGTTTGTCATGCTACAGCTGTACAAAAGGAAAAACACTTTCTAGCATTTGCTTAAATTTAATGAGATCCCTTACAACTAAACTGAGAAAGCAAAAGTAGAGTACTGTAACACCTTCTATAGGAAATACAGTATTTAAGATGTTTTTGTTCTTTTTTTAATTGCTCTTGCATTGTATGGTGGTCATCAACATGATTGAAATAATAAAATGTTTCATCCTAGAAATCCTACACAAATAAAAGATACAACTTTTAAAAAGGGGGTGATGACTTTGCAGTTAAGAATACAAAAGGTTTTAATCATCCACTCCTTTAACTGACTACATCAGCTTGAAGGAGGAAGCTTAATCCACTCGTAAAGTGGAATGGAAAACTAATAAAGCTTTGTAGAATCCATATCAAAGGCTGAGATTCATAAAGGTGAAAGAAAATTCTGTCACCTTCATTCAAATTTCAAGTGGATAGAAAACAAGTTCTAGTTTGGATTTTGCAGTAACAAAACCTTTAGTGTCTGTTTTATCTAAAACATTGTCATCTGGGATGTTTTAGATTAATAAAAAAACTTCATAGTATTAAATCAGATGCATAAACATCAAGAATGCATGACCACTGTGCTCCTCTCAGATGCACCAAATCAATATGCAAACTAAGGAAAGAAAAATAAAGAGTGCTTCTTCACTATAAGGCTATACTTACATACAAATTACCCTGATGTATATGTACTGTACAGCACACAACATATTGAAAACCATCTCCTCTTCATATTTTTAAGTGTGGAACATGGCTAAATAAAAAAAATAGCATTCTTTAGAAAAAGATGGAAGAAAGAAAACAGCTACATTAGGCACTTAACAGCTTTCTCAGCTACATTATTTAAGTTTAGCCAGTTACTGTATGTATGAAGGTAGGACAAAAGACAGAATAATGTCTGAAATACTGCTGATCAGTGTGGTGAGGTGTACATCTTTTATTTATTATTACAAATACTAAATTCTAAAATGGTATGGCTTAAGGGTAGAGCATACCTAAGTATAGCTAAAGATGTGATATTGTTATAAACTTACCTTTGTTTGCTTAGTAATCATAATGTAGATCTACTAAACAATGAAAGGTATTAGATAAAATATGAATGGGTATTGCTTTGAAGCTAGCAAGTTCAGCTATTATTTCTACAAGGCGTAAAACAACTTTTTATTAAAAAAAACAGCTTACAGTAGTAACTGATAGCATCCAAAAGCATAATTAATTTGCTTAAGTCAGTATTATAACTTTTTACAGTATTCTACTATACATATTTATTTTCAAACTTCATTGAAGGTAGTTTGGAGTTCTGTATTTACATTATACAACAATTAACATTCTGTTTAAAACTGAATATGCAGAACATAGCAAAATAGTTTTAATAACACAGAACCGACAAGAACATTCTTCTACAATACATATTTTTGTTGTATCAAAATCAGAGATTTGTGAGTCCTTAGGATATTAACCCCATATAAATATATATTTTTTAATTTTACATTTCAGGCACTCAATAAATAACTTGCGGATAAAAGCCATCTAACCACTGGCTGATGTTAAAGAACAAACGTGCCTTCACTGCTGCAGATATTCACCAAAAGTTGTTACTTTTTGCTGTTATAAATCCTGGGACGCATCTTTTGTTGGAAGATTTCCGTGATGATTGATATGGACCAGCTGAAAAGAGGCCTGTGTTTGGGCCTCATCATTTTGCTACATCTTTTGAGCACCCAAGCTGAAAGTCTGGCTGAAAAAGGAAAGCTGTCAGTCAAAACCTCGACCCAGACAGACTGGACAGAGCCACACAATCGGGTGAAAAGAGGATGGGTCTGGAACCAGTTCTTTGTACTGGAGGAATACACAGGACTGGAGCCATTGTATGTTGGCAAGGTATGGAATTCTAGCCTTTCCCGCTAATATTCAAAGTAACACAGAAATGCTAAAATTGTTTTCAATACTGTGCAGTTGCTGGAGTAGCATGAAGAGAAGAAGAATTCCCAGCTGCCTTCTAGGGTGAACATAAACTGACCACATCTGTGTTTCTGCTGAATCTTGAAAGGTTCTTCCAGTATCCTATCAAGGTGCAATGAAATAATGATTAAGATTCGAACTGTGGGAGCATTCTATATTCTTGTATAGGGAGGCAGGTGTCACCCACAGCATTGATGAAACCATTTCACTTGTCTGATAACATTTGGCAATCTTTTTGATTGCTTACAAAACAGTAGAACATATAAATATCCTGCATCTTTGGATAACCCATTCAAGTGAAAAGAGCACTATAAAGCTGTAGCAACTGATATGTCTTTATATACGTTTGACTTCTACTAAGTATCCAGTCATTGCAAGTAGAGACAGAATGTTTTTATTATATATTTCAAGGCCAAGGAAAGGGGACATTCACGTTGATTGATAAAAAAAAGTTAAGGATGGTGTGAGAAGATGTCTCAGTCAAATACTGTCATGAGCCAAGCAATATAAACGTAGAAGTGACTCACTACTTTAGATACACCTTTAAAAGTGTAAGAGACTTCGTGATTCAAAATCACATGGCAATTTGAAAATTCAAGAAAAAGATTTATATTTTTATTTCATTATAACAGGGAAATTAAATGTTCAACACTCATCACATAATATTGAGTGATTTGTTTTTTAATGGCAAAATATATATTTTCTATATATTTACAATGAGAGGTTCTTAGTTTCATGCCAGTGCATGAGACATTTTCATCGAGTAGATGAAACATGATATCTTCTAGTAGTTCAGGTGGGTAGCTGCGTCAGCATGCATAGGCTGCAAAGAAACAAGTAATAGGTTTATTCCATGCTGAAAAGAGAAGAAAGAAAGCACAACGTTTCAGCTGTGGAGATCCAATAAACCTATTACCTGTTCCTTTGCATGATATTTTCTAAATTACTGTTTTGCTCTCCAGCTCCCCTGCAATCCTAAACTGAAAAAATTGGTTAGAAAATGAATGGATGGATTATGTTCAAGAGCAGTCATCTTTAAATGCAAGCAAGTATCACCTTAAGATAGCTGTTTTCTTGTTCACTGTGTCGTCTCCAAATACAGCTCACAGTGGGTATAGCTGCCAACATATAATATCATACATGATTCTAAATGGCATTTTTATAATTGACTTAAGCCTCATGAAGACAAATCTGGTCAAGTATTCCAAATGTAATCTGGTGTTTCCACTATTGAGCAACTTTTCTGGATTCTGTTTACTGGCTCATTACAGTGCATAATGTCTACTCCAATTCATAATGGCTGCATTCTAGTTGTGAATACAATTTCAAAAGGGTAAGTCAAAGGGTAAGTCATTACTGAATAATTCCATCACCCAAAGTTTCCGCAGGTGAGGTGGAATCATGTTCTCTTACTCCTCATCACAATTAGATGTGGGGCGGTGCAGTAGCTCTGTGGCTAAGGATCTGTGCCTGTGGTTGGAAAGTTGCCGGTTCGTATCCCGCGGCCAGCAGAGGAATCCTAATCCGCTGAGCCCCTGAGCAAGGCACTTAACCCCAATTGCTCCAGGGCACTGTATAAATGGCTGACCCTGTGCTCTGACCCCAAGCTTCTCTCCCTGTCTGTGTGTCTCATGGAGAGCAAGTTCAGATATGCGAAAAGACAAATTCCTAATACAAGAAATTGTATAAGGCCAATAAAGTGATCTTATCTTACTGTATATCTATTACAATACAGATTTTTGCAACTTTTACAATCACAGCCAAGCAGCACCACATCCCTCAACTGCAAACAAAGCCATGCAGCCAGGAAGTCACCATCCTACTATCCCACTGTTAACACCAATGTGACAGCCGGGGGGGTGTTAGGCAGGTCCAACGAGAAAACAAACATCGGTCCTCAGCTTTCAGGGAAGCAAGTTACCTTATTTCCAAATACTGGAAAGGTTGGATCTCACTCCCTTAGCCCCGGTCACCCTTGCTAACAAATGTTCAGTCAGTATGAAAAGTGTTGTTTTTTTTCATTCACCACCACCCCTTCACAATTTTTATTACAACATCACTCATCACTTTTCTGTGATAAATGATTCAAAACAGAATTGTTAACAGAAAGCAATAAAAACTAGAAGTGCTAATTTTAATTTACTTTAATTTACTTACAGGCTTTTTATAGTTTTAATCAGTTGTGATTAAAATGTAGAATTGCAAAGATTTATTAACTAGGAAAACATGTTTTTTTTATTTTAGCAGATAAGCATCTTTTCACAGCAACTTATTATAGCCTTAAATACAGAAAAATAGAAAATTGATCAACACTTTTGGATCACAATTGAATCTTGGTTTAGCAATGAATTTGCATTAGTTGTTCAGTGAAAAAACAGGTGTTTAAGATCTGATAAGTTAGTTTGTGCTGTGTTAGGATTAAGTTGAGCATAAGCATAAATGACCTAAAGATACAGTAGATGCTTGGGCCAAATGCAGACTCCTAAAGACAGAGGAAATATCCGAGGTGCACTTCAAACACCTCAAGCTAGCAAAAAAAGAACAATAGTACTTAAAAACGTATTCTAGATGGTTGTTTGTTTTTTTTAAGAATGTTTGTTTTTTTTAAGAATGTGAAAGCGTTTATTATATTATAAAGGTTTCATGTGTGACATAAAATTGCCACTCAAGACAAAATAAAAAATGCTACTGATTTTTACTATATAAGTAACACAACATTTCTGTGAGCAATCGTGCATGAAGTTATTATTTTCTTAGTTTTGGCATAAAGGTTACTCACACTGTCTTACAGTAAGTAACACTGTACTGTACATACTTTTTGTAGCCTGTTGCATAATATAAAATCATTGGTACATTCTCTCTTTGAAGTAACCCTGCATCCAATGTTTCAAAACATTTGGTTAGAGTTTCAAAATTATCCCACGGCCAAAAACGTACTCATTTGTTACTGATTGTATAATTGGTGAGTGTAAAAAGAACACCACAGCCCCACCACTTCCCACACCCCATGACAATAAGGGTTAAACATATTGAAAGGCAGCACTGTGGATTAGTTAATTGATTAATTGTGATTGTAGGCTTAATAAAAAAAGAAAACAACAATGTTAGCAGAGGTGCCTCTTGAAACATATCCTGGAACTTAATTTCTGTTATTCCTAACATGAACTGTTATTCAGCAATAAAAGAAAGTTCCTGCTACCTTAAGTAAATAGCAGACAGTGATGTTATTTAAGACTGAATATGGTTTGAAATAATAGTATATGACAAGCTCCTTTGAAAGAAAAACTCTAGGCTTGTCTTTCCCTGAAGGGAGAAAACATCATAGCATTCCAGACTTCAGGGAATCTCTGCTGAGCTGAAAAGGACTAGGTAATTGATAGCTTTTCTGTCATCATCCTGATATGGCCAGACAGACTGGTTAGTAGCAGTAGACTTTTAAGCTGCTGGAGATATTTCTTTCAAGACAGAGGCCTGTCATTAAGCAAAATTATAGTGAGAATTCAGATTCAAAGCAACTTGAGAAGTGATATACTTTTCTGCCGCAGTGGAGTATTGAATTAATTTCTTATAAAACTTTTGAAGTGCTACATTTCTTACTGCTGTAGAATAAAGATAAGATGAAATAAACAAACAAAGCCAAACCTCTTTATGAATAAGAGGTTACCCACCTGGGTGTCACACAGCAGCCCCACTATACAATAGATCAGGTGAAGACGTTAGAAATTACCTTACCAATGGACTTAACAGGGTAATTTAGGAAAGCAAGAACAAGCCCAAAGTGAAATTTTAGCCGCCAGGATACTTAGATAACACCCCTAGTCTTCAAAATAATGCCCTGGGTTTTAATGAGCAATGAAGTAGGACTTTGGTTTAAAGTCTGCTCATAAGTACAGCAACTGTTATAGACCAATGTCACCAGTCACCATAATGGGGTACTGGTTTAGAACTTCTGGCCCAGAAATGATGAAAGATTAATGAAGAAATTAATCCATGATAATTTACTGTAATTGAGATTCTGCTACCATATCGATAATCTCTTTGAATCAGATAACGTCTAGCAATCAAATGGACCACCACAGTAACCTTTTCTTTTTTCTAAGGTATAAAAAAATGTTAATGATTAGATAAAAAAGGGTGAATAAGACACCGTTTAAATTCTAGACATGATTAGCTCTGTTGATTATGGTGTTAGATTGTAAAGTGATTGTGTAAACCAGAACAAAACACTTTATCACTAAGCAAGCATTGGTTTCTCTATCACATTGAATGACATATTGTAAATGCTTCATTTCAAGTTGTTAAGTACAGTAGTTCTGCTGTACTCTACCATTTTACATAGCCAAGTAATGAACAACAGCCATCACCCTAAGGAAGTAATTATGCTTTTAGGAAGGGTAAGGTTTTGCACAGTGTCCCATCTGATTTTACAAGATTTGGGGGGGAAAATCCTTTACAGGTGATTTTTGCATGTTTCTACAAAATACTTCACAAGAAAAATTTGCCTTTTTTCCCCCATCAGCTTCATTCAGATATGGACAAAGGAGACGGATCTATAAAGTACATTCTGTCTGGAGAAGGAGCGGGCACAATGTTCACTATCGACGACAACACGGGGGATATCCATGCCATTCAGAGGCTAGATCGGGAGGAGAAAGCGCAGTACATCCTCCGTGCTCAGGCACTACATCGGCAAACAGGCAAACCTCTGGAGCCAGAGTCTGAATTCATTGTGAAAATTCAAGACATCAACGACAATGAACCGAAGTTCCTGGATGGACCATACACGGCCTCTGTACCAGAGATGTCTGTGATAGGTAAACAGGGACTCCGATCAAAATGAATCACGGAAAGACTGTGATATCACCACCATGCTTACAACCAACTAACTCTCGAAACAACACGCATGTTTTTTAACAGAAAATAAGTTTAAATAAAGCACACTGACATCATTAGTTACCATAACAATCTAAACAATACTTTATTTTGGCTTGTTTTCTTTAGGGACATCAGTTATGCAGCTGACAGCGACCGACGCCGATGATCCCACCTATGGGAACAGTGCCCGAGTTGTCTACAGTATCCTGCAGGGACAGCCGTACTTTTCAGTGGAACCCCGAACAGGTACTGTAGAGCCCCAGAAACCTGAGCAAACATTTCCGCTGATGCACAGAACACTGTGTGCTGACATCAGTTTGACAGACAGTAGTATGATAATAAAAAAAGCATGTCTAATACACGAGCAAATTAGAATATTAAATTAAAGTCTTACTTTGTATCATCTAAAATGGCAACAGAAACGGTAACTGGAGCTTGATCAGCATATTAGTACATTTTCAATGCATGAAACGAGCTGTATTAACTTCTTAATGGGAAAGAATTTTTTATTTTCACTTTCATGGTTTCCTTTGATAAAATAATGTAATAAATATTTCATAAAAGTACATTTGAGTGATTTAAGGCTGTAATATAAAACTGGTCTGTGGCCCAGGAAATCAGATAAATCTTCTAACACCCCAATGTGAATAAAGTCGATGCTGCCATCGTGTGGTCGTAACCACACATTGCAAGATGTCTCCACGGTGGTTCTCTAGGTTAGAATTGAAAAGTCCTCAACAATTTAATATTTCAATTTTAAGTGCCTTTCAAGAAGATCAAAGTGCTCTTCAGAAGCACTCATGTAATATACAACAGAAGAAAACATTAAGTGGAAGCAAATAAAGCACAGAAAATTAACAGTTGAAAAAAGTTTTTAAGAAATGTATATATTAAAATTAACTCTTTCAGCAAGTTTTAAAAAAGGATGACAGTCACAGAGTTTTTTAACGGCCAGTCATATCCATAGGTGGTGCAACACATGAGAAGTATCTGTTGTGTGGAGCCTAGTCTTTGATATCCTGAAGCTAGACCATTCAGAACCTTATTTGTGAACAGGAGAACTCTGCTCTATATTTCCCTGGGTGTTCCTGCAATGTGCAAAGGAAAGGAATCATGTGTTGATGCAGAGTAAGTTAGTACACAAGCTACAGAACTCTGGACATACAAACTCTATTTTGTCATTTTCAAGCAAATGTGTATATAGTTGTAATTTTACTGCAACAATCTTTAGGACATTTTTCTAATTTTTAAAAGTAAGTAATTGAATTAAGACATTAAAAATGAAGGCAGCTATGAAATGCTAAATAAAATTATTTGAAGTCTGAAGAATGGTCTGCCTCCTGATTGATTAGTTAGAAATGGCCATTCCCATAGTTTATCTATTTATTAACTGACCTCTCCTGACTGGACTGTGCTGAACTTGCAGGTATCATTCGAGTGTCTCTACCCAACATGGACAGAGAAGCCAAGGAACATTATGAAGTGATTATCCAAGCCAAAGATATGGGGGGACAACTGGGTGGTCTGGCTGGTACAACTACTGTCAATGTCACCCTGGAAGATGTCAATGATAACCCTCCCAGATTTGCACAGAGTAAGTACCCTTCACGATTCTAATGCTGTGTCTTCAGTATGTTTCAAGGTTTAGTCTGATATGATTAGCAGGTATGTTGGTCCTTTTCCTAATCTCAACATCTGACCCATTGAAAGTTTTGTTTGACCCAAAAGTGCCCAAATGTCTCCCAGATGTTTTTAAAGAGGTTTTTCTCATGTTGACAAAATTGTCTTGTTTTCAAATGTTTCAATTAAAAAGATTAAAAAAGTATATTGCATTTGCTCTTATTGTTGCTCTTCTTATTCTTATTGTTAAGCATCAGTAACATCAATGTGGAGCCTTGTCACCTTTCTGAACACCTGTAGTCCTAGTTGTGATCATTTTTCTAGACTTGCAAAAATCAATATCACCTAATCACTTGTCAATATTGTGATATGTTTTACACCTTCAATTTCTTTTTTAATCAAAAAGCAATTTGATCAATTCTGTAAAGCAACAGCGTAACAGCATCATACTTTCCTTGTATGGCAGAGCTGTATCAGATGAGTGTTCCAGAGTCAGCACCAGTGGGCTCCATTGTGGGCCGTGTTCAGGCCAAGGATCTTGATGAAGGGATTAATGCAGAGATGAGATACGCCATCATTGACGGAGATGGGAGAGACACGTTTGACATCAGCACCGACCCTACCAACCAGTTCGGTATCATCTCCATTAGAAAAGTAAGAAATGCAAACACTGTCCGTAGGGTACCCAGAATGATGTATTTTGCCCCTAAAGTTTCATTAAAATATCTGGCATTTTTCACCTTGCAATCTGTATTTCATTATGCAGTATTACATATTAATATTTACAGTTTGCTATTATAGAAACAGTTTCAATATAAGTAATGACTTACTGCTAATATTGTCCATGCTTCTCCTTCACTCCTTCATTAATAACACCTCATTGCAATACTGCGTAAGGATGCCCCACTGTTGACCCCACTGTGTGCTGCTCACTGAACTGTTTTAACAAAAATCAAGGAACTGATCAGATGGCTATGATGACTTCAAGAGAAGTCACCACAAGACAAAGAAGTGATGTACAGTATCTCAGACTGGCCAATAAAACAGTTCACCAGGCAGAAACATTTCTGTGGATTGGTTTTCTTTCTTGGCATCCTTCTTCCAAGAGCTATTAAAAACTTGAAATCCAATACTAACAGCAATATTAAAAGCACTAAATATCAATTGCACAATTATTTAGTTATTCTTATCATTCTGATTGTTAGGTTGTGGCATGATCTTTCTTTTTATCTGCTTACACATGTATTTACAAGAATAAAACAAACAACCAAATGTACTGCAAATAATAAATATTGATAAATTGATAAATAATTTAGTTCAACATTTTGGACAGTAAGTACTCAACATTGGTAATGTATAAGGTGCTTTACTACTGCTGTACATCTTTCGGCAGGGCAGCATAGTGGCCTGGCTTTTAGTGCTAATGTCTTATAGTGCCAAAGTTATGGGTTTGATTCCTATGGATAACTATGTGAAGTCTGCTGGGTATGCTAGTTTCCTCCCACTTCCCAGACGTATTCAGGATAAATTTGATTGGCTATGCTAAGATATGAAGTTTCCAAGGTTAGTTGTTCCCAACAAACCCAGTACTTGCTACGTGACTTAAACAGAACCAAGTGAGCATGATGAACCTACATTAAATAACGACACAGAAATATCCCAGAAGTATTGTCGACTTTTGAAAGAGTAATGTAAAGTGGACATAGGCTCTTTGAGTCACCAGTATCTCATGTTGACGTTTCCTGTTGTGACTTTTAAAAGCATCTCAGTTTAAAAGAGCCCACATTTTGCTCGTGCAAAGACATTTTGAAACTAATTGTAGCTGTCAGCCTCAGCCTCAGACATCTAGCAAGTACCATAAAAGCCGTTCTGAAAAAGATTTGGACTTAATTGTTGGTTAGGAGAACAGCTGTGGGCTTCACACAACAGTCTTGACCAGCTGCTGCCTGTGCCTCGTTAAGTTGCCTCTATGTGTCCTGCAGAAGCTGGATTTTGAATCAAAGAGGAGTTTCACCTTGAAAGTCGAGGGGGCCAACACTTACCTGGATCCCAGGTTCCTGAGCCGAGGTCCCTTCAGCGACGTGACCATCATCCACGTTAGTGTGGAAGATGTGGACGAACCACCACAGTTCGACTCGCCCCACTACTTTGTAGAAGTGCCCGAAGATGTGGAGATTGGCACAGTCTTTCAGACAGTCTCTGCCAAGGACCCTGATGTGGCCAACAACACCATAAGGTAACCCAGCAATTTAAAATTGCGATAGCTGTGTCAAAACACACCTGTCTATGGATGGACTGACTACCTTTACCATCGCTGCCACTTGGTCTGGTGTTCATGAAAATAATTTTCAAAATAAATTCTAAGAAATTAGCTTTAAGAAGAAGTAGTTTATGGGGAGATCTTTGTGAGAATATAGGTAAATGTTTACATTTACCATGTAATGTTACTGATAAAAATCATTATCCAAGATGCATACATATCTGGAGCTACCATACCAATGACTTAGAATGAAGAAAACAAGCATTAAACTCTTACTTTTTAGCATTGAACTGTATATAGTATCCATTCAGTGTCTCCAAGTGTTTATAAAGCTATACTCTTGTACCCTTTTATAATTAACATAATATTCACTCATAAATAATTGACACCAGTTATCACTTACTGTTATAAAAGACTACTCTTAAGTTCATTACCATAAAACACTATTGTAACTTAACTTAATGCACTAAGAATATGATTTAATACATTAAGTTGTTTCAAAAAGGTAAGGCATGTTAATAAATAATACAATAATGTAGTGTTGTTATTATTTTAGAGATTAATCATTGTACCTATACAGTGCCGTGTTTGGAAAGACCTGTAATTTAGAAAAAAATTTAATTAAATTATATTCAGACTACAGTAATGCTTATCAATGCCTCAATTACTTTTAAAACTTTCCATTGATATATCAAGTTATTAAAGGCATTTTTGGACTGCATAAAGTATACAAGCATTAAAATTAAAAATAGTGTGTTGTAATCTTTAAAACTAAACATTTTTAGTAAGATGTAATACCATAAAGTGAACTGCTGGTGGCAATGTTGAAGAGCTTACTTATTTCCTTCTGTTTCTTTCCTCATGAGACTTGTGAATGTTTGCTAGCTACTGTAGATTTACTGTACCGAAGAGTAGTCATGCCAAAATTTATCCACATTGTCAATTGATGAAATGCCTCATTTAACCCCTCACACACAATGCATTTATTGTTCTGCTCACTAAAGCCAGAGTCAGTAGTAAATGTAAACAAATGACACTGATGTATGTTGTTGTCGCTTGCATCCACTTGGCCTCATTTAATAACTAGCACTAGCAGGTACTGTACTGTACCTGAGTACCTGCTACTACCAGCTACTAATCTCCTGCTCCAGTTCAGACTAAGACGATGATTATTGAAAAGCCACTGCAGCACATTTGAAGGGAGTTTGTTACTGGGTACTGGAAGAATAGAATACTCATACATTTGTGTAGGTCTGGTCAAATCCTTAGAATGTCTTTAAGTCACAGAATGCTTTAGCCCTCAATATGTATAATTTCATTAAGCACAAATCTTTATGCATTTCAGCTGTCTAAATCGGGATAAAGGTTGACACATTTAGAACAGTGTGAAAATGTATATTATGTTGTCTTTTATTACATTAAGCATGTTTGACAATTTCAATTTAACAAATGTGCTATTTATTGTTCAGTTACTTAATTCCTTATGATTACACATATAAATCCTCGTGGTCAGCATTAAATAATCTTCTGAAGAAAGTGAAGCCAAACATTCTTTTTATCGTGCTTGTAAATGAATCTCACTCATGCCTGCAGTTTTTTATGCCTATATGATAAATACTTCAGGACTTTCATGCATGAGCATGAATGATGCTTTACAAAATACCCCACCGGCATAGTTGTGCTATAAATGGATCATGAAGCACTGCTGCAGCCATGGTTTAGCAAGGAATAAATTGTGCATTTAATATAATTATATGACAGATAAGGATAAGATCTTGGTGACCTCTTGTTAAATAGAGAGGATATGATGGTGTGAAAGTCCTCAGACGTTTTGTGTACACATCAAATTTTCTTCTGTTTCAAAAAGTGATCCACACAGACACACTTCCATGTTAAGTGGAAAGCAGTTAACATTATAGTTTTAATTAATGCACATTAATAGATACCCTTTGGGGGAATTTACTTGCCTTTTCCGTGTAGAGCTGTAGTTGCCAATCATGTGGATCAAGAGAGCTGTTGGAAAGCACATAAGCACCTTAAAATCTAACTCCCCTAAATTGGATATGTTCAACATCTATTATTTGGTAGTTACAAGGAGCTAAACAGAAACCCATTAATTGAGACCAGTATGTATCAATAATTCAGTTGTTATTACTCCTTTACGTCATATTTTCTTCATTATACATTGATCTCATTTACACTAACTCATGCAAGAGTCTACGTTGAGGAGATCTGCTCATTAAATGACCATCGCTGTGAGCTCTTTAAGTATCTTGAGTGTAAGATTCCTTGGGCTTGAGATTCGGCTTGCTGATCTACTCTGAAACTCAGATAGACCGTAGTTGAGCTGCAGAACAAGATGACCTGCCTGTAGGGAGATTGTGTGCATGACGTACAGTAGGAGGGCAGGAGTCTTCAGACCAGAGAGAGAGAAGATAGGTGTGTGATTGTAGGCCACAGCCACAGTGGAGAGCACTCCTACCGCACATCCAGCCAGCAGGAAGTCACACACAAATGGGATTTGGAGTTGGGTGTTTATGCACATTCTTTTATGTCCTCATCACAGCAATGTTGGGGAACAAGGAGAAAAGCAAACAAGTTGCTTGGGAATATAGCAGAAAAGTGTGAAATTTAAAACTAGGGAAGTTATTTTCAGCTCTACAATGTAGACCTAATTTAGAACATAGAATACAATGCTGAATTGTGGTCACCATGCAACAGAAAGGATATTAAAGCCTTGGAAACAGTTCAAAGAAGACCAATAGGAATGATTCCTGGTCTCAGTGGAGAGCCATATACATTCTAGATAAGCTGAGAGAGAGACATCTCTTCAGTCTAGAACTGAGGAGATGGAGATGAGATGTGGTCCAAGTATTGAAAATAGACAGATGCAACCTAAAGAGCTATTTCTCACTCAGCAGTGAAACAATGACAACTGGAAACTGGTCACAACTGGAAACACAGGGAAATTCTTTTAAGACAGAAAATATGAAAGAAATGTCAGCTGATGCTTGTGTCAGACTCTTGTGGAAATAATGGAACAGCCGTGATGATGTCGTTTCATTTTATAGTTAGGTAGCCACAAGTCCTTTAAAGTTTTCTCTATGGAAAAAAAACACAAAATGTCACTTGTATCAACCCAGATCAGTGACTGGAATATGTGGTGAAATGCAGTAAAGTTTATTGTGCAAGTTAGAGGTAAAGACAATAAATATGCAAGGATCTGAAACTCGTTAACAGTGCAAATTAGCTCCATTCTCAAGCCCCCTGGTCTTGTGTGAGCAGATATTCCATTGAGAGGAAGAGTGACCCTGGCAGATACTTCTACATTGACATCACATCAGGGGCTCTGATGACTGCAAGGCCCCTGGACCGCGAGGAGCTCTCCTGGCACAACATCACTGTTCTGGCTATGGAAATGAGTAAGTAGCAGGCAGCAAGGTCAGGCAATAACTTCCCCTGCATTTGGCAGAGATTCAAGTAACACGCTGCTATTGGTTCATAGTGACAAAATGATGAAAAAAATACCTCAACTAAAAATATAGCCGTTTTACACTGTACTCCAACCAGTTTGGTGTGATTTCACTTCTAGAGTCTTTAGCACATAATTATTTTGTGTAGTGGACATGACATGTTTATATAATAGAAATAATTGTTCGCAAAAAAGATTTTAAAAATACTGAATGTGTAAAATAACATGGAAAGAGATGATTGAGACAGAATACTGCAGCACACTTTGTGTGTTTAGTACATCTATACTGAATTTCAAATTACTCCTTCTGTAAGGACATGAATTCTTGAATTTTGAAGTTTACTTGATATTTTATTAGTTTAAATTATTTTTTATTAATAATAGTTATCTAAATACTATACCATAGAGAAAAACAACAATATCTATTAATAAAGTTAAACAATGATTTATATTTTTATAAATCATGCATACTTATATATTCAGATAGCAGAGGATGTCAAATGAGGAAGCTGAAATCTTTACCAAAATTATGGGGAAATTTTAATGTTTATCAGCATCTAGCTTGAAGAAGTTGCAGGTCACCCTGGACCTCCTATTTGTCAACAATATACACTATACAGCAGTATAAATCATTGTTCTGTGATCAACAGATAACCCCACTCAGATTGGAAGTGTGTCTGTTACTATCAAAGTCCTGGATGTGAATGACAACCCCCCAGAACTGGCAAAGTATTATGAAGCTTTTGTTTGTGAGAATGCAAAAGCTGGACAGGTAAGATATTTGTTGAATTCCTTGTTTTGTATCTATGAACTATATTTCTGCCTGACATCCAAACAATGACTGAGAATAGGTTATTTCA
Source organism: Atractosteus spatula (assembly GCF_055471065.1). Classification (NCBI taxonomy): domain Eukaryota; kingdom Metazoa; phylum Chordata; class Actinopteri; order Semionotiformes; family Lepisosteidae; genus Atractosteus; species Atractosteus spatula. The sequence goes on from NC_142711.1 coordinate 59,187,921, forward strand.
TCAATGTGTTTAATACCACCTAATAATAATTTGGTTAATCATCATTATCATCATTATTATAATTAGTGTAATAACATGTTATTTATAAAGAACTAAAGACCTGTTTCTGAGCAGCCATCAGATTCATCAGACAGCTCCATCAATGCAGCATACTGGAAAATTTGTATTTCAGGGCGGACAAATTAATAAATTAATAAATAAGGGAAAAGAGCAGGAAATGAACACAGATGTTCTCATCCCCTGTGTCTCTATGCATGCAGTGAACTGTTTGCTAATGGTTATGTGTGTGAATTTAAGTGTTGTTTTGATTTAACTTTATGTTTTAGCTGATTCAGACTGTAACTGCGGTTGACCTAGATGACCCACTTGGAGGCCAACACTTCTACTACAGTCTGGCTCCAGAGGCAGCCAACAATCCCAATTTCACTCTAAGGGATAATCAAGGTAAGGTGGTGGAATGACTCAATTGCCTAAAGCCCACAGCTGCTGCACTGTGAGCTGAACACAGATACTGCAGTGGGAAGGCACCATTAATACTCTAGGAACAGCAGACTACATTCAAGAGACGTAGATCTATTTTTACTTCCATTTCTGGCACATAGAATGCTGTAATTCTGTGAATCACAGATACACAAAGATACTGTACACAAAATGATGCACAAAATTCCAGTTCAGGACATTGGCATTTTTATATCTATTAAAATATAGTTAAACACACAGTATGACGTGATTTGTATACCATTGGAGTGGCAGTATTCTCAATTGCTCTGCAAGAATTCCCTTCCTTTCTCGATAACATGTGGCTGGCTTTGAATAGGCGAAGTCAATGCAGTCGCCAAATGCAGTGGTGTCTTCTTCTTTTGTAGACAATACCGCTTGGATTCTAACCCGCCGAGGAGGCTTCACCCAGAAAGAGCAGAGTATCTATCACCTGCCCATCTTCATAACAGATGGGGACCAGCCCATGCAAAGCAGTACCAGTACCCTTACAATCCGAGTGTGCAGCTGTGACTCCGATGGCAATGTAATGTCCTGCACAGCTGAGGCCTACACACTTCCTGTCAGCTTGAGCCGAGGAGCTCTCATTGCAATTCTAGCCTGTATCTTCGTCTTGCTGGGTAATTAGCATGTTTATTTTTTACACTTTTAAAGAACAGGCTACCACTTCTTCTTGTTTATTGCAATACTCTAATCTAGACTAGGTCTATCGTTTGGACTCATCTAAGTACATTATCTGTTATTATTAGAATGTAGAAAAAGTTGTTCTGCAGTACATCCAAAAAAATACAAAATTCTGCTTGTTTGTTTAAATATTAAGTGTAACTGATGCAATTTTATACCCTTGTCTTCAATCGTGAAGGCTCTGTGGTAGCCCACACAGAATGGTGGACCAAGATAGTCAATCAACATGTTGTCCAATCACTAGTGACGTGTTATCTTTAAGAAAGCTGATGAACATCTACTCTTTTGTCACAATCGGTTGGTTGTAGACCACTCGAATCTGTTTTTTAAATTTCAATGTACTGCATGACAGAGGTATAGAATAAGCTCTCGGACAGACTTTGTAAAGATCTGTTCTTGTATTAATTTATGTAGTAGCAGGCATTACTCTGGGACCCTGGTGTTACCTGTGTGTATGTTCTCCCACTGCTCATATGGGTTTCCTCTGGGTGCTCTGGCTTCCTCCCACAAATCAAAAACATAATGATGTTAACTTACTGGTTAACAAGCTTCTGCAAAACTTGGCCCTAGTATGAGACTGTGTGTTTGTGTCCGTGTGTGCCCTGTGATGGAGACTAGTAATCCCGTCTAGGGTGTGTCCTGCCTTGCACCCGCTGCTTATCGGAATAGGCCCTGGCTCCCCTGTGACCTTGTACTGTATAAAGAGGTTTAGAAAATGGATGGATTCGTTTGAACCCTCGTCTCTGGCCTCTCAAATAGCTCTACCTGTAAAAGACCTCTCCCTAGCTTGGGCTGAGCTCAGTGGTGGCAGGATTGAGCCAATGGCATGGGTCATGTATTAGTTCACTGTGATCGGGATTCCTGCCATGGATAAAGGGCCAACTCTGGAACATAGGATTCCCTGTGACCTCCTGTGTACCTGCAGGCATGTGGTGCTGTCAGTGAGGGATGTACCTCTCCTCCAATCATTGCTGTATTTCCAGTAAAGGGGTACATTGCTTGTGATGTGTTAAAAGACAAGTGGCTATTCTGCATGTGTTTGGTACAACAAAAATTGTCAACGCTTCTTAACAACTAAAAACATGTCATCAATGGGTCTGTGTCTGTATTCAGTGGTGAAATAGATTGCCCAGATCTTTGAAGACAGTAAATATTTTCTCCTGCCACCTTTCAGTGATGATCCTGCTCATCCTATCCCTCCGGAGTCAGCGCAAGAAGCCCTATCTTTCCGATGAGGAGGAGAACGTGCACGAGAACATCGTGCGCTATGACGACGAAGGCGGCGGGGAGGAGGACACAGAGGCTTTTGACATCGCTGCCATGTGGAACCCCCGAGAAGTCCATCTGGGAAAGATCAGACAGGACATGCTGCCAGAGATCGAGAGCCTCTCTCGCTATGTACCACAGACCTGCATGGGGGACAGCAATGTCCATGGATATGTACTGGCCAAACTCTATGAGGCTGATGCAGACCCCTGTGCACCCCCCTATGACTCCCTCCAGACCTATGCCTATGAGGGAGAGGGGTCTGTGGCTGAATCCCTCAGCTCTTTGCAGTCTGTTACTTCCAATACCGACCATGAATATGACTATCTTAGTGACTGGGGACCTCGGTTCAAAAAACTGGCTGAAATGTACGGAGTCATGGAAACAAACAATCCACTGTGGTAGATATCTGAACCAAGAGAGTCATTCTAGAGTTTGAGGACCACTGGACAGCAGCTGCTACGCTCTTCTCCCCTGCGGAAGTTCGCCACCTGATCATTAACTCAGCTTTGCTGAGAAGGAGATTAGTACTGGTTTGTCGTGCTTTTCTGAAAAATGTAAAGACCATATAACTTCCAAAAAAAGGCAGATCAAGGCTGAGCTACACATACCGTTAATCCTTGCAGACAGTGTGTGTCCAGAAAGAACTCTTCAATTTGGGATTTCTGACAAGCATATAATGAGAATAAACTGTGCAAGGGAAATGCGACACTTGGTTGAATCTAACTCTGGCGCTTTTTCTCACTCACTTAACTTCTTGAGGCAAAGAAGAACCTGATGCTCTAGTGCTACTACAAGTACTGTTTTTGATAAGGCCGATTTCGCATTTATAGCCTATAAGGCACTAGCCATGTGAAAGCAAGGAATTTAAAATATGGATATGGTGGGGTCACTCAAAGGGTGCGTTAAATCTGCATTTTCTCACGGCTGATGGTTTGCAACCTCGTAAAGGATAACTGCAATTCATGTGATTTTCCAATAACACCTCATCAGTCTTTCATATTTATTTATACACAGTATTTATATTTTATATAAATTATTTGGAATATTGCAAGGTGCATTTATACCCGAGGATTTGAAAACGCAAAGCTTTTCAACATGAATGATATAACATAAGAAAAATGATGTACAACAGAGATTAAATTCCTTAAGGTTTATTTAAACACCACTTCTGTCCCAGGAATAAGAATGAAGAAGTTTTAAGGTATATTTGTTGTCAAATTCAAGTGCAAAGGGTAATATATTTAATGTAATTCCCAACTACTTTTTTATTTTTTTTTTACATTTATGTTATTTTATTGAATACACTGGGTTAAGAGCTTTCATAATCTTTACTGTATGCAGTATTTGTAGCTGTTTTTTAACATTTACATTTTTTAAATTTAAGGGAACGTTTCACAGCAATGACGCACTAATTTTTAAAACTATTCTCAGATTAGTCATATTGTATGATCTGTGACAAGTTCTGAAATGTGTCATAAGTACTAATATACAATTAGTTCTGGCCTTTGTGGGCCATGTTTCTATTTTCTATGGCAAATTTATTACAAAACAATATTAATACATTTCTGTTAAAGGCAGCACTACAGTAGGTGTGGTGTTTAGCACTGTTGCCCCACAGCTAGAAGGTCCTGAGTTCAATTCTGGATTTTTAATCCTTTCTGTGTGAATTTTGCATGTTCTTCCCTATGTTTGTGTGGTTTCCATCAGCTGAAGAGTTTCTTCCCACCTCCTGCGGTCAGTTTGATTGCTATAGCCTGAGATACCAGAGATACGCTTGCTTGGCGTGCTCTTACAAAGTGTGATTGCAGGTGTTGTGAATACATCTGTAACATGAGAAGGAAAACAATAGCAAAACTAGCACAAATTTAATTGAATGACGTGATGACGATGATGGCTTAGGGAGAAGTGATTATTGCAATGGCAGCACAAGGATATCCTAAATATAAACAGGATTAATTCTGTCTCACACCATCCAGTTTAAACAAACAATGGGATTTATTTCCTATTTAGTATATGTTGTAAGTGTATGGATGAATCCGTAGCCATTTTGTTGTGAGCTACCAGTAGAATAACCAAACCATTTATAGACTGCGTAGCTGTGAAACCATTGACTGTTTTCAAAGTGACAGAGCAAACCTGCACTGTTGATCTCATGATCTGCTTAAGTGCCAAATGTAAAGTGAACCTTCTTTATTAGAAAGCCAAATAAGGAATGGAATAAAAAAGTCCATCAGTAAGGAAAGTTCAGACAAGCTCTGCCTATCTGAACAGTATTTAATGGGTTGAACCTACTTGAAAAACACATGGTATCAAACAGGTTATGTGTAACTGAATGTATATATTTTTGTATATTTGTTAAGAAAAAGCAAAACATTTTTGTGGTGGTTAATAAATATTATGTGCTGAATACCACTTGATGATCATTTCTTTAATAAAAAGACTACAGCATACTTTTAAAAAAGTGTCCTATTCACTCTTTATATCTTAATTAAATCTTCCATGTGGTTAGATGTATGAAGTGTAAGTGCACTGCTATTTCAATTCTGTTATAAACTATTAAAAACATAAAACAAACTTTGATTACATAAACAATGATCCTGATGTTGTAATGAAATATCCTTTAAAATTCACTTACAGATCACTACATTGTCTTCAAACCTCAAAGAAAAAAAATCAGAGAACACAAGAATACAAGAAAGGTTACATGAGAGAAGGCAATGTTGACCCATTATTTTGAAGACTGGCTAATTAAGATGAGGATCTCATCCAGCTTTTTTTGAAAGAAACAAAGGTATTGACACCAAATAATATGGCTGACTAGCTGGTCCAAGACTCAAACACTCCCTTTTATAAAAAGGAAAGGCTCCTGCTAAATGATAAATGTATTTACCATTTGTGTCCTCTTGTTCATGTTTTAATGACATTTCTAAAATGTGTCAGCACATTTGAGGATTTTTAATACTTGAAGTAAGTCTCATCTTACGACTCAGTACTGAAAATAATCAATTATTTTAAGCTGTCAGTGCAGAGCTGCAAATTTGTTCTTACAATTTGTAGACTAAAACTGTATACAATACTCTAATTGAGGTCCTAGTGATGCTTTGTACATAATATCCTTTGATTTAAATTCAAGGGTGTTATTTATATGTCCTAACTTTTTGAACATCCTAGTGCTGTCTGTGACACATCTGTACCCTCTAAGTTGATATCATTGAATACACGGCCTTTTTTCTGAACTTGGGATATGTTGACAATTTCTTCCCTGATAAACACCCGTTTTAAATATTCATTAAAAACATTAACCATTTTCCTATCTCCTAAAATGATTCCATTATTGTCTCCTAGACAATTTATGTAATAATTTATTGTTCTATTGTTGATATAGCAGTGTATATAAACATATTTTTGGCCTTTATTAATTATTGTTTTCGTTGTCTTTTTCAAAACAAACTTTTACGGTCTGTTTCAAATGCACCTCAAGGATTACCTCCTTTTGATAACTTTCCTGTTTTCTCTCCTGGTAGCCTTACTCTTTCACTGCTCTTTAAAAATGCTAAATGGATACAGGCATTCCTCCTAAAAGGCCTTACAGACCGAGAAAGACAGCAAATTACGTGTCATGTCTGTCATTAAACTTCTGGCCTTGTACTAGGAGTTCTTTAATTTATGTGAGGGAAATCAAAGTCTCTCACGATAACCACTTCTACCTTTTTATGTACATTTCAGAAATAAAAGAAAGTCTTAGCCTTTCAGTGTGTTGCTCTAATCACTATGCTGTTTTGAATCTTTCTTCAACATAACCCATATCATTTCTGAGATCTTTGATTTGTCTAGATCATGGTTTCTGGTACATAATGTTACACCTCTGCTTTTTCTGCCTATTCTGTTGCTCTAGAATTTCTCAAGCTTGCTAATGTTGTATTCTTCACCACCACTTTCTTTAGCCATTTCTGTGATTTCAGTTACATTGTAGTTACACTCTACTCCCACAACTTACATGAAGTTCACTCCAAACGCACTCGACATTTAGATACGAGAATCGTTAACCTTAACTGTTAGGTCCTTTGAAGTGTGGTTTTTCACTTTTGTGATTTTGCTTTGATCTCTAACCCTTTGTGTCTCCCTGCCAGTTCAAACCTTCTTATGGAAATGTTTTTGAAGATCTGTGTAGATCCTAGGTCTGCGCAGATTGACACACTTCTCATGTAGGATCCATAAGGATCAAATCCCTACAGACAGGCCTTGGTGCCTGAAATGCTGTAATTGTCAGTAATTGTAATGGTAAATAACCTGAATTGTAATTCAGGTTATTTACATACACTGGGTTTTTGAGACCTGTCATGAATTCATTGAACATGTCCATAAACTGTTTATGTAATGAATGCATTCATTTTTAAGGATGACAATCTGTGTCACAAAAACTGTACATCTAAAATGACAGAAAATGCAGCTGTTTTGAAAATGGAAAAGTACACTATATATATTTTTTCGAAACAGACATTTCAGTTTATGAGTGGGTCCTAATAATGCGAGTCAGTGCACTTTTTTTATTTAAACTAAATTGTGGAGTCAAAGGGAATTCAGATAAAAAAATAGCTTCATATTGCCACTGTAGTTTGTTTGCAATAGAAAAATGATATTTTAATAAATAATTTGGCAGTGATTATATTAAATAATTGGAGCCTGAAGCTTTCTGAAATAATAATGACTTAACTTCAATATATGCGTCTCATTACTCTTGGTACAGTAAATAAAGACATTTGATTGAGCTTTGCCTGTGGCCAGGAAACACATCTGATTTCTCTTCATATGATTTAAGCATTATATTAAAGGTGAAACTTATTCTAATGTGTGACGGTATAATATTTATTTTGATGATAAGAAAAGAAATCTGTAACCTTTTTCCAGGGAAATTTAGAATGACACATACAGTACCGTACAATGAAGGCTTCACAGTCAAAACATGGTTTTCTTTCATATTACTTCTCAGACTGGAACACATATTTGTTGAACAATATTCTACCATGTCAATCAAAATTCAATCCCTGCTAACTAAGGCCAGTTGGCCTCCTAACTGGTTCTGACACTTTTGATCACTCGTCTCTCTCTGGACTTGGGATCTTGGGCACTGCTTGTGACAGGTTTCCTTCTTTAATCTCTCTGCTCTATCCTTCCAGGTACTGTGGTGAGGCCTCACCCTTCGCGTCTCACCAAAGATGTTCTCCAGTGATCTGTCCTGCCACTCTTTATCCTTTCCATGTGCCCCCTCATCGGGTCTTTTTATTTCCCATCATGGCTTCTATCTGACTACACATAGCCCATCTCCTTCGGAATGTATTTAAATTACCTGAGACTCAACCTTCCAAAATATGACTGATTTTTCATCTCTTCATTCCTCTTTTAATCTGTCTACCTCTTTCTTAAGGTTCTATTCCTTCATAAATGATTCCACATCTTAGCAACTTCTTCTTACCCTTCCTCCCTTCATTTTCTACTCACAATGTATTTCCATTCTAAAATGCTCATTTTGCCCTTTTTGAAAGAACATTCACCTTTATAGCAGCCTGTTCCTCTTGGCGCCTGATTCCAGAACAGTGCTCCTTCTAGATTTGACTAACGTAACTCTTCCCAAGCTGGTGTCCCTTCATCTGCAACCTTCCCTGCTCAGCTCATATAAAACTCTGCAGCCCGCATAGTATTTTCTTTGGCTTGCTTCTCGCCACGCAAACACCTGTCATCCTTTCCTGCTGTTCTCCTCATTACTCTGCCTCCTTCTATCACCAATATCAGTCACCTCTCCTTATATCCCTTATGTTGTGCTCTACACACCTTTCTAGATGGTCACTGTCAATGCACAATGGTCAAATTCTTGTGCTTACTCATCACCTCCCTTGCACCCCTGAGTCAGAACTAGACACAAACATATACTTTTGTATTGCTACAGCTACTACCGTATATACAGTAGTGTATTGTCAGAGCCAATGACTTATCCTGGATTGTACCTTGAACTATACTTTGTCTTTTGTCATTACATCATCTTTTAATTATAGTTTTGATGTGTCTTTTCATAACACTCTACATTATGGAGTTTTGTGCTGTTAATTATTTACATGATTGTTTTAAATGTACTGTAAGTTAACATTGCCAAAGATGTCTACTAAATAAATTCATCCTAAAATATAATGGAAAAGCAAATAGTTTATAGAAGCTGATTGAAGACTATGGAGAAAGTAATGCATTTTTTTTTTACTTTGCATTTTTATTATGTGAATTCTCTGGGAATAATATCTATAAATCTCGAAATGTATGTGCTCCATTTGCCTTTAGTCTATAGTGTCAGATGAGTAATCTGTCTTGTCATTTTTCTCCTTTCATTAAAGCAGATTTTTTTCTGGCAACACTTCCTTCAGATTCACCCTAATAGGATTCAAGTCAGGTGAATCTCATGAGATTCAAATCAGGTGATTTGGACTGTGATGGCAGTCCAACAGTTTGATTATGTTTTTCTTTTTATACACTAGAAAAAGAGTACACTATTACTGTGTGACAACTCAAAAAATACTGCATCTTAACTCTATAAAAATTTGACTGTTGTTTTCAAATACTGTATCTGAACTTTCTTGTTTGTATTCTTTTACAATGTTCCTTTGTCCAGACTGGTTGCTTGGAATGGTTGTATAAGAGAAACATCTGTTATGGGTTAAAAGAAAAAATATACAAATTGTCAACTGGATTAAGAGTAGCCTTTGCTTGCTGTTTACTGTTCTGTGTTGATGGTGGTCTTTGGAGTTTCTGCTAATGCATCTTGGATTGCTGCGTAGCCCCCCTACTGTATCCTTGCAAAAGTTTACTTCTCACCTTTTTTTTTTCTTTTTAATCAGACATATTGAAATGCATCTAGTCTAAATTTTAAAAGCCAGTGCTCAGTGCATAGCCGAAGTCCAGCTCAGTCAGTCCACTAGAAAATCAACACAAAAAGTATGCTGATTTGTTTGTGTTTACTATCCAGACTCTGCATGTGGTTTTGCCTCTGAATGCAGGGAAGTGGAATTAGCTGCAGCTAATAAATACAAACAACCACATATTTTACAAGTCCTATTTTCTTTGGTTTCTTCATGATGTTTACTTTTCCCAGCCCGATGCTATGGAGAACACGGATATTCTAACCTGTTAGTGTCCCGTCTCTTTATTTTCAGTGTTGTGGGTGGTAGATTTAAATTGTTACCTCTGGTTTTCCGTATAGCGGTATGCAGAGACCTGCACCTTTGCTAGAGCTATATTGTTTCTATCAGCTTGTATCCAACACCTTAACGTGCTATTGGAAGAGACTATGGATTAGGTTCGAGAGTACTGAACTGGGTTCATGGGTGCAGCGCCTGTACAGCTGGCATCTTTGTGCTTTGTGCTTTTAGAGGATCCTGATATCCCACTGTACAAACTGTACAATAACACAACTTCCTTTAGAGGGAGCGGGGGGAAGAGGATGCCTTATGCTCTGTGATGCATGAGTGATCCTGACACTTTTCTTAGCCGACACCTGGTTTCCTTTCAGCAACCTGAATCCTTCCGTTTTGATTTGTTATCTTCCAAACTTGTTTCATGATTTTGTTTCTGGATCTGTTTATATTGAAAGACTGCTCCCTTGAATGGACTGCTTTCTCTTGGTTGAAGGGATCTTGATGTGAGCTTTCTGCTTGTTTGAGAGCATGCAAATATGTATTTTATTACTGAAATAACTAGAAAATAGTATTTTAAATAAAGTGCAGCCAGTGCAGCAGAATAGCTCACTTAATACGTTTAAAATATACAGTTATTTTATTCCCATGGTGAGCATTAAAGAGTAGAATTACTAAGAAACAAATACTAAAAGCTTTAAAAGTACCTAAAAGGGTTTAAAATAGCAGCAATAAATCATTTTTAAAAAGACAGGGCAGCAGTATTCAAAAGTGCCTTGATAGCATCAATACTTTTTTTTTCTTCCGGGGAAAAGCACTTACATTAATGCATAATGCAACAGCTCTGAAAGTGTTTAGTTTTAGCCTGTATATGTATAAGAATTTAATTAAAATAGCAATTGTTTTGTAGGAAAAAAAACACTGACTGGACTAAAATCAACACAGAAATGATAAATATACATAGAGTCTGTGTAGTGAAAGGACTGAGAGAGAAGTGTAGCCCTTGTGTATGTCACTTTCGATATTTCTCTTTTCACATATTAATAGGTTCAATGTCTCATTTCAAGTCTGCTACAACCCTAGCAGATCTCACTCCATTCGTGTCACTTTATTTGAAAATCAATGTCGTACTCATCGCAGAATGTCCATTTACAGCTCCATTTCAATTCTTTCAACTCCCTAAAGAAAATGAGAGGTTTCCTTTCTCGTGTACAAAGACATGACAAACATACACAAACCTGCAGGGCAACCATCCTGTTCATACTCTAATAAAGTTGTTGTCAAATAACAATTTATTCCAGAAGAACTGAAGAGATCCTATAATGAAAGAATCCAAATCAAACTGCCCAGTAATAACTAAACGTGCACAATTCCAATCAACATACTGTATATAATAAAAAATCAACATGTCAGATTATGATTATGATGTACATACAGTATATGCATAAGATACACATACAATAGGTCATTTCTGACACTGTTATACATCAGGTGCAGTATGTTGGCTGATTGGGTAGGTCTTTGCATTTCAGGTGGAACAGACAATACAGACAATCCAGTAAAGTCATCAGTCTCTTGGATGATATTGTTCATTTATTTCATATGCATATGCATGTGGAAAACAAAATTCACAGAGAAAAACATGGCAAAGAAAAATTTGAGGACTCATGTTCTATAAGTACTGTAGACTAAAGACTTATGTTGTCTAACAAGTACAGTAAAATGATTTTTTTTGTATCTTTCTATTGGTTTCGTTCTATTTTGACAATAATATATTTGAATTAAATGTAACACTTTAAAGAGTGAGTTTACTGCTAGAAATAAACTGAAATACAACATTCATGGAAACTTTATAATCGTAATGCTGTCATGTTTCACACTGAAAATAACTTAGCTGAAGATAATGAAAAATGAATGCTTGATGCATTATCAAGAGGAAAGACTATCACCAGTCATGGATATGTATTATCATACAAATCACCAGATCTGTAGTTCAAAAACTACATAGAAGGCTGATATTACAAAGGACTTGCTTGCATGTCCAGAAACTTATACAGACCACTAACCACTGTTGCCAAGTCAATATGTTGTTGTTACATAGTGCTAAAGTTGGTGTACCAATTGGAACCCATAACAGCAGTTCAGGCGGTAGATCTTGGCAGAAGTGAAGGCAATCCAGTCATCTAAATGACCAACATGGATGTAAAGTCACAAGGTTTGTACACTTAATGTAAGGCTATATGGTCTAAGAGAAATCCTTAATTTCTGATTGCAGCTGTTGGTAATGGCTGGCATTTTTCAAAGGACTGTGATATGACACAGGCCAGAGAAGAGTCAGACTCTGGCCTTTAATCAATCAATCGAAAGTTTATTTATCAAATGCTGCATGCTGTATTGTTGTGCATTTGATAAATAAACTTTGATTGATTGAATGAAGAAGTTTCCTGGATAACTTTCATGCCACTTAAACATAGAGGCACAGAAACAAAAAGTAGCCATAAATATAAATGTCTCCATAATGGTGATGGAACATCACATGACCTTTGTGAAGCCCAGTTTCTGGAAGACGTGGGACAGAACTCAGGGAGTAATTACACCTAAAGTCTCATGAGTAGGGGAATAGCATGAGACACAATTCAAAGCCCCAGAAAGGCAAAAGTACACATTTGTAACTGTAGCTCGAAACCAAATGGAAGGGATGAAATTAGGTTATGTGCTACCTCATGCTGTGTAAGCTGTTTAGCACTGATATTTTTAAATACCTGAAGGAGAAAAGGCAGACTAAAAGGAGGATGATAACTGAAGAAGGCAACAGGCTTAAGTGTTAATTCTTTTAGGACATTAAATACATTGCAAGTGACTGGAAACATCACTATCTATCCCTATGGTCTGTTTTAAATAATCGAAAGACCAACATAACATGTATAGTATAAGATCAAAAACAGTGATTTCTTACGCAAAGATATATATAATTCCACATCTTTGAAGACCCAGCACATAGAAAACAATCTGTTTGTTTACTGGATAATGATTTTTCATTAGCTGTCCTTTAAAAGCAAGAGAAATATTTCTAGAATATTTTTAGAATACTGAATGTTTTAAATCATGTATGTTAAAATAGTATTCATGATTCTTCTTCATATGTTAAGCAGAGTGGAAATTATCCTGTTTAAGCTAAATGATACAAATTACAATGCCCAAACATTGAATTGCAAACTGTTGCCATGGCAGCTTAGATAAGAAGAGACTCCTCATCAGTACGTTGCTAGAGAAGCTTATTCCTCCTAATTCATAAGACCTCAGAACAAACAAGATATACATTTTTTTCAGAAACCTCTTTGTTCTCAGACAGTTTAACTTTCCTTTACATAAGTGAAATTGAGAAAAAGTGTTCTGAGAACACAGCAGGAAAAAAAGTAATCAGCTTTTTTTTTATTAGGACCACAATGGGAGATATGAAGGCAGACTAAACAAATAAAGCATATGTGAGCTGTTGTACCTTAGAATCATCACTTATGAAGACAGCATGTACTTGCATGTAAGACAGCGTGTCATATTGCCAAGACCTTCTTAGAAAAGAGACCACAGCCTAGAAAAAGAATCACAATAAAGAAACTAAAAATTCCCTGCCCGGTTCAAAGCTTCCATAGTGTTTAAATCAAGTAAACTTTTAGATAAGACTTAAGAATTCATAATAATGATAAAAGGCTAATTATATGTTAACCATATTCAGTAACAAAGAATGGCATTATTCTCAAACATTAGTTCTCCAGGGACAATGGGTGATTTAAATTGGGTAACTTCCATCGTTTCTGAGTGCAGTATTCTAATCAACACTTCCAGAAGGAAGAAGTGGAGCTTGAAATTTGGGTGTTTTACTGTAGACATCTTGATGTTCCTTTAAACATACTCAGAAATTATTTGATTCATTAAATTAAAATAAATTGTTAATTGCTAAGCAAAGATCTTAGGTCTTAACTTGGTGTTGTAATTACAATGCTGATTCTATTATGATTTTTTTTTTATTGGAACACTGGTTACAAGTGACCAGTTTAACTGGCATTACATTCCCCTAGTTCCCAGGATATAGCTTCCAATGAATTTGGACTGGAGGTAGACATAACTGGCTACACCTGGGGAACATAGCTACAATCACGGCACTAATGACAAGAGTAGTGGAGCCCCCTCTAAGGGAGGAATGTCGGGCGTGAAACACCGAGGTGGATGAGTAGGGAAAACAGGGGTCTGTTGTGAAAGTCATGGGCTCATAATTTGTGCAGCCACTGCAATAGTAGGGGAAACGATATAAGCTGACTATCTGTGACCCACTCTTTGCTCCAGGTTGTAGATGCTCTCTTGTGAGATGGTGTTCCCTTCCAACCAAGGGGAATTGGTGCCTTTATTGATGTGTACCTGAGGTGTTAGCTATACCATCTTTTTCTGTTGTGTTCATTGGATCTGCAACTTGATTAGCACTCTTCCCAGCTGACCTGCTGCTGTCCGTGATGTGGGGTTGGTATTTATAGAGAACTTGAATTGGTAGTGCCAAACAGATCATGAAGATGCAACATCAGACAGACATCACACAGAGGTGTTGTGGTCTAACTTTGACTGGTTGGGTTTGGCTGTAACATCACCAATGAGACGGTTTAGTGTTTATGAGTGTCTCAGACTCAGTCAAAAATGATCGAATAATAAAAATCACACCAAGTACATTTAGTGAATATACAAAATTGGCATACCTTTTGTAAAAACATACATAAATATAGTATATTTTGATTTCAAGCACAGAATTATCCTAACTTGAGTACATTCTGTTAAGAAAACAAGAACTTTCCAGACCCAGGAATTCAGATCACCTGTAAAATGGAAGCACATAGTTTGATACCCTAAATCCCAGGAACCCCTAGGGTATTTAATTGACTGCACAATGCAAATTCCAAAGACTGTCAAAAAGACACCAAGCTATCCCTGACTGTTGAACATGTGCATGTAGATGACATCAGTAACCACTTGGTTCAGTGGTTGCATATAATGTGCTCAGATAATTCAAGGCATGCTAGATACCCAAGATCTCCATACCAATGTATAACATCACTTAGGAGAACATTATCAGCTCCTTCCAGTTGTTTCCTACAAATAATGTGGTGAAGCATCACTAAGAGTGACAGAAAAGATCTCCACTTTTGTTTGTTTGTTTTTGGTTTTACAGTCAGAACAATAACACGAACCATCGCCCTGCACTGTTATTTGAAAAATGTTTGTATGTTACACTCATAAAATGTAATTACACATTTTAGCTTATATGTTTTATGGATTTTATGATCTAGATACATTTATACTTCAGTGAATTAAGTAAAACAATACGACAATGTTGACATGTAGGTGCATTGTTATCATTGCTTCCTTGCAGCACTGGTACCCTGGGTTCGATTCCTAGTAAGCTATTTTGCGGAATTTGTATGTTGTCTGCATGATCACATGGGTTTCCTCCTGGTGCTCCAATTTTTTTCCCACAATCCAAGACATACTGGTAGGTTACCCTTACTTGGCTGCTGGGAAAATTGTGTGCATGAGAATCTTTGTGTGCCCTGTGATGGACTCTGGCGTCCCATCCTGCCTTGTACCTGTTGCTCGCTGGGATAAAATAGTTAGAAAATGGATGGATGGGTTTTAAGTCAATGTTCATAAACATTAGCAAATATATTGTGTTAAAAAAGCAGAAACATTTAATACCAAAATGCTGCATATTCATTTCCATAGCTTAGATAAAATTGCAGCATCATTAACCTACTTTTAAAGTTTTCACTTTAATCAGAAAAAGTTCTGATTTCAGAACAGATTTAGGTTTGTTTTGCCTCCACACAGATTCTATCAGACGGAGGTTATCTAGAGGCAGTAAGGACAATTTATCTTAAGCTTCAATGCTCTGCTTTCCATAAGAGGGCTCAAACTCAAAATGTTAATAAGAGCCCTTCCAGCTCTAATCCAGCAAGGGTCAGCTCAAGATTCAGTGAATTATCCTTTAATGTGATGTGGAAAAGCAGCATTTGGTCTGGTGAAAGTAGAGAGTCACATTAAAGGAATTCCATTATTAAGAAGCAAAATCCTCCACCTCAAACATACGCACAGAGTAGCTGTATGTCGCTCATTTGCATTAGTGTTAGCATAAGAGTATTGTTGAGATACAAAATGTTCTTTAATCCTATTTCCAATGTATAAACATATTACATTGTATTATCATACGCAACAGTTTAGTTCAGTTCCTGGACTGCATGCCTTATGTTTTAAAAGAAACGGTCATTACAAGTTGTCACACTTCCATTTGTTCTTAGAGTTAAGTATGTGCACATTACATTGGATTCTCACCAGCTGCTTATTCCTAAATGTTATAAATTATCTCAATGACACGATTGGAGTTCAGGTTAAATGGATCCATATGTGATAGGAGGGCATGACTAGCTCTTTGTCAATGTGAATGTGGGGAATGAGAGCTGGGAGTGCCAGTATTCTTGTTCTCCATACATTTCTTTCGAATACCTAAAGGACTGAACCTGTAGCACAAGTGAAGCATATGTGAAAAGAAGATTGTTGACTATTGCTTGTCTGTGTTTCTGATCGACTACGTGCACCCGTATAGTATTTATCTCATATACTGTATATAAGAAATATGTTTATTTCAATTTTATTTGCTGTACAAGGTATCCATACGTGGTCTGCATGCAGCCCTGTTCCATATTGGTCCTGGGGAACCCTATGCAAGCTGTGAAATCATTTTCAAAGACCTGGAAAACGCGCTGATCAATTAAACAGGTGGGGTGCTCCAGTAACTAATTTAGAGAACAATCCATTCTCTTCATTTACAGAGCAGAGTAATACAAAACTACAGTACAAAGAAAGCAAGACCAGATCTCCTCTTTTAGCTCTTAACAACATTTCTTCTGGGATTCTTCTACCAAAAACACTTGTTTCAAAAGCTCAGTTCCTCAAACTACTTTTCTAAAAAAAAAAAAAAAAAACAGGTCTATTTCCTAGATATTTAAAAAAATAATCATCCTCACAAAAAATCCAAATTTCCACAGTTGTTCAATTGGATGGATGCCTCCTTCTTTATGTCTATCTGCTGCAGGCACTGAAGAAGGTAAACCGACATCTTTCTCAAACATCAGGAACAGACTCATGGAAGCCTGTACTTCCTGATTTTAAAATTTCCCTGACCCTGGTGGAAGACAAAGGGAGGCAGGTCAATCTCCACAATTTCTGGGAAAATTAATTTCAGACAGGAGATGCCATCTTGTCTGAACCTGGGGTCCCATCACAATATTTGTATTTCTGTATTATTTGGTTTACGTTAAACATCCAACAAATTTTTGCCCATTCTTGAAGTCTATCTAAATCTTTTTGAAGGCTTGAAGAATTATCTACAGTGGCATGCTAGAACAACTGAATGCTTTTAATCTTGAAGAGAGAAGACTACAATGGAATCTCAAAGGGAGTGCTATAGGGGAAATGATTTACTATTACTTGTCAATTGTAGGGTTAAATTTAACTGTCAAAAAGGTTGTAGTTGGGTTTTCAACTTGTTTTATTTACAACTCAATGCTTGAAGATTCAGGAAATGAAAATTAATTTGTATGCTGGAATTTCAATCATCATACTACTCCTTAGTAAATTAAACACTCATTGCATATAATACAGCCAACAAAACAGTCATGTGTGTAGTAGGATTAATTCCCCAATAATTTTTTACATTGTCTTACAAATGACAGTTAGCCTGTTAATTTATGATATGATTGTTTGAGTAGTGCCAAGGCAGACATTTAGATATGATACAGTATATGTAATGTTCAAAGGTGATTTTCATCATTGCATTTCAAACCTGGCAGCAGAAAGAGTGCAAATAATGAACATAGACCACTTACAACTCTTGTCAGATAAAAGACAATATGTCAGGAGTGGGAAGTCAAACTAATATCCAACAGTATCCCAAATGACTAATTTCTTTGACTTGTGAAGTGAAATGTCCAGAGTTCTACTACTGTCGAAAACAGTCTAACTTGATATCAAACTCTGGTATATTGTACTTTGCAAGAGTTTAGGTACATTTTTGGTATGTGTACACCATCACTTCCTCTACAGTTCAGGAATATTATTTATTTCAGTGTGCCTTGGAAAAAATAATGCAATGAATAGAACAAATTAAAAAAAACATAAAAATAAATAGAGGTTCTTAACAAAACGAATCTGACTGATTCAGATCATGATGACAAAATACTGTTTTTAAAAATGACAT
The DNA here is from genome assembly GCF_055471065.1 of Atractosteus spatula. Classification (NCBI taxonomy): domain Eukaryota; kingdom Metazoa; phylum Chordata; class Actinopteri; order Semionotiformes; family Lepisosteidae; genus Atractosteus; species Atractosteus spatula. The sequence goes on from NC_142711.1 coordinate 59,205,840, forward strand.
TTGATAATAGGAGTTTAAGAAAAAATGGCTGAAATAATCTGTAAGTCTGTTTGGGGTTACTATCTTTTATTTATGACCCTAATTTATTTATGACCCAGTGTTTCTACCTTTTAACTTACTGAATACTTGTAGTTTGAAGTTACCATAGAACGAAATCTAATTTATTATTATTATGCAAGTGAAGTTAAATAAACCACTTTTGCCATTTGCTGCTTTCTTATTCAATCATTTAAGAAGTGATCAATGTGCAAGTGGATATGTGCTTTCAAGATTTTCACCTGCTTAAAGGCATATTACAATGCAATAGCTTTATAATAATTTCCAACAGGTTATCAATTCATACCTAGAGACCCATGAAATGGAAATTAAAGCTACTAAAATCCTGAAGCATCCAGAGTAAATTTAAAAGCCAGATAAAGCTACGTTTGTATATCTTATGTTTTACGAGCCATTGAATTGAAAGGATGATTCAAGCTTTTAATTTACATCTAGCTAGAAAGGCAAAGTGAAATTAAAATTAGTAATGTCTGCTTTATTTTTTCTTCTAAAAATCTCTCCCTGTAGCATGTTAATTAAAATGCTTAACAGAGAATTCAGTTTTCATGTGAATAGTTTAATATTATTTATGGTTTCTCTTTTCTCAGTTTAGTCCATATGTGTACTGAAAATCATAATTGATTTAAGATAAAATGACTGATTCTGAAATTCTACCTTGAAACTTATACAAAGCGTTGATACAACAAACATTGGTATTCTTCACACATAAGGCCACTCTGTAATAGAATGTATCACTGAAATCTTTCAGTATAAAACCCTACAGTTAGCATATTTATGTACAAATGTATTATTAATTTTATAAGGTATTATTATTAATAGTCATATAAGTAAATGAAATAGTTACACAAGAATATAAAACATTTCTGCTTTTATCCATGCTGTTGTGTCTTGACCAAATCCTGTTACAGATTAACTGGATTTTTGTTTTCTCTCGCTATGGTCTTGCACTATTTCCTGAAAGTACCATCTGTGTTAATACATCCCATTTTAACCTGACAGTGTTATACTGTACAGTATTTAAGATTTAATGCAGGTGACCTCTTGAGTATTTTATACTGTATATGTTTGGTACAGACGTCATGCTGTTTATGAATAAAATCATTTTGTGTTGTTAAATAACATAAATATAAAGCTTATGACCTGGAGCAATTCCAGCCATTGTACTGAGCAGCTGCGTACATGCTGTACCAAGCAAAGTAGCTGTAAACCTTGTTAACACTGCACATATGTCACAAAAGTTTTCAAAGAAGGCCTTCAAAAACAATTAAAGTTCTTCAAGAAAGACAATTCAGCAAAGTAATATGTGAGACTTATGGGGGACATTTTTCAATTGCTCATTGCTGCCAAGTGATATTTGAATTAAGTGTGCTTCACTTCGAAGTGCAAACTCCAAGAGATTTCCATTGTTTTCCTAAACAAAACGTGAAAGATGGTCATGCCCGCATGCATGAGGGACTCTTTGCTCTCCATTCCATGCACTACAGTTTTGGATTTTGTGATTATAGATCACATTTCATTAAAAACTTTGCTAACCAATATTTTTACCTGCAAGGGCACAATCCCATGGATTTTGTCCATGCTACAGAAAAACAATATGTGACACTTTTTCTTAGATAGCTAAAATTGAGACTGAAGTGCTTATTTACTTTCATTTAAGATTAGAACATTCAGTAATTTACTGCAAATACTGAGCACCATGGTACACTGAACATTGTATGCTTTACTATACATCTCACTTATCTTTTATTGCAAAGAAGTCACATCTTTACTGTCTCTCATTTTGAAAATCTTATTTAAAATTACCCTATATGTTAGTCTTTGCAGGTGTATGTTACAAAGACACTATCATGTGACATGCAATGGCATTTACTCCCTCCAACACTAATTTGACATCTGCTCTGTATAAAGAGGTTAGAAAACATGCAGTCCAACTTGCATTTTTCCAGACGTTTTGATTGTTTAATTAATTTTAAACAGAAAAGATCAGTTTTCATTTTGATGTAATGGTTATTAAAATCAAGCCGCATGCATGCAGCACAATTTCAACAAATCAATGTTTAAAAAGTTTTGTGTTACATTTCCATAAACTTTTGTTTAATCAAATTAATTCCATTTTCAGAATTTCAGTTGTCACCTATAATGATCGTATCAATGCCCATTTTCAACTCAGATTTTAAATGTCACCCCAGGTGGGAAGCTGAAATTGTTATAACCATAGAAACTGAGAAAAATACATCTTTGTGACCTGTAATTTTCAGTGGATTGTAGAAAGTAAAGCAATATTCTTAATAAAATTATATAACAGAAGTTTATAAAAATTTGTAAAAACATGTGAAGACTGTTTTCACTAAGATTTTATTTTTTACTGAAATATTTAGGAATTTTGTCATGTACAGTTGTGGCCCTGTATTGGATAAAGTGGTTAGAAAATAGATGGATCTTATGTACGGTATATACAACAGTGTAGGGATCCAGAGAGCAACATATTCAGCACTACCATTGAAGCTGATACATGTTTTGTTGAACAAAAGGCTAGATGAGACCCTCAGGTCAAAAAACTACTAGCCAACAAAAAGCAAAATTGGGTCAAATGGCCTCCTCGTATACATTTCTGTATTAACTTTTCTGTTTCTCGTATCTTTTCCCAAAGCAATTGAAAGGCAGCGCTCTCTCAAAACAAAATAGAATATCCACACCCAGAGTGCGAAAACCTTGTATATGGAATGTGGGCTCATTAAAAATAATAGGAGGTCATTTAAAATTTTGGGAGTTTTCTAAACAGAAATCAACTCTGTCATCTGATTTTCTGTCATCTAAATGCACCTCTGATTCCTTTGACATTTAATATGGGGTTTTACAGTTGCTGGCCAGTATTTCTTAATGACTTTAGTCAGCCTAAAAATTGACCTGCTATGACACCTGCTGACAGCGGACAAAGCAGACCACTCCAGTGTACTTCTGTTGCACCGTTATCCAGCTATGAGCTGCTGTTATTTACAGGGGGAAGGAGAATGCTTGTTTGCTGGAGGGAGAATAGCTAATATGTGTACAGAGACACAGATGCTATTTAACATTTATGTCTTCATCTATGATGCATTTTCAGAAGTTCTACTAAGAGCTATTTTTACTTGGCTTGAATGTACCAATCCTTGTATCTCAGTTAGGTGCTTAAAAGTGGCAGGATACACGATAATTGTGGCAATTGCTATGCATTTCCTTCACCAGAAGCTTGTCTTATTCTTATCACATACAGCGGAGGAGGAAAAGTACGTTGTGCATAGGAAAATCGAAAACTGTGTCCATGTCTTAATTTTAAGTCTACAAATGCAGCAGTCAGTAAAATCAGAAACCAAGGTGGCTAACAATTGAAATTAACTGAACAGTAACACAACAAGGAAAGATTGCTACTTCACGAGGAATGACAACGCCCCAAAATCGAACAAAAAACGAACTACTGTGGAGTGAGTTTTGGCTTAACCCGCTTGGCTGAGGGTCGACCTCCTGGCCAACGGACGAAGTGGCCAGGCCCCCCCGGGTAACCAAGGGGCAGCTGCAGAGGTGGAGTTGGGGTGGAGGTGGGATGCAGAAGTCGCACACGAGGGAGAGGGAGATATCGCATTTGGTATTTATAGCGTTCGGTGGAGGAAGGACAAAGAGAGTGATTGCTAATCGCTGACTGCTGGGGATGATTGAGCGTGGTTGTTGTCATCCCTCCCGAACTTTAGTTCAATAAACTCCATTACATGATTTCTAGAAAGGAGAGGTAAGAGTCTAAAAACAATGTTATGCTGAGCAACCAGGTCTCTTTTGCCACAACATCAACTTTTCCTTGAGAAATGGGGGCCTTAACAAACCATGCTGATAAATTCCATACCTTGATGGCTCATATTTTCCACATGCTTTTTGCTCATGAGTCATGAGGAATAAATGTGTGACTGCCAGAGACAATACAAGTTCAGCAAGTGAGAAACCCACTAAGGTTTAGTTTGTCATTATTGTTTGGCCATTTTACAAAACCTTGCCAGCTACTTTCAACAAGACCAGAACCTTTTCTTTAATCCATAAAATTAAACAACAGAATATTAAAATCTTCAGAATGATATAGGGATTTATCATCAAAGTATCAAAGGCTCAGACCTTCCAAAGATTTCCTGTGAGAAACTTGCGGATGTCTTCACTGATTATAATGCTTCTGAGAAACATTGATGAAGACCCGGAGGTCGTGAAAGATTCAATCAATGACAAGATTGTGTCATTTACTGACTCAGCTTTAAAAATTGTGTACAAAAACAGCATTAAAATCAAATCTATTTGATGTGCTAAGATCTTATTATCTGTTCATTAACATTCAGTCGTATTCTAAGAACATGTATTAAATCAAAGATAATTTATGATTAATGTAGTAGAGTAAACACAATGTAACAAATCTAAATTTCAGTGTGCGGATGTTGGGCTGAAGGTGCATTGCTCATTGATCCCTGTGACGTACTGTGAGTCAATTTCTTAGGAATATAGCTCCATAATGCTTTAACATACAGTGCTAAAACATGTTTCCTCAACTCTGAACCTCTAGAACTACATTCTGATACATTCAGCATGTAATGTATCTTTAACTCAGCAAGATAAACCGCTCCTACGCTTTGTCATTTGTTTTCAGTTTCTGTGAGAATTGTACTTTTTACAGCATAGCATTATTTTTAAATTATTATTAAATGTTTAAATGTATCTGGCTGAAAAGTAGCATTAATACTTTGCTATGTTGTGTAAAGAATCTTTATAAAATCCATCTATTCCTGGAGAGTGAAGAGATGCTGAAAACTGAAGAGGGGGTCAAAGTATGATGGGCATAACATTTCCCTCACTTTTCAGTTCACAAACAAAGATCCACTTTTTCTTCTCTGAATGTGTTCTGGAGCCTGTAATGTAATGTAAATATTATGTCATGCTATTTGGTTTTCTTACACTAAACTGAAGCTGCTGCAGATCAGTGTTTGGTTTTTGAAATATAAAACACCAAGGCTAGCTCTCGAGTTTCAGAAGATGGTTCCAACAAGTTGAGGAGAATCAAACGCTTATGAGTGATTGGCTGTTTAATGTACAGTACACACTTCCTTGCAGTGTTTTTCAAGTGGGATTTTGCAGTATTTCATTTCTTGTTCTAGTGAGAATAAGCGTTAAAAGTCAATTATCTTCTGGAGCACAACACAACACAACTTGCAGCAATTCTGAAGAAAAGCAGGGAAACATGGTAGATTTACATTAAAATAACGCTTAAACTATGAACCATGGACTATTTAGACTAATCATATTGAACCTTGTACTTTTTCATCGTAATTTAACTGATCACTTTCAGTTTAATGAAGGGAAGCATAATTATCCAGATTTGTAAGACTCTCTGTTTTGTTTCAATATGTTTCATTCTATAAATGTAATTTGGAGTCTTTTATATTTCACAGATTTATGAAACATGGCTAAATCAATGCTTAATGTAAAATTAAGCCGACAAAGCTATTAAAATAATGCAGTCTAGCTGCTATAAAATTTAAAACTGAAGTGAAAACAATTAATGTTTAAAGGACAAAGAAAACTTCCTAAAGAAACTTTCTGAAACAGAAACTAAAAATACCAACCACAGTTTTATTGGGTATACTGGTGATGTGTGTACAAGCAAACATGATGGGCATCAGGGCTAAGGAAAGCAGACATGAACTTGGCTGGGCCGGACTTGTTATTTGTGCTCAAGAAAAAAGCAGAAAAAAAATTCAAACAAACAGTGTGTTAATCTAATCATTTCAAAACTTAACCACGTCAACAACAGGAGTGGAAGCCACAGAAACAGCTGGTCGTGCACAAGATTAACATCATGGACTACCTATTCTTTTCAGAAATGCTTGCCCGAAGTGCAACACAGTTTCTATCAAACATGGAACTGATTATCATCATCTTCCACCAATCATGGCACAAAGTCATTCTCATCTATGAGGGATGCCATGAGAGAAACATGGAATTTGACACACATGATTGCTGGAATGAGTAGTTCTGAACTAGAGTAAATAATCATCTAACGATCACAAGTGCAGCATGGTGTCATGTTGGTTACCAGTGCTGCCTCCTAATTCTTAGTTCATAGTTCCTGGGTTTGATTCCTGATCAGGGTACCGCCTGCATAGAGTTTGCGTGCTTTTCCCTGTGTTTGCTTTCTGCCGAAGCTCCACTTTCCAATCACCTTCTACAGACATGCAAGTTTGGTTAATTTGCTCTAAATAATCCATGAGTGCCTGCAATTGTCTGGCATCCTGTTCTGGATATACTCTTGCCTTTCACCCTGTGCTTCCAGCATAGGCTCCAGGTTTCCACAACCATTACCAGGACTATGTGGTTTTGTGATGATTGATGGATCATCATTGACCACCATCAATTCAGTAGTTCTGTCCTAATAAAGCAATAGAGGAATGAAATATGTAAAGAGTATTTGGCATGAATTGCCTAGCTGAGGGAATGGCAGCCTGGCCATGAGGACGAGGTTCAAAACTCTTTCACTATTGTGAGGAATGAGCTAGAGAGCTGCTGCAAGGGTATGTGATGGGGTGATAGGAGGGATGCAAGAAAGACACATGAAGGGAAGACCTGCGTGCTAGATTGATACACATAGGTGAGAGGAAGCGTGCATGATTACCCTTCCTCCTGAATTTCTGTTATAAAATCCATGACGCACAAAGGTGTAGTACCTGAAGAAAACCAAATATGGAATGACACCATAGAAAACAGGGATGTTAGATAGCTAGTAGTTAGTTAGTGATAGTTAATAATAAATCAACTTCAACAACATCTAAGAATTAAATCCTTTGTGAATGTTTGGATTATTTGGTAGATTGGATTCGGTTAATGGCCCCCTGAGATGAATGTGAAGAGATTTGTTTGTGTTTGATACATACAGCTAATTTCTGTGATGACTGTGATTACAAGCAGCTGTGTAAAAAATGACCGATCGATATTGTCCCTGCCGAACCTCAGTTAATATCTTCCATTTAGTATTTTGGATGATTCAGGAGATGTAACATTGTAATATTATTATGATCTGTTTTGTCAACACAGGTCAGAAAACATTTAAAACAAATCTGACCTTCATAATCTGTATGGTAATTGGCCTTGATGCCACGGAAGCTGGCCGCTTTGCTGGAGCAGATTTTGAATGCTTTGTAAATGGCCTCGTTAAAACTCTGGAGTGGTGCTGTACTGTAGGTTACCAGGGGAATTGTCGTTTCAACAGTTAAGTCCTTCCACGGTTCCAAGAAAACTCTTGATTAGAACCAAGAAACTGCTTCAAACAAGACTGCAAAGCAGTATTTTGTGCATAAATTCATCAATGGCATTGGCAGAGATTTGACTGTTCTGTTGATTTTCCTGCCATTACCTCTGAAGAACTGAGTGCCTGTGAAGTGAATCCCATTAATTTTGCTTTCTGAAACCTTCCTGTCTCCATTGGTTTAACTGCTTTGTAGCTTTGGAAAAAGGTTTTACTCCTTTTTCTGGTATTCGAAGTAAAATTTACATTGACATATATTCTGAAAAAAATGTGTTCAAGGAAAGTTTATATCCAGCTTTGTAATGTACACTGAAAAAATGTACATGAAGTGTCTTTCGCTTGCTTTTCTAAACCCTTTAGATGTACTGAATGATAAGAAGTTGTAATAATAATGACAATTTATAATATAAAATATTAAATAAGAGACTAAGTTAACCAAATGGGATATGTACTCAATATCACATTATTGCACTAGATTATCTTTAATGAGTGAATGTAAACATTTTGTAAAACAACTTGTTAAAAAAATTATGTTAATTCTTCATGTATCATTAAAATGGTGTTACTCTCAGTAATTTATTTTTATTTAGAAATGAAATCGTTTTTCAACCAGTTTGCAATGGAAAATCAATTTTACTCCACAGTGAAGAAACATAGTTGATTGAGTACATTTTACAGTTTTATCCTTTATTAGTCCCCACTGTGGTTCTCCCTGTACAATACAGGTATGTCCAAAAAATATGTCTGGGTATCATCAAAACCCGGGACAATGCACTACATAAGGAATAATATAATAAACATCCCAACATAGTGCAGCACTGGTATATAGAGCTTACTGTAAGTGTGATGTTTCATATCTGAAAATAAAAAGTAGTACCTTCAGACTGCTACTGAGCTTGGGAGACTGGGGAGCTGCAACAGACCCTGACTGAAGCTATTGAATGGAACTCTGTAGCTTCAGAAATTTAACTTGTCTCAAGGGTTGGAAAATTCCATCAATTGCAATTTGATACCAATCACTTTGCACGTACCCACTTTTTTGCTTTGTTGATGGCACCAGAAAGATCATATTTAAAAAAATGTTTAAAAACAAGCATGACTTTTTATGTTTAGGATATTTATTAGAATAGCTGTTAATGATCGAACATGCTCTCAGTTGCAAATAAACACATTATGTAGATATATACGCATGCAGATGTACAGTATATAAAGGGTGTGGAGACAATTTCTGATAGAAAGGAAAACTGGAAGATCAACTAACACAAAAATTAGCTAAAATAATTGTGAAAGTATTTCTGAATATTTTGATGTTAGAATTTATCAAAGGTAGCTTAGTTCTTAAACACTGTGCTGGCAAACATACTGTAGCTAGAACATTAACCATCTTGTATGAATTGTAAAAGAATACAAGGAACCTCCTGCAAAATTAAGAAGCCAACATTACATCCTTATATAAAAGTTAAAGAAGGAATAAACATAAAGAAAATCAAGGACACTAGTGCTTTCAAAAGAGCAACATTTTCTTTCACAAAGCTTAGTTTCTTGGAGCAGCAGACAAAGATAAATAAGTTTCAACAAGCAGAGTTCTCCATCTGCTGTTAATTACCATCTCAGCAGCAGCAAAATGCTTTCTGAAAAAAAAAACAATGAGTAAATATTTAAGAGCATGTTTAAACAATTCCTAACATAGTTCTGCTGCTAGTGCATGATTATTGACAAGCTCAGAGACTGTTTGCCTCTAAAAAAAGAAAAAAATACAAGCTTGTGACTTGTTCTCAGCTTTGCACCGATGAAAATATTTCTCTATTCTTATTTTTTTCTGCTTTCCCACAGAAATACTGGCCGGCATTTTCATTACACATCTTCAAAGACATACTACAAAGGCACACAGCTGCGTAACTATCGGAAAATATTTCTTCTTTGGAAATTTTTTCTTTTTTAAAGATAAGAAATGAAAACAGAATTTTTCAAATGTCCTTATAATGTGAATCAGGCTGCATTTTATTAAAAGTTAAATACATCACCACATTAATACTGATAAGGATTAAAATGCAAAACTGAGTATAGAAACTAGAAGCTTTCATATAGACACATTTGTCACATGAACAGTTTGGAACTGTATGTCATTTTAGGACATAGAGAGGAAAAAAGATTATAGATTTTGTTGATTGTGTTGGTAGGTCACCAGCAATTTTAATTTCACAAGAGCAGCTAGATACACAATTTCAGTCTTTGGGAACCTATATTGCACCTAGATATTGTTTATTTGGTCTGTTAGCCATGTGTTTGTCTTAAATAGGAAGTACACAGATGCATGTTTAGTTATTTCCAATCACACTGCATTGCCACAAGGCTCTTGTGATTGAAACTTAATTTAAGGTTTACCAATTCAAAAACAAAGAAGGGTGATGAAGTACAGACTCAGAACTGCACGGACATTCATATTAAAAAATTATGCCTTCAAGTCTCGTAAACAAGGAACATTACAATAAACAATACCTGCCACAGGAATCAAAATAACAGTGGACTTTAAACCTCACTTTAAATTTCAACAACAAACTGAACTTGACAAAATTGACCAGTTTTAACATGTACTCTCTTGAATTAAAGAGAGTGGGGAATTTGTTCTTCCTAAGCTATGACCCAAAATACGTAAAAAGACCTCAGGATTTCAATGATATTGGGCAGCTAAAAATAGATAAGCTAAGGAGTGTTACAAGTCACAGAGTTTATTTAAGCAATGTTGGTTGACAAATTGGACTCCAAGGGTTTTAGCAAAGTAACTTTCATTGTAATTTCTCATTACAGATGGATAGGACATCCTTGGCAGGGTTCTGGTAAATATTTTTTTTGCCATTTGCCCTGGAATTAAAGGTATACCTGCATCCTGAAAAAGAACATGAAATCATACTGACACTGTGAATTATCTGCACTCCCCAATGATGATAATATGTAATGACTACCATATTCTTTTCTATGGAAAGAATATTAGAGCTTTATTTATCCAACATTGCACGCTCTAAAAATGTGCAAGGCAGTCAGGAGTTCAGGCATGAAATTGTTGCCCGTGAATGAAAGTCATACATTTTGCCATATAGTTTCCTAACCTTTCTGTCTGCCTCGAGGAAGATGTAATCATCCCATTTCCAGCAAAGGCATTGCATGAGTAATTTAATTATTACTGTCTTAAAGTCACTCTAATTAAAGCCATCGGAAAGGTCATGATAACTGTAATAGCTCTGGCATTCCAAGAAGGACTTCATGATTATTTCAGTAATATCCATAACTGTTTACTAAAGTGTTTAAAAAGAGACATTTTATTTTTTACTCATTAATGTGATCAGTTGTGACACTGTTTTACTGCTATTGCTCATTGTAATACCTCACCTGGTCCTTAATAACTATGTTTTCAGTATAATAAAAGCTTAATATATTAACTCTTATGATTGTAATCTTGTAATTATACCTTTAATTTCACCAGAAAAAAAGATTGTAAATGGATGGATGCATGGATGTTACCTCATTATCTTAAAACACAAGCTTACGGATTTGCTGTGACTCAATGAGTCACTGAGTTACGTAAGGAAATTAGAGTAGGTATATACAGTACCTAAAAAACATCAGTGGAACTGAACACAAGGACAAAACGTCAGTTGCACTAGACAGTGCTAATATGCAGTTATACCCAACTGAAAGAAATCTAGGCTAAACTAGTGTTTACACCTTTTGGAAACAAGTTATTTGGAGACAGTGTCAGAGTTAAACTAATTACACTAATCAATTTAAAGGACTCATAAGAAGATTGAGTTCTGGCTTCCAACTTTTTCAGGCTTAGCAGCAGGTAGCAAGTGGTTCCACAAAAACTAGGTCACACAAACTGCCTTGTGTCTTATATTGTCGAATACATTAAATATATGAGATACCAAAATAAACTACATTGCAAAGAAATCTTTGATATGAATATATCACTGCAACAAAGTTACCAATAACTTTAAGTAATTTTCAATATATTATGATAAAATCATAATTGTACTTTAATTTGTTTTGCAGACTTTTTATGTATTGTTATATTATTTTTGTATTTAACAGAGAAAACAATATTACAATAAAGGGTTATACATACAATTTAATATGGATGGAAAATAGATGGAAATATATATTAATAAGGAAAAGTGAATAACTGAACATAAATCATAAAATATATTTTCCCCATTTTTTAAAATATGACAGGAATATTTGATTCATTTCCACAATCTATTTTGCTAAAGGGATTTTAGTATACTCCATACACTCCCTTCCTGACCCTGGTTTGTTCTCCAACTACATCTCCTGGTTTCGTTTTGGTACTTTGGTTATTGTTCTGGCTTCGACTCTCGACTTCCTCACGGCTTACGGCTCCTTTTTCTGATTTTGTACTTTTGCTTTGTTTGTTTTCCTTCGGCTTTCTGACCTCGGACTGTTTAATCGACTACGCTTCTGAAGTTTGTCCTGATTAATCTGCATAGGGTTCTCATTAATATTCCGTAACACATTCTTACATACTGTAAGAGTCTTTCTTATCCAGGTGGGACAGGGCAAGAAATACAGCATCATCAGTAGGCCGGTTGGTCTACTGGTTTACTACTTTTCTATAGAAGCAATGTCTTGCAGTTCTGTATACCAGGATTGCAACCAAATCATATCTGTTTTTGCCAGCCGGTTTGTTAAATGCACACACATGGTGCACACAAGTTGGGGCCATAAATTTACTCTTAACAAGTTTCATACAAAAAGAAATATACCTGTGACCCAACAGCACCAAAATAATATATTTTACATATAAAATTGAGAATACTCAAAATAATCGTGTTTTTTTATATATTACACACTTAAACCCATATGCTCAGCGGAATTACTCTTCTTTTGTTCCCTATCCACCTCTTCATCCCAGTACAGTTAGGTTCTTTTTCTTTTCTTCAAAACCTGACTTGATAATTAGTCCACTTTCCTTTAGCAAACTGAATTCAGGTTACATGTTGGGTTCTCTGTTAGAGCTCTTAGACCTCTGTTTATGGAGCAAGAGACAAAGGAAAACCCTACAGTTAAAAGCGCTTTTTTGGAGGTCCTAACAGAAGTGAAATAAGCAAAACAACGTGATCTTCTTACAGTTTTAAACAAAGTTGTGACTTCAGGTTGGTAAACTTTGCATTTTTGGGCTAACCTTCTTAATACCTGCGTCTTGTTTGTCCATAATGTTTAACCACAAAGACTAATGTTGCACTGCCAGGTCTAAGCTCCTATATTCAGTAACCATACATCGTAATTCCTGGGGCATAATGCGACATCTCAAGGTTGTTGAGCACATTAGCCATTAGCCACTAGCCAGTACACTGTGCACTGGGACCTCCAGAGCAGCTAATTACATTTTTACAACAATATAAAAAATGACATGTAGGCTATGTCTTTAGGTACATGATCTCAATACACACATTAACACGATGAATCCCTGGGTTGTGTCAGGTGTAATTGGTAACTACAGGAAGTAAGTATTTATGGTTTGATTTTATTTAAGAACTACAATAAGGCTACAAAAAAGAAGAGGCCCTTCCATCCCGTTCATTCAGTTGAAAGTAATTAATCGAGCCAAGCAACACATCTTGAAAGAGGCCAGGGCCTCATATTTCCAAGCACCTAAACTTCTGTGCAAAAAAATGGCACCTGTTAACAGTTTTGAATGCATTCATCATCTCTTTTTTCTTATGTACATGTGTTAGAACGCTATTAGGACTGAAAGATTTGTCTGTCTTAAGTGCTTCTAAAACCAGTGACATAAGTGCATCTTCCATGCTAATACTGTTTAATTCAAAACTTTATCTTTCCGCAGCCTAAGGCAAGCTGTTGATTTCTTCCTTGTTGGACACCTAAATGAAATATTAATTTGCTGTAACAGTCATTTCCCTTTCATCATCTAAAGGTTATCCAACATTATCCTGGAGATACTGTACAGTATGTTATTAAGTCCTTTACTGTTTGTTTGCTGTTGTAATACTGAAACAAATATATTATTTATTTTACCATCCACTGCAACATTCCTTTTCCCTTTTGCCTTTCTGATATCCTTAACTTTCTTTGCTTGCAGTTCAATATACACCTTTTATTTAACTGGATCTTGTTTGTTTTAATGATTTTACAAAGTGCTTTCATTCACTTTTCACTTTTTTCATTTTTTAAAATTATTTTATTAAACTATTTGGGTCACTGCTTTCTGGCCTATGACTTACTTATTTATGGGGTAACCTAGTCCTTTGCTTCAAGAAGAATATCTTTAAACTGTTACCATCCTCTCTAAGCTGATTCCTTATGTATAGTACAGTACAATATCTTATGCAGTTCCACTTCAATTAAGGCCTGACTTATTCCTTCATAATATTTTTACTTGCAGTCTATTTTTAAACAGCATATTACAAAGACACTTACTTGATATCTGAGTCTATAAGACCTGTGGGGAGTCGGCTTACAACTGACAGTCAAGGTTTTGATTGTCATTTCTCAGGCACACTCCCACTACCTAGTTCCTCTCCACCAAAAGCAGTGAACTCTGCTACTGTATGCCAGAAGGCTAGACTCCCAGCATGGGATACTTCAGTATATTACTGGGTGTCTTAATAGTAATAATCCTTACACTTATACAGCATCTTTCTGGACTCCCCTCCACCACCAATGTGCAGGACCCACATGAATAATGTGGTGGCAGCCAAAGTGGGCCAGTACACTCACCACACAATAGCTATCAATGAGGAGGAGAACAGAGTGATGAAGCCAGTTCAGAGATGGGGGATTATCTAGAGGCCATGACTGGTAAAGACCAGGGGGAAATTTGGCCAGGACCCCAGGATAATACTCTTACACCTCTTAAGGGATGACATTGCTGTATCAGGCTCATTTAGAACGTTTTTATTGTTAAAATCATTCAGAAGACAGAGTAATGTCATAATGTTGCTTCCTAGGTGATGGAAGACTTAAAACAGCTACCTGTATAACAAACCTATATGTATTTTCCCTCAGACTATCAAAGTGGAGTTACTCTGGCGCTTCAGTATAAGTGTCCCTTATACCCAGTCGAGGATGAGGTCCATACACTTGTAACAGATGTGCCAAGCAAGCAGCCGCCAGCCAGATGTGCATAGTAAGCATCCTTGTGCCCTCAGGCTGTTTTTCTCAAGTGAAGCAAAACATTGGTAATACGAAATGTTTAATAGAGAGTTCTATATGTCAGACTCGGTCAAGCAATGCCTTATGACTGACACTGTTTGAATGGCTGTTAAGAAACTGTACACACTAATTATATTTCAGACCATATAATTAAATCATCAGACTGTTTAGCACCTAAATAATTTCTTAGTAGAGGTTAGCAGAGGTTTCAACTTTGCCTTTGCTTTAGAGACTCTATGAACCCAGGGGACAAAAGATTTGCTAGAAGAAAACTTATAAAATATTGCTCCAAAGTCTCCAGGCACAGACTTCACAAACTTAAAGAACACTGAGAAAAATTTTATTGATATAATAAGAAGTGAAAATAAACTTGTGTGCATCTTTAGCTGTTTTATCCCTTGAAACGTCTGTTTGACTCTATCTTGAAATTGCAAATTGCTTTAATGAAAAAATACTACAGTGGAACAAATTCCCCATTAAAGTTTTATTATACAGACATCTTAAACAGACATTTTAACTAAATGTAGTCTAACTGATTCTTCCCTGTTATTTAAAATGAACTTGAGAAAATCTGAGTGCAATATTTTAAAAAAAGGTTACATAACAGAGGGACATAAATACTAAAACTCATGTAAAACACGACAAACCTGACTGTGATGTGTTTAAAATGTTGTAGAATGGCTTCTAATACCTTCTAAAGAAATAAGAAAAAGCAAATGAAGAGTCACGTTAATACCTATATGCTTAAAAGAGATATTAATACACACATGAAGCCATACTGAAAAACCTTTCCCGTGTTTTTCAGTTGTTGTTTTTTTAACCACGACACTGGTAAACAGTTTAGTAAGCCAGACAATATGGTGAGAGCGTCAGACAGGTACTGCAGTATTGAAGTCGATAGGGTGTTCCAGGATGCTGGTCATCTGAGTGCATCAACAATGGCATAAATGGAGACCGGGAGGATTCCAGGGTACTGCTCTGCCCTGAGCACGAAGTGACAGACTGAGGAAAAAGCCGGTTGGAAGACTTGTCAGATCCGACCGCCGTCAAACAGCAGCTCTATCGACAGAGCAGTTCAGCGCAGGGCAGCCCACACCACTTTGTGTACAGAGCATGTGGTGGCCCAAACATAATATTATTCTAATATAAAAAGGAAAAGAAAAGTTTTAATTTACTATGGGAAACCAATCGAAGCAGCTAATTAGTTTCAAGCAAAAAGAGGCAGGATAATCCAGATGTCTGTTGTTTTGTATTTGTTGAACACAATCAATATGATGCTTTGAGGTAAATTGATTAGTTTTCTACAGCCTTTTCTTCCACTCTCTTGACAACAATACTAAATATATCTGATGATGATACCGGATATCCCTTTATTGTCTCCGTTTATTAGACAGAACCTGATTTCCAGGCTGGCTAGCAAAGGGATCTCTCCCAAGTCCCAGCTTTGCATCGAATGAATGGGGATGAGTAATGATGATGATGAAAAGTAACAGAGTCTGTTCTCTTTCCCTTTTTTTCCTTCTCTTGTCTTCTTTCAGGTTTTCTTGCCTACTATCCCAAGGACAGCCACGTACAAACAGGAAAACAATTTCCATTGTTCCAAACCTTCGGAGGAAGGCAGGCATTCTGAGAAGCATGATCATTGCTAACCTCACTGAAACACCGCCTCCCAACAATCACAAAAATGTTCTAACTCCTGACTGTGTCTCCAATGTGCTTTGTTGACCATTGTGCCTCAGCGGGTACACAGTGTTGTACTAATTTTGCTTCAGTGAGGGAAGTCCAGAGATTTCCTCGACAGATGAGTAACGGGTTGATGTCTGTCGTGTTGTTCACTGAGCTTTGACTGCTTTAGTTACGTCTGTCTTCAAAGTGGATGATCGCAGTTTAAGCCTTACACACTGTCCTTGGTATAATGAAAAGACTGCCAGTGAGCATTTTTGGCAGTTTCGTACACCATTCTAGCAGCAACCCACCTGAAAACACTGCATAGCTTTACTGCAGTATGCATTTTTAATGTATAAATTATCATCTGTTAATACTTCTTTCACATCTTACATGCTTCTTGTGACATGTCATGCATTGCACAGCCCGTGCATTTGTTTTATCTTGTTCTTTCTGATACTGACTTGTATAGAGCTTTGAAGACTGTTAATGAAAGAAACTCTGTAATATATGCTATTAGTTTTTAACAATGGAACCAGAAGATATCAGTATCCTCTATGAATCTTCAACAGTGTGCCTTTAGATAAACAGTAAGATCGCAGTTACCATGCTAGAAAAGAGGTAGCAACCCGCATGTGAAGGAACATAAATTCAAGAAAATTTGCTGTGTCGGTCTCTTGGTCAGTGGTTTTCAAAACTGGTCCTGGAGGACCCCTGTGTTTTGCTCCAGCTGAGTCCTTAATCACCAGTGCTAACTGGTGCCTATAGCTGAGCAGCTTGCAGATTGAGACTTTTTCTGCACTCACTCCTGGGTTTAAAAAAAACCCTAGTTAAAGTGTATTTTTTCCAACAATTTCTGCCCACAGAACTTTATGCACTCTCCTCAACTTGCAAAATCAGATTTTTTTCTCTAATTTCTGATTAAACACCTCTTGATGGGAACAGATGGGAATGAAACAGACAACCCATCAGCCAACTCTCACAGCGGGTCAGCATTTTTCCTGCTGGTTACTTTGCAGTTAGCATGCCTGAATAAGGACAGTCCCGAAACTCACTATTTTGCACAGGTATCACACCAATTACAAATCTCATTCAACATTTAGGAGCTCAAAGCAATTCTTCAAGAATACTTAAATAGAAAATTTAAATTAATTAGCCTGAGAATAAGAACTCAGCTGGATCAATAAACCAGAATATAAGTGTAACCAAGGCCAGGATAGGGAACCCCTGCTCTAAGGTCATGGAAGTGACTGCAATTACTCCAGTACTTTCTTCTCTTTTTAACTGTCTTTCTTCCACATGCTTTCCTTGTTTGATAGCCGACTACAAACCTAACCTCAGCCAAGCAATCAGATCTCTATGAAAAAGACACCGAGCTCTTCTTAGCACATGACTCATGGCAAACATCTAACTGGCCAGTGCCAATTTAGTATACAGTATGTAGTTTCTCTATTTTGCAGAATTACAGAATTTAGTGAAACTTATAAAGGGAAGAGACTGTGCTATATCGTAGGGCTGTAAAAGAATGCTTCTATAATCTAGAGTATATTTAATCACAATAGGTTTTCATTTACTGCTGTATCAAGCTTCCATTTGCTATAGCTCAATTTGTGACACTGAGATAACATTTGAGGGAAATATATTTAGCTGCGTGCACCTTAGTGTTTATCACTGTTCTCACTGTGTTTTCAGGACAAGCATCATGGGAGCTTGATTTATTGGCTTATGTTAAGTAATATAACCAGGTGCATCTCTTGTGATATAGACCTACTGTCTACATAGATACAGATGCAGGTGATACTAGCTATACCATACCAAAGATACAAAAACACAGATTCCTGCTTTAAAAGCAGGAGCTTTTGTTATATTGAGCTATCTGGAAGAGCAGCTTTTAGCTGATGTAGAACTTTAGAGTCTAATGTTACAAAACTGCTTTTCTCCAATAAACCCAGCCGTCACAGTCGTCATCCCTCCCTTAGAGGGCGCTCCGACCTTTTATTATTGGTTTCTTTATTACATGCACCTGTCTCCTGTTTAACCCGTCACTATATAAGCTATGTGCCTCCTAAGATCTGGGCTCAGTATTGGAAGACGGATGTCTGAAAGCCCACCTATCCACCGGGCTCAGGAGCAGTCTGAGGGCAAGGCCTTTTCCCCAGGCATCCTGACCACCTGAGTCCGGGGCTCGGGGCGCCTTTCTCCGTTATGGTTTAATTTTCCATGTTCCTGGATCCCTTTTCCCTGTCTTCGTCTGGGATTGATCTCCCGGCTACCTGGACTTTGGATTGCGCCCTGTTTTTCCCTTTTGGACTCCCACTGGACCATGACACCAGCATTCTTCACTTAAGTATCTGCTAATTTTTGCTTATGGTAGGACTATCTAACTTTACTCCCAGACTTCTGTTAAAGACACAGATATACAGATTCTGCATACAGATGACCACGCTATTTCCTTACATTTCCTTATATGATGGAAATCAGTAGGGGTCAACCTACAGTCAGTCTCATTCACTTGCAATATTCACTTTGCGATAAAGCATTTACAGTCAGATCATTTACATACTGTATATACAGTAGGCTTAACACCCATTATCCTGGAATTTCTCTGTCAGAGTTCCCTCTCATAGTCCCCTCTAATTATACTGCAAAACTAGATTTCTTATTAAAAAAGGCACAAAAATGCAGATGTAGTCATCAGGCGATGCTGCATTTGTGTTCAGCTGCAAAAATGTTACACAGTGTTTACGCAGTGTTAAAATTGTATAACTTAAAATGCTCATTTAAAAAAAAATGTGTTGAAAAAAAATGAAAATGACAGGACGTGTTGCACATTTTCACACATTATTGGTGTTCCTGTGTGAAAACAGGAAAGTATTTTTCATTTTTCAGTCAGTTTTTTGTGTTGGAGAGATTTATCTCCATCCTTCTCTGGGGTCATTTATAAGAGCTGCAGACAGCATTCCCTCAAGCTTCCTTTCCTAGACTTGCACCTGCATCATTAGTTCACATTATAAAAAAGAAACAGCTTGGAAACTGGCCCAAAGATTGTACAAATCTGTTGGGAGTCTTAAAAAAGGTTGTCTTGCACAGTGTGATTCATAGATAATTGGATAGAGTAAGCTGATAAACTGAGAACGCAGACACCCAAAGATGACAGAGCAACATCTCCTCAATTTAGAACTAAGACCCTGAGCCAGAGAGACATTCATAAGTACAGATTTAGAGTCCTGTGGTCCACTGTGAGGTGTATTATGCACCTGTTTGTCTAGTTGTGGACTCCGAAAACACAGTGGACTGTTTAGTTGTGGACCTAAACCTGCTCTTGGACAATCTTAATGCCTGAGGCTTGAACTGAGAGATTAACAAATTTAAACCTTGCTCACTGATAGAGACAATATCCAGTCTCATTGCTGTTTTTTTCACTGGTTTAGCAGTTGTGTGGTTTGCTGGTAGAACTCTATATTCATAACCCAGAGGCTGCAGTGTGAGCAAGTTAATTAATTCAAATGTCTTTGGTACAACGCTCCTTTGTACAATGGATACAAATGTAAGGTGTTCAGGATAAGAACATTAACCAAATAAATGACTAATGATCCATGGTATGAGAGGTTGTATGGAAAAGATGTATGGAGGCACTCCAGCAAAGCCTCTAGGAACTTTGAAGAAGAAACTACATGCTGAAAGTAATATTTTATTTAACTACCACATGGAATCCCAGAAAAGGGCATCTATCATCTAACAGAAGGTTTACTTCAAGATTTTTTAACAGTATAATTGAAAAAGATGCTACTGTATCTATGTAGTTTGTATTCTCAAATGGTACAAAGTGAATAGTATTTATTCATTTTTTGTCATTCTTTCTGGTTGTCCTCTAGTGCTAAATGTTTTTTAAAGTGTTGATTTAGTACATTTTTTCTCAATTTGACATTTTGTTCAATTAAGCCACAGGGAAAAAAATCAATACAAGTAATAAAGGTGACAAAAATCAATCAGTCTGTCATCTGTACAACAGTACTTCCTTGTGTTAAGTGAAATAAAGTCTGTTCTTCCCATCTTAAAGGTTAGAACATTATTTTGTTCTGGAACAGACAAGAAAATCAGATCTGAGATAACATTTTTCAGTTTTTCAAAGACTATTACACATTGCTAGTTTCTACTATTAATCTACTTTTCATTCTATTTTGCTTCCGATACTTTTTTTCTCTGAAACCTTGGGAATACAATTCATCTCTATTTTTAGATGCCATTTTTGTATTTTTATTTTAATGCCCACCCGTTCTGGAATTCCAGGTTATTTATGTTCCGGCTCACAACAACGTAGCCTGAAAATGCATGGGAAGAATGAAAATGGACATCTGACCAGCCCACCTACTGAGGCATTTATATTTTAACCCACTGCAAGCTCCTGTCCACCACCTGAACAGAGCAAGAATTGCTGTTTTTTGAGAGACCACTGGTTGACTAATCCAGGTATGCACCTCTACCTGAGGAATTCCAGACAGTACACAAAATAAAGCTTGAACTTGAATCATAGTATTGCTTCTTGGAGTAAATGCCAAATCATCTCTTCCTAACTCATTCCTTATGGCTTGAACTTAACATTACATTAAGCCCTTTGTTGCAATGAAAACTGTTGTATTTTTTATCAAGCTCTTTGGTTTTGCACCAAAGGTAGAAATCAGATAATGTGAGAAACCTAAATACTACGAAATCTGAAATAATGCCAAATTTCTGAATCACGTCAATTCAGTTTAAAGGTCATATCGGAAATATGTCTCAGCACGAAAGGTTCATCATCAGAAGCAAAACAGGTGTGACACCAAGAAATGTAGCCTGTGTGCAAAATGTTTCCCAGGGAGTGATATGACTGGATCATACAGTAGGTACAAAGAGAAGCATAATGAAAAATGAGTGTAAGAGTGTGAAAGGGTTAAATCAAAGACATTGTCAGTTGCTGAGATATATTCACCTTAAATATCAGAAGGCAAGTATTATGATATATAAACGTGGGACATGCACAATAACATTTAAATAATAAGAGGAATATTACTTTAAGTACACAACCTAGTATTGTAGAGGACTAGAATCTCTTAATTTTATAGTGTGGAGTTCCTAAAAGCAGAAAACTATTCAAATGGAGAAACACCATACTATGAATGACAGGGGAAAGATGCAGCATTAAAACCAGCAAGGGTTATTTTTCTTAGTAAAATGATTACAGAAAAAGGTTATACAAAAGTATTATTTACATGAATGCAAATACCCCTACAAAGACATTCAGCTTTAAAGAAATAATTCACTATGTCCACACTGATGACGTCAAGATACAGATAAAGACAAAACAATTCCAAAATAAAAAAATCTAAAAGGAACACTGACCTTCCCATATCACACTTTGCAAAGTGGTGGGCATGCATGATTTACATAGTAACCATGCTCAGCAAGCCAGCTACTAAATGGCCCCAACAAGCCAGAAAAAAAGATCTTTCTCTTAGTCTCTGAATGCTATTCAACTGAAATCCATTCGTAAAATGAAATGAGTCAGGAAAACTGTATTCTGGGAAAAGAATAACAAAAACGAAACATATTCTCACTCTGAGGTCTGCAAAGGCTTGTACAATGAAATCTTGTTTCCAGAGTCAGCTTTTCTCTGCGTGTCCTCACAGTCACATTTTTAAAGTTGTTCGTTGCCATGCTCATGAAACAAATACAGTAACTGAAGGAAGAAAAAGACAGTATACCACACACGGCAATTATCATGCTATAACAGTCTTATTAGCCAGTTAATACAGCAATAGTCATATAGTCACCATGCTAATGAAATTGGTAC